>NC_044034.1:179554190-179912315 GCF_901765095.1 Microcaecilia unicolor
ATTATGTATATGTTGTTTTAGACAATTGAATTAATTTATATGCTGATTTTAATTTAGTTTTTTGTATGTCTGATTAACAGTGTATTGTAAACCCCTGATGCAGCCTTTTGAGGCAAAACGTGGCCAAGTCGGGTAACTGAAAATAAACCTATATAGCTATCTATTCCTCAGTCGACAGATGTTTTTCATACACAACAAGACTGATCAGGCACACAGTCCCTCTGCTTCCACGGAAGTTGCCTGAATGTTTTGCATGGTGATGTGATGTCACCCACTGTTGTGCCTTATCAATCCTCCTGTTACAGATCAGGAACAATGCTTTTCTTGCCTTGTAGAATTATTAGAGTTTGTTTAGAATTACCTTTTTTTTTTAAAGTCTTTTTATTCAGTTCAAGTAACATGTTGCTTAAATATTTCCAACAGACAACTCAATGAGATAGTAAAAGCATCGAACAAAGATATGAACCATCTTTATAATATTTAATGCCCTCCCTTCCCCCTCCTCCCCACCCTCCCCACCTCAGCAATATATTGTATAGCACTCTATATTCCTCGCCATTGTTCATATGGGCTCCATATTTTCTGAAAGTTCTGGAGTTGCCCCCTATGCAAAGCTGTCAATTTCGACATTTGATATAAGTAGTGTAGCTTATTCTCCACCACCTGCACAGGGGGAACCTCTTTCTGTCGCCAGGCTTTAGCCAGTGCCAATTTAGCTGCCCCAAAGAGGTGAATGGCCAACCTATGGCTAGATATTGGGCTCTTATTCGGTCGGATATGCAGGAGGCAATAGATGGCCCGGCATGGGTATTCTATCTGTAACATTTCCTGTATCCTCCGTAGTATCTCTGTCCAGAATGTCCGGACCTTTGGGCACTCCCACCAAATGTGCCAGAAGGTTACCCGCCCCCCGCACTCTCTCCAACAATCTGTGGGAACCTGTGGGTAGAATTTATGCAATCTAACGGGTGTAGTACCATCTGTATAGAATTTTGTACCCATTTTCTACCAGTAGCTGGGCGATGGACGGTTTCAGCAAATGCCTAAAGCAGCTTTTCCACCATTCCTGTGTATATTGTGACTGGAGTATTTCCTCCCATCTCCCTGTATAAAATTCTTGGGGCGAGGAAAGAAACAGTAGAGCTCTATAGAGGCAGGTTATACTGCCCCTTCCGCCTCCGCTTCTGATAGCCTTTTTAGCCCTGTTTCTGTTAGTTCCAGCTCATCTCTTGCTCGTCTGAGAATATAATTTCTGAGGCACATATAATATACTAAGTCTCTATCCCCTAGTTCATACTCCGCCTGTAGGTCTTCAAAGGGTTTTATTTCTCCATTAACCCAGAGCTGCCCCAGGGTACCCAGCCCTTTCTTTGCCCATCTCAAATATGCGTGCTCATCTTTTCCTAAAGGGAACCCTGGAGCCCCCCTTATAGCCATCTGCAAAAAACATTGTCTCTCTGGGAAAACTTTTTTCCTGATTTGAGACCACGTTTATAGCAAATGCCTGAGGCTTACCGGTGCCCGTCTCATTGCTCCCTGCAGCTCTTTCCCCGGACTCCATAGAATATTACTCAAATATCTAGTGCCCATCCACGCCCTTTCCCAGTGTAGCCACTTCTTGGTGTTTTGAGGGGCTCACTCCGCCAGGACTCTAAGCTGCGCCGCTTGGTAGTATAAATAAAAATTGGGGACTCCCATGCCACCTGCAACAGGGTGTTGATACATCATACTTCTACGCACCCGAGGTGGTCTTTTCCTCCAAATATAGGCAAACATTTTTTTATTGAGTTTTTGAAAAAAGGCCCGGGGGATCGGCAGCAGAAGTGCCATAAATAGGAACAACAATTCCGGTAGTATCATCATTTTTATGGCATGGATTCTCTCGATCCATGATATAGTGAGCCCTTCCCATCTATCTAATTCTTCGAACAGCTCCTTGATCTTTTTTGGAAAATTCTCCTGATAGAGATTCTCTATTCTGGAGGTTATCATTATACCCAAATATCTTATTGATTTGGTTGCCCAGTGGAATGGGTACATTCCCCTCAAAATATTGGTCTCTCTCTGAGGCGTGGTGAGATTAAGTATCTCTGACTTGCTTAGGTTAATTTTAAAGCCCGACAGCTTCCCATATTGAATTATGACATCCATAGCCTGTTGGAGTGATTTTGTGGGCTGGGACAATGTCATCAGAATATCATCAGCAAAGAGCATAATCTTATGCTCGCGGAGGCCCCTGATTACTCCCCTTATGTTCTCATGGTCTCTGATCTTTTGAGCTAATGGCTCGATGGAGAGTGTGAACAAGAGGGGGGACACCGCACAACCCTGTCTAGTGCCCCTTTCAAGCCTGAGCATTTTGGTGTGGGATCCATTAATTTTTAGGGTTGCTAATGGGTTGGTATATAGCAGACGTAGCCAGCTCAGGAATCTCCCCTCTATTCCCACCCCTTCCAAGACTGCAAACAGGGCCATTCTACGCAGTCAAAAGCCTTCTCTGCGTCCACCGAGAAAAGGATCACTGACTCCGATTCATCCGTGGCCTGCTGAACCACATGTAGCAGGCAACGGATGTTATCAAACGTCTGCCTCCCCTCTATAAACCCAGCTTGGTCCTGATGTATTACAGTGGTGGAAATAAGTATTTGATCCCTTGCTGATTTTGTAAGTTTGCCCACTGACAAAGACATGAGCAGCCCATAATTGAAGGGTAGGTTATTGGTAACAGTGAGAGATAGCACATCACAAATTAAATCCGGAAAATCACATTGTGGAAAGTATATGAATTTATTTGCATTCTGCAGAGGGAAATAAGTATTTGATCCCCCACCAACCAGTAAGAGATCTGGCCCCTACAGACCAGGTAGATGCTCCAAATCAACTCGTTACCTGCATGACAGACAGCTGTCGGCAATGGTCACCTGTATGAAAGACACCTGTCCACAGACTCAGTGAATCAGTCAGACTCTAACCTCTACAAAATGGCCAAGAGCAAGGAGCTGTCTAAGGATGTCAGGGACAAGATCATACACCTGCACAAGGCTGGAATGGGCTACAAAACCATCAGTAAGACGCTGGGCGAGAAGGAGACAACTGTTGGTGCCATAGTAAGAAAATGGAAGAAGTACAAAATGACTGTCAATCGACAAAGATCTGGGGCTCCACGCAAAATCTCACCTCGTGGGGTATCCTTGATCATGAGGAAGGTTAGAAATCAGCCTACAACTACAAGGGGGGAACTTGTCAATGATCTCAAGGCAGCTGGGACCACTGTCACCACGAAAACCATTGGTAACACATTACGACATAACGGATTGCAATCCTGCAGTGCCCGCAAGGTCCCCCTGCTCCGGAAGGCACATGTGACGGCCCGTCTGAAGTTTGCCAGTGAACACCTAGATGATGCCGAGAGTGATTGGGAGAAGGTGCTGTGGTCAGATGAGACAAAAATTGAGCTCTTTGGCATGAACTCAACTCGCCGTGTTTGGAGGAAGAGAAATGCTGCCTATGACCCAAAGAACACCGTCCCCACTGTCAAGCATGGAGGTGGAAATGTTATGTTTTGGGGGTGTTTCTCTGCTAAGGGCACAGGACTACTTCACCGCATCAATGGGAGAATGGATGGGGCCATGTACCGTACAATTCTGAGTGACAACCTCCTTCCCTCCGCCAGGGCCTTAAAAATGGGTCGTGGCTGGGTCTTCCAGCACGACAATGACCCAAAACATACAGCCAAGGCAACAAAGGAGTGGCTCAGGAAGAAGCACATTAGGGTCATGGAGTGGCCTAGCCAGTCACCAGACCTTAATCCCATTGAAAACTTATGGAGGGAGCTGAAGCTGCGAGTTGCCAAGCGACAGCCCAGAACTCTTAATGATTTAGAGATGATCTGCAAAGAGGAGTGGACCAAAATTCCTCCTGACATGTGTGCAAACCTCATCATCAACTACAGAAGACGTCTGACCGCTGTGCTTGCCAACAAGGGTTTTGCCACCAAGTATTAGGTCTTGTTTGCCAGAGGGATTAAATACTTATTTCCCTCTGCAGAATGCAAATAAATTCATATACTTTCCACGATGTGATTTTCCGGATTTAATTTGTGATGTGCTATCTCTCACTGTTACCAATAACCTACCCTTCAATTATGGGCTGCTCATGTCTTTGTCAGTGGGCAAACTTACAAAATCAGCAAGGGATCAAATACTTATTTCCACCACTGTATATTGGGCAATACCCGCTAGAGCCTCATTGCTAGCACTTTAGTAAAGATTTTATAGTCAATATTGAGGAGTGATATAGGCCTATAGGATCCACAGTGCGAGGGGTCTTTGCCCAGCTTCTGTATTAAGACTACCTCGGCAACTCTCCAGGAGTATGGTAGTTCTCCTGTTTCATCAAAGGAGGCAATCACCTTTAGCAGCAGCGGTGCTAGCCATCTGGTAAATAGTTTGTAAAAACGGGCTGGGAAGCCATCGGGCCCAGGTACCTTATTGGTGGGCAAGTTAGCTATCACTTTCTCAATCTCCTCAAGTGTTATGGGACTAGATAGAGGTGCTATCATCTCTTCTGAAAGTACAGGAAGTTTCACTTCCCGCAGGTATTGTACTATATCCTCCTGTGTGGACTCTTGCTCTGACTTATAGATCTGGTTGTAATAGTCCCAGAACCTAGCCTGTATTCCCTCCTCATGGGCAACTAGCTGTCCCGAGGTGTCATAGATACCGGAGATATAATTTCGCTGGGCCTGTTTTTTTAACTTGTGGGCTAAAAGTCTACTGGCTTTGTTACCAAATTCAAAATGCTCTTGTTGTGCATGCTGCATCCGTGTAGCTATCTCGGTTAGTTGGATGTCATTCAACTGCGCTCTATATTGTTGTAGTGTCTACAATTTCTTTTTATGTGTTGGATCTGCCTTATGTGCTCGCTCACTAGCTTCCAATTGACCTCTGATCTCATCCTCCTTAGCTGTATGGTCTTTATTAACATGGGCCTGAAGAGCAATGAGTTGGCCTCTTAACACTGCTTTCATACCCTCCCAGACATTCGCTGGATGGACCTCACCCATATCATTAAACTGTATATATTCAGCTATATATTTTTCTATCTCGAGTACATATTGTGGGTTCATTAGTAGGGCTTCATTTAATCTCCACCCTCTCCTCCCCCTCCGCTCACTACTAGGTTGTAAGGTCAGCCCTACCATAGAGTTATCCGACCAATTGCATGATGTAATCTTCACCTCAACCATTCTACCTCGTACCGTCACATCACCCAGCCAGTAATCAATTCTTGAGTATATCTTATGCTTGGGGGCATAATGAGTGAAGTCTTTTTCCTCCCCATGTTCTTCCCTCCAAAGATCCATCAACCCCCACCTCGACAGCCAGGCTTTAAAGGCCGCTGTATCTCCCCTAGCATAGCGTATATTTCCACCCGAGTTGTCCAGCCAGGGATCGATAGTCAGATTGAAATCTCCCCCTATCAACAATTGGCCCTGGATATGTTTTTGTAGAGTCTGTTCCAACTCCTCTAGGAATAGCTTTTGACCTTCATTGGGGGCATAGACACATACCATAGAATAATACACCCTGTGGAGGGAGACTCCTAACAGTAAAAATCTGCCCATTTTATCTTTTACTACTTTATGCACCACCCAGGGTTGTGCCCTGGACAGTGCTATCAAAACTCCCCTCTGCTTTTTATTCTCGGTGGTGGAGGCACAATGAATCACCGGATATTGCTTATGTCTAACTAGATGTTCATACTTTCTTTTCAGATGTGTTTCCTGAAGAAACCCCACATCCACTTTCTGGCGTGCCAATTCCCTAAACACCTGTTGTCTTTTTTGCGGGGTATTTAAACCTCGCACATTTATGGTGACATAATTAAGCATAAGAAAATATTAAACCTCGCACATTTATGGTGACATACTTAAGCATGAGAAAACATTAACCCATTGTATAGAGCTGCTACCACTATATCCAACATTGAGGTTAAACCTTACCCCCCTCCCCCATCCCTCCCTCTGTCCTTAACCCCCCTACATCCTGAACCAGTTTCCCCTATTCCTGCTCCCTCCCTCCACCCTCTCCCCCTACCCTCTAACCATAGCACCTTTACCAGAATCAGGTTGGTGCTTTAAAGGAGGAGTGTGACCCCCTTGCCCCTAATCAAGCGATTAATCCTTCAAATGATTGTCCTTATCTATGAACTTGAATGTAACCATAAACATAAAACAAAGTCTCATATCAACTATTTAACTCAAGTCATTCACCAACCAGTCCACCTGCACTTCTAGCTGGCGTTAGGGTCCCTTCCAGGCTGCCCCCTGAGAGCTGGGGTATCTAGCCTTGTGTCCACAAGACTGTATCCACTGGAGTTAGGACATGGTCAGGTAAGCCGTCCAGCCGACTTCTGGCGTTGTAGGCGACTTTGTCCTACTCGTTGCCACTTCGGATGGGTTCCCACGCCACTTGCTGCTTGTGGTGTCCGCGCTGTAGAGGGTGTAGTCATCTGCAAATCCCCCTGAAGAATCTTCTGCGCTTCTGCCACCGATTGAATTTGGTGCTGCTTGCCATCTTTATAAAATACCAACGCAAATGGGTGTCTCCACCTATATCGAATCCCCATTTCTCTGAATTTAGTTGTTACCGGCTTCAACTCCGCTCTACGCTTCAGGGTAGCCGCTGCCAGATCCTGATAGATTGCAATCTGATAGGAGTCCCATTTAAAGTCAGTTGTTTGTCTCGCTGCGACTAACACTCTTTCAGTTTGAAGTCTTTGAAGCAGACTATTATGTCTTTGGATAGGTTCGTTCGATTGGCCCCCAGTGCTCGATGAGCTCGCTCCAAAAAGATTTTTTCCGGTGGTATCGGTTCATCAGTGGCCGCCAGCAGCAAACTGACAATTTGCTGGGCCACGTGCTCGCTATTTTGATAGGTCGGAGTCTCGGGTAGGCCGCGAAAGCAGAGATTATTGCGTCTGCTTCTGTTTTCAAGATCTTCAAGTTTATCCAGAATTATTTGCTGTCCCAGGCGCTCATCAGCCATTTGCCTTTCCAAGAATCCAATTGACTCTGTATGTTCCTCAATGCGGCCCTCCACCTCCTCCACTCTATGGCCCAGTTCCGAGATCTCACCCCTCAAGTCAGCTCCCAGGGTCGCCAGTTCAGATCACATCGCTTTTAAATCCGATCGAATCTCTTGTATCCAGGCGCATAGCTCCGAGAGGCCAGCTGTTTCGATTTTGCCTCGGTCTTGCTTTAGGAAAAGGTCCCCTGATGGTTGCAAGTCCGCCCCTCCTCGCTCCTTCGTAACCTCCTCCTCTTGGGCCGCCATGTTTTTTTTCGTCCCGCTTTGTTCAAATGCAAATTGGGACAGATTAACCGCCTCTACCCGCTTTTGCATGACCGCTCCGGAACCCCGCCGGTAAGCTATTAGTTCCGCCGGTCGTGGTGAGGTTTGCTGATGTCGGAGGATTGCCGCTTCGCTATTTATTGCTATGGGCACTCGGGAGCACGGCGATTAGGCTGCCATGCTTGCCGATGACATCACTTCCTCCCCCAAAATCATCATCTATCTGACTGAAAATTATGTCTGGGTGTTGTATAGTGCACATACTTGTATCCAGATTGATGGGAAGCATTCCCAGAGGAGTGTACATTTGGTGGAACTGGAAAATAATGTGCACAGATAATATTTTCAAATCTATGCACATCTGTCCTAACTAAATCCAGGAATACCTAAAAGCAGATCATTTAAAAGTAGGTGCACACTTTCCTTTGTACATATGTTTTACAAATGTATGTGGTTGTATAATTTAATACAAGCTTTTTTCCACATTTAAAGCAGACATTGCAATCAGATAGTTCTTTGTACAATTGCCCCTTTAGGACTAAATTCTATAAATAGCGCCAAAGAATTGATGCAAAAAAAAAACCCCACAATTCTATAAAAGGGGCTCAAAGTTAGGTAACTACATTTAGGCGTAATCATTTACACCAAAAAAAAAGCACAATTCTATAAAAAGGAGTGGCCTAGTGGTTAGGGTGGTGGACTTTGGTTCTGGGGAACTGAGGGAACTGAGTTCGATTCCCGGCACAGGCAGCTCCTTGTGACTCTGGGCAAGTCACTTAACCCTCCATTGCCCCATGTAAGCCGCATTGAGCCTGCCATGAGTGGGAAAGCGCGGGGTACAAATGTAACAAAAATAAAATAAATAAAAGGGGCGCAAAGTTAGGTGACTACATTTAGGTGTAATTATTTACACCAACAAAACATAGTAACACAGTAAATGATGGCAGATAAAGACCTATACGGTCCCTCCAATCTGCCCAACAAGGTAAACTCATTTTACATGTGATACTTTATATGTATACCCAAGTTTGATTTGTCTTTTCCATCTCAGGGCATGCTTCTTGTACTAAAAGTTCTGAAGCTAATGTCGAAGCCCCTTAAAAATTTACACTCAAGCCCATCCATATCTATGCAGTCACAATCAGGGTGTAGACCGTAGAAGTCTGCCCAGCACCAGTTTTGCTTCCCAATTACCAGCGTCACCACACAATCTCCGCTAAGATTCCGTGGATCCATTCCTTCTAAACAGGATTCCTTTTTGTTTATCCCATGCATGTTTGAATTCCATTGCCGTTTTAATCTCCACTACCTCCCGCGGGAGGGCATTCCACATATCCACTACCCTCTCCGTGAAAAAATACTTCCTGACATTACTCCTGAGTCAACCTCAATTCATGTCCTACCGCCTTCCTGTCTCTGGAAAAGGTTTGTTTGTGGATTACTACCTTTCAAATATTTGAACTTCTGTGTCATGTCACCACTGTTTCTCCTTTCCTCCAAGGTATGTATGTTCAGGTCGGCAAGTCTCTCCTCATACGGTTTTATGCAAATCCCATACCATTTTTGTAGCTTTTCTTTGCACCGCTTCCAGTCTTTTTACATCTTTAGCAAGATACGGCCTCCAAAGCTGAACACAATACTCCAAGTGCAGCCTCACCAACGACTTGATGTAAATCCTTGCGTCTAAATCAGGCGCTGACCTCCTTATTCTATAACAACGCACCTAAATTGTAGAAACACACCTAATCCTCCCATGAGCCTCCCATGGCTGCATCCCCTTTTTTAGATCTGTGCGTGCAGATATTAATGCCAGTTAGTACTGATAATTGATAGGGTCCAATTATCAGTGCAATTTGGCTTATTATTCAATTAAATTGCATGTGCAAATTGAACACACGTCCAAATCTGTGTGCACAATTTAAAACGCCATTTATAGAATCCAGGATTGTACTCCAGAATGTTCCCATCAAGAAATATTCCTGGCCATACATTAAAATTATTTTCTCTCCCTTTCTGTTAGATTCTGGATGAGGTTGAGAGAAGGCGAGGAATTTCTGCTGCCTTAGTGTATCCTTTCATGAGGAGTTTGATGGAATCTCCCTTCCCTGCACCTGGAAAGACAATCAAGGTCAAAACTTTCTTGCCTGGAGCGGGAAATGAGGTAGAGAAATTTGTATGCTAAATTATATTTAAACCAAAACACAAATGTACTGTATTTCATTTAGACATAAGAAAATATAATTGTGGAACAAAATATTTGAAAATAAGTGAAAATATAATCATACACTCTCCATAAATGGTTAGCAGAGGCTGATTACAGAATCCGCATAAGCAGTTCCTCCCATACAGGGGAATATTATTGTAGTAGAAGTTTCATCATTGTTTCACCATCCTCACAGAGCAATAAGATTCCCCAGTATGGGAAGAAGTGCCTATGTGGATTCTGCAGTTTTGAGCCTCTGTAACCATGCAAGGAGAATGTATATTTATATTTTTACTTATTTTGCAATATTTTGTTCTATATGATTTGTTGATATTCTTTGTGCATGTATACTGGCTTTAGACTTTTTGTTTCTGTCCTTAAGGTGCACCACTATAAATCAGTACCTTATGAAAAACAACCTCAATAAACACAGCGTCTTGTTCTCAAACCTCATCAGCAAGAGTGCTCAACCAAAGCAGGCTATGCCAGCTCAATCCAAGCAGCAGCCTTCTTTTTCACTATGATGTATCACAGCCACAAATAGTAGCTGAATGAATTTCAGTTTCAGTACCAAAAACTGACCTGAAATTCTAATTTGGCTTTAATTCAGATGAAAATGCTGGTGCAGTTTCAGCTGAAACAGAAATTCTTCCTCCCCACACAACCAAAAGAATACCTCACTCTGCCTCCCCCCCGCCCCACCCCAATTAAAAGTGGGCAGCACTTCTCCTTCCCCTGACCAAAAGTGGACCCCTTTTTTTGGGGGGGGGGGGGGGGGGACTGGTACCATTTTCGGCTTGGTCAAAACCAAAAAATAACAAAGTTTTGCATGCCCTCTACATTTAAACATATGGGCACTATTTTCATTGTCTACTGAAGAGGCAGTTTGAAGTGAATGTAATGAGGGCATTCTTTAAAATCCCTGTGTTTGTAAACTCTTGTACATTGTACCCACCTAGTTTACAAAAGTGGATTTTCAAAGGGAAACTCCCTTCGAACTTTGTACATAGACAAGCTGTAGGGAAATTGTTCCTTCTTCCCTCCCATAGAGGACAATGTGTTTGTTTATATATTTTGGATTTATCTCACACCTTTTCATTGATATCTCAAGGCAAATAGATTAAGGTACAATAGGTATCTCCCTGTCCTACTACTACTATGGTCTAAGAGGCAGATGCAGCAACCAAACGTAAAAAAATCTAAATCGTTAAAGTCCCTAACGATTTTAAAATAACGAAACATGCACCAAAAAAAAAAGTCACACATGCTGAGATCGGTAGTGAAACGTACAATGTATCAAAGAATCACAATACACATCGTTAATCGGCCCCCAAATCATGCGCAGAGCAGCCAAGCGTTATGTTAGCTGCTCTGCGCATGCCACAAACAGTCAAAACACAGTCAAATCGCAAGCACATGGCTCCCAAATAAAAACAAAAATAAAAAAAAAGGGTCGGGAGGGGGCAAGGGCGCTCATCAGGAGCGTCCTGTACAGACGGCCTTGCCCCCCCCCCCCCCCGCTGCTCCCCACTTTCCGCCGCTCCCCCCACCCCGAAAAAGCAAAATTCTAGCAGCCCCTGCCCCCTCCCCACTTTCCGCCGCTCCCCCCACCCCGAAAAAGCAAACTTCTAGAAGCCCCTGCCCCCCTCCCTTCCTCACTACTCTGTCACCTCAGCTCCGCCTCCCGACATCCTCCGTCCGCGCCCCGCCCCCTTTTGGGGTCGTCGCCGCCATTCCCCTCCTCCATCGGGCCCCCCTTCCTCTTACCGGGCCCGTGCAGCGCCTCTCTCCTCTGTCCGAAGGCGCTGCACGGGCAAGAAGAACGCTGAATCAGCTGATGCCTGCCTTCGCCTAGCTTCGATAGAGCGTCTTTCTCCTCCTGGGCCCGCCCCTGTCTGACGTCAGTAACCTACGTAGGTTACTGACGTCAGACAGGGGCGGGCCCAGGAGGAGAAAGACGCCCATCGCGAAGGCAGGCATCAGCTGATTCAGCGTTCTTCTTGCCCGTGCAGCGCCTTCGGACAGAGGAGAGAGGCGCTGCACGGGCCCGGTAAGAGGAAGGGGGGCCTGATGGAGGAGGGGAATGGCGGCGACGACCCCAAAAGGGGGCGGGGCGCGGACGGAGGATGTCGGGAGGCGGAGCTGAGGTGACAGAGTAGTGAGGAAGGGAGGGGGGCAGGGGCTTCTAGAAGTTTGCTTTTTCGGGGTGGGGGGAGCGGCGGAAAGTGTGGGGGGGGGGCAAGGCCGTCCGTACAGGACGCTCCTGATGAGCGCCCTTGCCCCCTCCCGATCCTTTTTTTATTTTTATTTTTTTATGTGTTTTCTGAGGTCCTTTGGACCAATCACAGCGCTTTTAGCTCTGCTAATGCGCTGGGATTGGCTCAAAGTTTGTTTATTTTTTCACTTAACACTTTTTCCTGCCACGGAGCTGTCCTAACGAGAGGTCCAGACCTCTCGTTAGTTTTCCTGCCTTTTTCCTGCGTAAAGGCAATCGGAAAAGGTTAGTGCATGTCGTTTCAATGGGGTTTTCACACTAATTGCTCATCTCCATTCCGTTTTCGTTAGCTGCTACTGTCGTCGGAAAATAGGCTTAAGTGCATGGAAAGGATAGGAAATTCTTCCCTGAGGGCTCATTTAACGATGAAAAACGTTTAGTGCATCTACCTCTAAGTTTGTACCTGAGGCAATGGATGGTTAAGTAACTTGCCCAAGATCACAAGGAATGTCAGCAAGATCTGAGTCTTGGCTTCTCGGGTTCTCCGCTTCTGTTCTTAACTTCAGAGCCATTTACCTAGGTAACATGACTTAGTTTGGCAGAGGAGGGTGATTTTTTAACTAAAATATGTGCAGTTTTCTAAGGTGTATATACTTTTTAGCTAGGTTAAAAAGAAAGTGAGCTTTTTTTTGGGGGGGGGGGGGAGGTGACTGAAACTGAATCTGCAGCTAGACCAAAATTCACTGCACAGTTTTGGTTGAAGCCCAAACTGAAAATGGTACTTTCATACCCCTTCCCCTGAACAAATGTGGGCCCTATTTCAGGCTCACTCTGACCCCCAACAAAAATTCCCCTCCCCCAACAGCCTACCTTCAAAACCTCGGTGGTCTAGTGGCCTCGTCTGGTCAGGACTGATCCACAGAAAGTTATGGCAGCCATTTTGAGATTGGAGCTAGAATGAGTAGGAGCCACTTGTATCACTCCTGCCTTTGCCAGTTTCAGTCTCAAAATGGCTGTTGCAACTTCCAACAGCCTTGGCAGCCATTTTGACTGCGGAGCCAGCATGGGCAGGAGTGACTAGGGATTTCCCTGGCGCCAATGAGGCCACTAGACCACCATGGTTAGTAAGATGGGCCTATGTGGGGCTTCTTTTTGTTTGGGGGCAGACTGGAGCTGGGATGGGACTCGTTTTTGTTTGGGAGGGAAAGTTTCTGTTTCAGCCAAAAATACATCGGCATTTTCTGCCGAAGCTGAATTTGAATTTTGGGCCAATTTCATTGCTGAAACCAAAACCGAAATTTGGTCAGCCTCTAGAGGAAGTAAAACATGCACACTTTGTTGTGGTCACACTTGTGTGACCAATCAAATGCAAGGTAAAAATTACACACCTATATTAGGACATCTAGTTTGCAACCACTAATTTTGAAAGGGGAGGAATACAAGTAGTTACCTTAGAAAAAAGCTGCAGTGTATGAGGGCATAAGACTCCAGGCTATATTTAGCATTGCCCAGCAGCTAACCTAGACAGTGGAGGAGTAGCCTAGTGTTTAGAGCTGTAGGCCAGAGAGCTAAGAATGCCAAGATTCTCCCACAGATACTACTTGTGACCTTGGAAAAGTTGATTTGTCCTTGTTTTCTCAGGTACTACTTAGATCATAGGTCGCCTAGGAGAGGTTAATTCAGTACCTGAATTGTAACTCACCTTGAGCTTGAATTTGCGAAAATGTAATTAATTCCAACTATATGAAATACGTATTGTATAAGATTGTCATTACTACTACTTATCATTTCTAAAGCGCTACTAGACGTACGCAGCGCTGTACACTTGAACATGAAGAGACAGTCCCTGCTCGACAGAGCTTACAATCTAATTAGGACAGACAAACAGGACAAACAAGAGATAAGGGGAATATTAAAGTGAGGATGATAAAATAAGGGTTCTGAACAAGTGAATAAGGGTTAGGAGTTAAAAGCAGCATCAAAAAGGTGGGCTTTTAGCTTAGGTTTGAAGACTGCCAGAGATGGAGCTTGACGTACCGGCTCAGGAAGTCTATTCCAGGCATATGGTGCAGCAAGATAAAAGGAACGGAGTCTGGAGTTAGCGGTAGAGGAGAAGATTGCAGGTAAGAGAGATTTACCCAGTGAATGGAGTTCCCGGGGAGGAATGTAGGGAGAGATGAGAGTGGAGAAGTACTGAGGAGCTGAAGAGTGAATGCACTTATAAGTCAATAAGAGGAGTTTGAACTGTATGTGGAAACGGATAGGAAGCCAGTGAAGTGACTTGAGGAGAGGGCTAATATGACCATAACGACACTGGTGGAATATTAGTCGTGCAGCAGAATTTTGAACAGATTGAAGAGAAGAGAGATGGCTAAGTGGGAGACCTGTGAGAAGCAAGTTGCAATAGTCAAAGCGAGAGGTGATAAGAGTGTGGATGAGGGTTCTGGTAGTGTGCTCAGAAAGGAAAGGGCGAATTTTGGTGATATTATAGAGAAAGAAACGACAGGTTTTAGCAGTCTGATGAATATGTGCAGAGAAGGAGAGGGAGGAGTCGAAGATGACCCCAAGGTTATGAGCTGATGAGACAGGAAGGATGAGAGTGTTATCCACAGAAATAGAGAATGGGGGAGGAGGAGAGGTTGGTTTAGGGGGAAAGATAAGAAGCTCAGTCTTGATCATGTTTAGTTTCAGATGGCGCTGAGACATCCAGGTAGCAGTGTCAGACAGGCAGGCTGATACTTTGGCCTGGATTTCAGCTGAGATTTCTGGTGTGGAGAGGTAGATCTGGGAGTCATCAGCGTAAAGATGATACTGGAAACCATGGGATGAGATCAGAGTACCAAGGGAAGAAGTATAGATGGAGAAAAAAAGAGGTCCCAGGACAGATCCTTGAGGTACACCAACTGACAGTGGGATAGAAGTAGAGGAGGATCCACTAGAGTATACACTAAAGGTACGCTGGGAGAGATAAGAAGAAAACCAGGAAAGAACAGAGCCCTGAAATCCAAGTGAGGACAGCGTATCAAGGAGTAGGCTGTGATCAACAGTGTCAAAAGCAGCAGATAGATCGAGGATAGAATAGAGACCTTTGGATCTGGCCAGGAACAGATCATTGGAGACTTTAGCAAGTGCTGTTTCAGTTGAATGAAGGGGGCAAAAGCCAGATTGAAGTGGATCAAGAATAGCTTGAGATGAAAGAAAGTCAAGGCAACGGCGGTGAACAAACAGCACGTTCAAGTATCTTGGATAGGAAAGAGAGGAGGGAGATGGGGCGATAGTTGGAAGGACAGGTAGGGTCCAATGAAGGTTTTTTTATGGAGTGGTGTGATTACGGCATGTTTGAAGGGATCAGGAACAGTTGCAGTGGACAGTGAAAGATTGAGGACATGACAGATAAAAGGGATGACAGTAGGAGAGATAATGTTAAGTAGATCGGTGGGAATAGGATCAGAGGAACAGGTAGTTAGTTTCAAGGAGGAAATAAGATGTGTAGTTTCCTCTTCAGTGATTTCAGAAAAGGAAGAAAAGGAGGCAGAGGTTGGAGGGTTGAGAGAATGAACTAAGGGAAGGAGATGTGGAGGTGAGCTGGTTGAGAATTCAAGTTTAATCTTGTGAACCTTATCATGAAAGAACTCAGCCAGAGTCTGGGGGGAAAGTGAAGGGGGGGTTGGAGGTGAAGGCACTTTGAGGAGAGCGTTCAGTGTGGCAAAGAGACGTCGAGGGTTTGAGCCAAGAGAATTTGTCAACTGGATGTAATAGTCCTGTTTGGCAAGTAAAAGAGCAGACTGGAAGGAGGTCAGCAAGAATTTGAAATGTTTGAAGTCAGCATGGCAGTGGCGTACCAAGGGGGGGGGGGGGGACGGTGGGGGCGGTCCGCCCGGGTGTCAGTGGGTGTGGGGGGGGGGTGGTCCGTTGGCGCTGCAGACTGCAGTCAGCCCTCGTCTCCTGCCTCCATCCTGTGCCTTTAAAGAAAAATCTGAAAAGCGGCATGGCTGGCAGCGCTTTGCGTCTGCCCTGCCTGCTTGTAAAAGAAAGCGGCAAATCTCCTCGTCGACGTCGCGGGACCCAGTGAGGGAAGACCCGACATGACGAGGAGATTTGATGCTTTCTTTTACAAGCAGGCAGGGCGGAAGCAAAGCCATGCCGCTTTTCAGATTTTTCTTTAAAGGCACAGGATGGAGGTAGGAGACGAGGGCTGTCGTCTCTCGACGAAGGTGGTAGGTGGGTCGAGTTGGGGGGGCTTAGATGGGAGAGGAGGACTGGGGAGGGGGTTTTCAGATGGGAGGGGACTGGGAAGGGGGGCCTCAGATGGGAGAAGGGGACTGGGGTGGGGAGGGGGGTCTCAGATAGGAGAAGAGGGGAGAAGGGTGGGGAGGGGGATCTCAGATGGGTGAAGGGGGTGGGGGGTCTCAGATGGGAGAAGAGAGGATAAGGGGACTGGGGTGGGGAGAAGGGGGTGGGGTATCAGATGGGAGAAGGGGATGTGGGGAGGGGGGTCTCAGATGGGAGAAGAGGGGAGAAGGGGACTGGGATGGGGAGAAGGGGGGTGGGGGGTCTCAGATGGGAGAAGGGGACGTGGGGAGGGGGGTCTCAGATGCGAGAAGGGGACTGGGGTGGGGAGGGGGTCTCAGATGGGAGAAGAGGGGAGAAGGGGTCTGAGGTGGGGAGGGGGATCTCAGAGGGGAGAAGGGGAAGGGGGGTGGGGAAGGGGCCATGTGAGAAAATGGGAGCCATGCCTGGGTCTGGTGGGAAAATGGGTCTGGGGCTGAAAAGAGGTCCCTAATGCAAGGCATGTGGATGAAGGGGGCTGGAACTGGGGGATGAAAAGGAGGGTAGGTGGGATAAGGGGGCTAGTACTGGAACTGGGGGCTGAAAAGGGGCAGGGGCTGAAACTGGGGGGACTGGGGGCTGAAAAGGGGACAGGGAGAAGTGGCTGGGACTGAAGCTTTGGGACTGGTGAGAGAAAAGGGCTGGGGCTGAAACTGCGGACTGGTGGGATAGTGGGGCTGAAAAGGGGGGGCAAGTGGGAGATGTGGGCTGGGGCTAGAACTAGGGGCAGGTGGGATAAGAGGGCTGGAACTGGGGGCTGCAAAAAGGGGCAGAGAGAGAGGGGACAGATGGATGGATGGGGGGAAGAGGGGAGAGGGGAGGGCAGACCCTGGATGGAGGGGGGGGGGGGGAGGGAGGGCAGATAGTGAATGGAAGGGGCAGGGAGAGAGGGCAGACATTGGATGGAGGGGACAGCAGAGAGGGCAGACACTGGATGGCAAAGAAAGAACGAAGACAGATGCTGGATGGAAGGAAGACAGTGAAAAGAAGATGAGGAAAGCAGAAACCAGAGACAACAAACTGTAAATAAAATACATATTTTTATTTTTTTTGCTTTAGGATAAAGTAGTATTGTAGCTGTGTTAATAAATGTTTATAATAGCACATGTAAATAAGGTAATCTTTTTATTGGACTAATTTTAATAAATTTTGACTAACTTTCGGAGAACAAAACCCCCTTCCTCAGGTCAGGATAGGACACTGTAACACACTATACTGTATTGACCTGAGGAAGAAGGTTTTGGCCTCTGACAGCTAAATGTATTAGTCCAATAAAATGGTATTTTATTTTCTATATTTGTTTTATTTCTGTTTGTTAATTTGTAAAGTGGTGATTGGTATTTGTTAGTTTTTTCAAATTTACATCTGCTGTCTTTATATTTTGCACAGTACTAGGGGACATTTTCTGTTTCTGTGGTGTTGCGTTGTATGCAGAGTCTGGCATCTTGGGGGTTCAGTTAAATTTTTGTCTAAATAGAAAGTTTATGATTACTTGTTCTATAGTGGATTAGGGTGTATCTGTGTTTGTGAAAAAGACATGACTTTCAGTTGGCATTGACTGTGCAGGATTGACGATCTATACTATCTGTCTGGTTTCGTTTTACAATAGGTGGATTGATGTTCTAGTGCTCACTGTAGTGTTTAAGATGCTTTCTTTTTCCTTGTGTTACTCGTAGAGATGACTGCTTATGGTATGGTAGAATTGCTCTATAGGTCCTGAGTGTTTTGTATTCTTGGTATGCCTAGTACTGGATTTTGGAGGGGGGTGTTAAAAAATGACCGGCCCCGGGTGTCAACTACCCTAGGTACGCCACTGCAGCATGGGCACGTGATTTCAGCCAAAGGCGTTCGGCAGAGCGGGCACAGGAACTTAGGTAGCGGATGCTAGAGGTCAGCCAAGGCTGGGGTTTGGTACGTTTTACAGAACGGGGAATGGGAGGAGCAAGAGTATCCAGAGCAGAGGAGAGAATAGTATTATAGGAAGAGACAGCCTCATTGACAGACTTGGATAACATAGTGGTAGAGAAGAGATTTGAAACACTGGAGGACAGAGTAGAAGGGTCAATAGCCTAAAGATTCCTAAATGTATTGGTTAAGATTGGACGGGACTGGGGAGGAGGGTGTTTAAGTGTGAAAGTTATCAGATGATGGTCAGAGAGGGAAAGAGTTGAGGCACAGAAACTGGAGAGTGAGCAGTTTGAGAAGAGGATAAGACAGTGGCCATTCTGGTGAGTGGGGGCAGTGGAGCACAGTTGAAGATTGAAAGAGGATGTTAAAGCAAGAAACTGCGAAGCATAAGAGTCAGAGGGATCATTAGCATGAATGTTAAAATCCCCAAGAATGAGGGAAGGAGATGAAGGTTCAAGAAAGAAGGAAAGCCAAGCATCAAAGTCAGTGAGAAAGGAAGAAAGGGACTTATCAGGGGGTCGATAAATGACTGCTACTCGGAGAGGCAGAGGAGCAAATAGACGGATGGAGTCGACTTCGAAGGAAGTAAAACAGTGAGACTGAGGTAGAAGAAGAGGTTGAAATCTACAAGAGGGTGAAAGTAGTAGCCCGACACCTCCTTCATGAGGTGAGGAGTATGGGAGAAAAGGTAACCTCCATGGCATAGGCCGCGACTGAAGCAGAGTCTTCAGGGTAAAGCCAAGTTTCAGGGCAAGCAGATGGAGGGTACGAGAGATAAAGAGGTCATGGATGTAGGAAAGTTTGTTACAGACAGAGCAGGCATTCCACAGAGCGCAAGAGAAAGGCAGGGAATGATGGGGGAGGAGAGGAACAGAAATTAGATTGGAGATACCACCGTGTGACCTGCACAAATAGGATGAGAGCTGATGTGGAGGACCAGGATTGGGATTAATGTCCCCAGCGGAGAGCAGGAGAAGAAGCAAGAGAGTACGGAGAAGAGTAGGAGAAGTACAACGACAGTGATGAAGGCGAGATGTACTCAGATAGAAAGGAGATGGATGAATAGAAGGAAGGAAATGTTGATGGTTGAGAGCTGAGAAAAAGGAAGATGAAAAAAGAGATGGTGAGATGATGAATACAGAGGGTGGACAGTGTGTTCCTGCAGTGTACAGTGGTTTAAGATGAAGAAACAAATTAGGAAGGGACAGTACCAAGAAGAAAAAGTGTACAGGAGCCATAAGTAGTAACTGGGAGAAAAATTAATATATAGAGAAAAATGCCCCGCGTGCCTTGACGGCGTGCGGCACCTAGAGCGGAGGCCCTGAGTGGATCATAGTGGACCTGGGAGTCACCCCGGATACAGCTGTGAGGAAATGCAGAAGGGCTGCAAGTCCTCCACAGCACCTGGTGGGAGCGCTGGGCACATAGAGTGGAGGCCCTGAGTGGATCGGAGTGGACCTGGGAGTCACCCCGGAGAAGGCTGTAAGGATATGCAGTGACTCATTATACCTACTTCTCCGAGGACAAGCAGGCTGCTTGTTCTCACTGATGGGTGACGTCCACGGCAGCCCCTCCAATCGGAACACTTTCTAGCAAAGTCCTTTGCTAGTCCTCGCGCGCCGATGCGCACCGCGCATGCGCGGCCGTCTTCCCGCCCAAACCGGCTCGTGCCGGCCAGTCTTCTTTTGTCCGCGCTCAGTACGGTCATGTTTCGCCGTTCACGCCCCAAAGTTGACCTCGCGCGTCGTTCTTCGACTTGTTCTAAACAAAAACAAAAAAAAAAAGAAGAAAAAAGGTGTCGGGAGGAGGCCTTTTGGTTTCCTCCCTTCCCGTACTTCGAGTTTTTTGCCCCGGTAAGTTTTCTTTCGTCGTCGGGGTAGGCCCTATTTAGGCCTCTGTCGAAGTTTTTCTTCCCCCTATTTTTGTGGTGCCATTTTCGCCATTTCGAGTTTTGATCTTGCTGGCGCGATTTTTCCGCCTTTGACATCGAAGTCTTCCAGTGGCTTCAAGAAGTGCACCCAGTGCGCCCGGGTAATCTCGCTCACTGACAGGCACACGTCGTGTCTTCAGTGTCTGGGGGCTGGGCACCGCCCTCAGGCCTGTAGTCTGTGTTCCCTCTTACAAAAGCGGACTCAGGTAGCGAGGTTAGCCCAGTGGAACATTTTGTTCTCGGGCTCTTCGTCGGCATCGGCACCGGGAGTATCGACTGCCTCGACGTCGTCGGCGCCCGGACCTTCATCCTCGCCCCCGATTGCATCGAGTGCATCGAGGCATCGGCCCTCTGCATCGGGGCGACATCGGAGGGCTGCGTCGGTGTCGGTGGTATCGAGACCTCCTCGTTTGCTGATGTCGTCGGACGGTGGTGCTTCGTCTGGAGTGCAGGTGAGGGCTGTCCATTCCCCTGCTGGTGGCGGTGAGCCTTCGGGTGGGTCTCCCCCTATCCTGAGGGCTCCTGCGGTACAGCCCCCCCGAGACCGACCCTCTTCGGCCTCGGCCCCGAGGAAGAGACAGCTGGATTCTACGTCCTCCTCGTCGGTGTCGGGAAGCTCCGGTGACGTGCTTCGTTCCAAAAAATCGAAGAAGCATCGTCACCGGTCCCCTTCCCGTGTCGGCACCGAGAGCTCTGGGTCGCCGAGGGAGTCGGCACCCAGTAAGCATCGGCACCGAGAGGACCGCTCGCCCTCTGTTCAAGAGGTGTCGATGCGCTCTCCTTTGGACAGCCCGGAACAGCCTCCACGCCCGGAACAGGTTCTGACATCGACTCCTGCATCGGCTTCCATGTCTTTTTCCACAGCCGCTCTGCACGAGAGCCTCCGGGCCATTCTCCCAGAGATCCTGGGAGAGCTGTTGCGCCCTTCCCCTCCGGTACCGGGGGTGCTTGCGCCACCGATACCGTCGAGCCAGGCGCCGGCTGGCCCATTGTCCGGGGTGAGGTCTCCGACATCGACTGCGGTAGCCTCCCAGGAAGGCTCCCCGACTACGTCGGCGGAGGGAGCTTCGCCGGTGCGGGTGAGGGAGTTTACCTCTCGACGCTCCCACCGTGGCCGTGGTTCCACGGAGTCGAGCCGGGCACGGTTGCAGACACAGGTCCGTGAACTTGTGTCTGACACCGAGGGTGAGGCCTCGTGAGAAGAGGAAGAAGACATCAGATATTTCTCTGACGAGGAGTCTGAGGTTCTTCCTTCCGATCCCACTCCCTCTCCTGAAAGACAGCTTTCTCCTCCTGAGAGCCTGTCTTTCGCTTCCTTTGTCCGGGAGATGTCTACGGCCATCCCCTTCCCGGTAGTTGTGGAGGACGAGCCCAGGGCTGAAATGTTTGAGCTCCTGGACTATCCTTCTCCACCTAAGGAAGCGTCCACAGTACCCATGCATCATGTCCTCAAAAAGACATTGCTGGCGAACTGGACCAAGCCATTAACTAATCCCCACATTCCCAAGAAGATCGAGTCCCAGTACCGGATCCATGGGGACCCATAGCTGATGCGCACTCAGTTGCCTCACGACTCTGGAGTTGTGGATTTGGCCCTAAAGAAGGCCAAGAGTTCTAGAGAACATGCTTCGGCGCCCCCGGGCAAGGACTCTAGAACCTTGGACTCCTTTGGGAGGAAGGCCTACCATTCTTCTATGCTCGTGGCCAAGATTCAGTCCTACCAGCTCTACACGAGCATACACATGCGGAACAATGTGCGGCAGTTGGCGGGCTTGGTGGACACGCTCCCCCCTGAGCAAGCCAAGCCATTTCAGGAGGTGGTCAGGCAGCTGAAGGCGTGCAGAAAATTCCTGGCCAGAGGGGTGTATGACACCTTTGATGTTGCGTCCAGGGCCGCTGCTCAAGGTGTGGTGATGCGCAGACTCTCATGGCTGCGTGCCTCCGACCTGGAGAATAGAATCCAGCAGCGGATTGCGGACTCGCCTTGCTGTGCGGATAATATTTTTGGAGAAAAAGTCGAGCAGGTGGTAGAGCAGCTCCACCAGCGGGACACCGCATTCGACAAGTTCTCCCGCCGGCAGTCTTCAGCCTCTACCTCTACAGGTAGAAGATTTTTCGGGGGAAGGAAGACTGTTCCCTACTCTTCTGGCAAGCATAGGTACAATCCTCCTTCTCGACAGCCTGCGGCCCAGGCTAAGCCCCAGCACGCTCGCTCTCGTCAGCAGCGTGCGCCTCAGCAAGGCCCTTCGGCTCCCCAGCAAAAGCAAGGGACGAGCTTTTGACTGGCTCCAGCAGAGCATAGCCGCCATCCAAGTGTCAGTGCCGGGCGACCTGCCAGTCGGAGGGAGGTTGAAAGCTTTTCACCAAAGGTGGCCTCTCATAACCTCCGATCAGTGGGTTCTCCAAATAGTCCGGCAAGGATACACCCTCAATTTGGCCTCAAAACCTCCAAATTGTCCACCGGGAGCTCAGTCTTACAGCTTCCAGCACAAGCAGGTACTTGCAGAGGAACTCTCCGCCCTTCTCAGCGCCAATGCGGTCGAGCCCGTGCCATCCGGGCAAGAAGGGCTGGGATTCTATTCCAGGTACTTCCTTGTGGAAAAGAAAACAGGGGGGATGCGTCCCATCCTAGACCTAAGGGCCCTGAACAAATATCTGGTCAAAGAAAAGTTCAGGATGCTTTCCCTGGGCACCCTTCTCCCCATGATTCAGGAAAACGATTGGCTATGCTCTCTGGACTTGAAGGACGCCTACACGCACATCCCGATACTGCCAGCTCACAGACAGTATCTGCGATTTCAGCTGGGCACACGTCACTTCCAGTACTGTGTGCTACCCTTTGGGCTCGCCTCTGCACCCACAGTGTTCACGAAGTGCTTGGCTGTAGTAGCAGCGGCACTTCGCAGACTGGGGGTACACGTGTTCCCATACCTCGACGATTGGCTGGTGAAGAACACATCCGAGGCAGGAGCCCTGCAGTCCATGCAGATGACTATTCGCCTCCTGGAGCTACTGGGGTTTGTGATAAATTACCCAAAGTCCCATCTTCTCCCAGTGCAGAAACTCGAATTCATAGGAGCTCTGCTGGATTCTCGGACGGCTCGCGCCTATCTCCCAGAGACGAGAGCCAACAACTTGTTGTCCCTCGTCTCGCGGGTGCGAGCGTCCCAGCAGATCACAGCTCGGCAGATGTTGAGATTGCTAGGCCACATGGCCTCCACAGTTCATGTGACTCCCATGGCCCGCCTTCACATGAGATCTGCTCAATGGACCCTAGCTTCCCAGTGGTTTCAGGCTGCTGGGGATCTAGAAGACGTGATCCACCTGTCCACGAGTTTTCTCGAATCCCTGTATTGGTGGACAATTTGGTCCAATTTGACTCTGGGACGTCCTTTCCAAATTCCTCAGCCACAAAAAGTGCTGACCACGGATGCGTCCCTCCTGGGATGGGGAGCTCATGTCGATGGGCTTCACACCCAAGGAAGCTGGTCCCTCCAGGAACGCGATCTGCAGATCAATCTTCTGGAGTTACGAGCAATCTGGAACGCTCTGAAGGCTTTCAGAGATCGGCTGTCCCATCAAATTATCCAAATTCAGACAGACAACCAGGTTGCCATGTATTACGTCAACAAGCAGGGGGGCACCGGATCTCGCCCCCTGTGTCAGGAAGCCGTCAGCATGTGGCTCTGGGCTCGCCGTCACGGCATGGTGCTCCAAGCCACATATCTGGCACGCGTAAACAACAGTCTGGTCGACAGGTTGAGCAGGATTATGCAACCTCACGAGTGGTCGCTCAATTCCCGTGTAGTGCGACAGATCTTCCAGGTGTGGGGCACCCCCTTGGTAGATCTCTTCGCATCTCGAGCCAACCACAAAGTCCCTCAGTTCTGTTCCAGGCTTCAGGCCCACGGCAGACTGGCATCGGATGCCTTCCTCCTGGACTGGGGGGAGGGTCTGCTGTATGCTTATCCTCCCATACCTCTGGTGGGGAAGACTTTGTTGAAACTCAAGCAAGACCATGGCACCATGATTCTGATTGCTCCTTTTTGGCCGTGTCAGATCTGGTTCCCTCTTCTTCTGGAGTTGTCCTCCGAAGAACTGTGGAGATTGGAGTGTTTTCCGACCCTCATCACGCAGGACGAAGGGGCGCTTCTGCATCCCAACCTCCGGTCCCTGGCTCTCACGGCCTGGATGTTGAGAGTGTAGACTTTGCCTCTTTGGGTCTGTCGGAGGGTGTCTCCCGCATCTTGCTTGCTTCCAGGAAAGATTCCACTAAGAGGAGTTACTTCTTTCTGTGGAGGAGGTTTGCCGTCTGGTGTGACAGCAAGGCCCTAGATCCTCGCTCTTGTCCTACACAGACCCTGCTTGAATACCTTCTGCACCTGTCTGAGTCTGGTCTCAAGACCAACTCTGTAAGGGTTCACCTTAGTGCAATCAGTGCATACCATTACCGTGTGGAAGGTAAGCCGATCTCAGGACAGCCTTTAGTTGTTAGCTTCATGAGAGGTTTGCTTTTGTCAAAGCCCCCTGTCAAGCCTCCTACAGTGTCATGGGATCTCAATGTCATTCTCACCCAGCTGATGAAACCTCCTTTTGAGCCACTGAATTCCTGCCATCTGAAGTACTTGACCTGGACGGTCATTTTCTTGGTGGCAGTTACTTCAGCTCGTAGAGTCAGTGAGCTTCAGGCCCTGGTAGCCCAGGCCCCCTACACCTAATTTCATCATAACAGAGTAGTCCTCCGCACTCACCCTAAGTTCTTGCCAAAGGTTGTGTCGGAGTTCCATCTGAACCAGTCAATTGTCTTGCCAACATTCTTTCCCCGTCCTCATTCCTGCCCTGCTGAACGTCAGCTGCACACATTGGACTGCAAGAGAGCATTGGCCTTCTATCTGGAGCGGACACAGCCCAACAGACAGTCCGCCCAATTGTTTGTTTCTTTTGATCCCAACAGGAGGGGAGTGGCTGTGGGGAAACGCACCATATCCAATTGGCTAGCAGATTGCATTTCCTTCACTTACGCCCAGGCTGGGCTGGCTCTTGAGGGTCATGTCACGGCTCATAATGTTAGAGCCATGGCAGCGTCGGTAGCCCACTTGAAGTCAGCCACTATTGAAGAGATTTGCAAAGCTGCGACGTGGTCATCTGTCCACACATTCACATCTCGTTACTGCCTGCAGCAGGATACCCGACGCGACAGTCGGTTCGGGCAGTCAGTGCTTCAGAATCTGTTCGGGGTTTAGAATCCAACTCCACCCCCCTAGGCCCATGTTTGTTCTGTTCCAGGCTGCACTCTCAGTTAGTTGGTAAATTTTTTAGGTCAATCTCAGTTATGTCCTCGCCGTTGCGAGGCCCAATTGACCATGGTTGTTGTTTTGAGTGAGCCTGGGGGCTAGGGATACCCCATCAGTGAGAACAAGCAGCCTGCTTGTCCTCGGAGAAAGCGAATGCTACATACCTGTAGAAGGTATTCTCCGAGGATAGCAGGCTGATTGTTCTCACAAACCCGCCCGCCTCCCCTTTGGAGTTGTGTCTTCCCTTCTCTTTGTCTTGCTACATATGAGACTGGCCGGCACGAGCCGGTTCGGGCGGGAAGACGGCCGCGCATGCGCGGTGCGCATCGGCGCGCGAGGACTAGCAAAGGACTTTGCTAGAAAGTGTTCCGATTGGAGGGGCTGCCGTGGACGTCACCCATCAGTGAGAACAATCAGCCTGCTGTCCTCGGAGAATACCTTCTACAGGTATGTAGCATTCGCTTTAAAGATTAGCTTAATGGTTAGCACAGTGGCCTGAGAACCTTGGGAACTGGGTTTGATTCCCACTGTGTGGCGCCTTGTGACTCTGGGCAAGTCACTTAACCCTTCATTGCCCCAGATATAAAAACTTAGCACCTGCATATAATAATTGTAAACCCCTTTGCTTGTAGTACAGAAAGGTGATATATCAAATCCATAGTCCTTTACCGTTTCAAGCAACTGCCTAATCACCTAGTAACAATGGCCTGTTTCCAGCACTTGCACCAAAGATTGGGCCCTATTTACTAAGCTGCTTTGTTGCAGTTATCGCAGCTTGCCAATAAGATATGTTAATTGCTGCTAATATATATTGAATCACTGATAATGTAATTATGAGGTGAATTCAATATAGGCCACTAAATTAGGTGCAAAAAAAAACTGGGTGCTAAGTGAGTATTCTATAATGGCAGAGTTGTGTGATGAATCTGTTACAGAATACTAGTATAAGTCCAAATTTACACTCCAAATTTTAGGCATGATCATTGATGGTGCCTAAATGCAACAATTAGGCGCATAAGTGAAGCGACTGTTCACGCTATCCAAAAATAATAGGACTAGAGGGCATGAGTTGAAGCTACAGTGTGGTAAATTTAAAACGAATCGGAGAAAATTTTTCTTCACCCAACGTGTAATTAGACTCTGGAATTCGTTGCCGGAGAACGTGGTACGGGCGGTTAGCTTGACGGAGTTTAAAAAGGGGTTAGATAGATTCCTAAAGGACAAGTCCATAGACCGCTATTAAATGGACTTGGAAAAATTCCGCATTTTTAGGTATAACTTGTCTGGAATGTTTTTACGTTTGGGGAGCGTGCCAGGTGCCCTTGACCTGGATTGGCCACTGTCGGTGACAGGATGCTGGGCTAGATGGACCTTTGGTCTTTCCCAGTATGGCACTACTTATGTACTTATGTACTTATGTACTTATTCTATAAAGTGCGCGCAAGAATAGTTGGCATGCCCTAGACATGTTGACACCTCCTTTGCATTTGCATGTGAGAGAAGTTAGGTGCACCGTTTATGGAAAGGGGCGTAAGTCTGTTAGCATGCGCAATATCAAATTAACCCCAGTTAGTGCTTGTTAATGCCAATTATTGGTATAGATTGCCAAATTAATTTGGTGCCAGTTAGTTAATGTTACATGCTTAACTGGTACTATTCTGTACCTGCACGCCTAACATTCGATGCTATGTATAGGATTTGGAGGTATATATCTATGAGTTGTTTGTATGCAAAGCAGCTTATAATGCAAGCAGAATAATACAGCTTGTGTTAAACTTTGCAAGCTGCGTTTTAACTTCCCCCAGGAGCACTGGAAGGCTAACTTGCCTATCAGTACTCTGGAGGAAGAAGATTAACAAGGCAAGACTCAGTTCATGCCTCACCCCTGATATTAATATACATGACCTTGCACTTTTGGAATTGAACTCTCAGTAGCTTCCTGTTCTCTGCCATGCTTTCTTAAGGCACCAGTACTTCAATTTTCTCTCTCACTCTTTCTTTGCTCTTTCCCTTGTAGTGCCTTTTGTGTCTCTGGCTGGCTATTTTCTTCCTACTTCCGGACTGTTTCTGCAGTGGGAAATACGTAAAAGTAATTAGGAAGATATAGCTAAATGGGATAACAGGTAAAAATCAATAGATCTATGATGTTCAGTCAGCACTGTTAAAAGCACTCCTTCAACAGTGTGTCAAAATAGTTAGGAATATGGTCAACAACTTTTCCATCATATATATTTCTATTTAGAACAGTTTTCCAAGTCCTCAGCACATCTAAAAAAATTTTATGATTCTATTTGCGAACTTCTAGGAGAATAGTAAAATACACCTGGGGGAATTCTTCACAAAGGAAGAATTCTGTGCATAATATTTTAAAATTCTTCATATTGTATTAACTTTTACAGTATAGTTACTACCTTTGAGTAGTAATGAATCTAAAACAAAACAGAAATTCTTGCTCAAAGATGCAAAATTTGAAAGATTTTGGTGTAGAATTCCCCCAGTTCGGTTTCAGTGCACAGTAACTGGGGTTTCTGTTTTCTGGTGAGTTTACTTGGAACTTGACAGAGCCCCTGGGAGGTCTGATCTGAAAGCAGTGCCAGCTTCTTGCAGCCAGGACCATAGTGAACTATATGCAGATGGCATAGCCACACAGGGCACAAGGAAGGCGGGGGCACCAAAACTGCACTGTGCCCATTGCTTCCCTTGCTTGGCTGTGATGTAGTGGGTGGGGTGGAAGCGCTGGGGAGGGGGGGGCGGTGTCACACAGGGCATGTTTCCTGCTCAAGGTGCTCCTGCTTGTGGCTACTGATACTTGTAGAAACACAGCAGTATAATTGTATTTGTTGCTGGGGTGCTGTTGACGCCTGGGGGATCTTGTTTGCACTGCGAATTGCTGGATGAGGATTCTGAAATCAAGAGCACAAACCATAAGGTAGTAGATCAGTTTCTGCCTAGACACACTCTATCCTCCTTCCCTGGCTTAACCACCCATTCAACACTTTCTTCTCCTCCCCCACCTTGTCCCACCTTCAACACTGTCCGCTCTTCTCCCCTTCTCACTGAACATGACCCCTTATTCCCTGCCTCCCCCTGCTTACCAGTCTCCTACATGTATGTGTCCCCTCTCCCCCTACCAGTTCCTACCTTCCCATGTCTTCCCCCAGCTCATTCCCCTGACATGTCCCTTCCAGCAAGTCTTTTTCCCCAGCACCATCTCTTCAGCCCCTCCCAATGCTGTAAACACCTCTGCAGTCATTGGCCTCTTCTTTAGCTGTGGGGGCACCCAATGTCCTCTGCTGTTCTCAACTCTCACAAGAGTAGCACAGGTACTGTGCAAATCATAATCTGATGGAGCCATGAGATGCAGGCAGAAGATGGCACCTGCTGTTTTCCAACCACAGCTTTATATTCTGCCAACTTCATACAGTTTTGTCCAGAAACAGGTAAATTCTGTGCTCTGGGGAAGTCTGCACACATTCTGCACTGTGCAGTTATGTAGAATTCACCTAGGACTAACTATAAAATTATAATATTTAAGTATTAAGGGTTGGAGTACCATTCTTTGAATTAGTCTGTAGCTCCCTCTAGTGAACACCCCAAAATCTCATAAGCTGCACAAACAGCATTTATGATCTAATTTATAAAACTGGATCTATCTCTGTCCCATGAAACCACTGTCAGCCTACTCTTTTGTTGGCAGTTCCTTCAGAAAAGGAGTGGCCTAGTGGTTTGAACAATAAACTAAAAACCAGAGCTTTCCCTTTGTGGAAGATTTTTTGGTATGGGGAAGTGTAAGGAAAGGTCATGGGTGTATCCCTCGGAGCCTTTGACCCTTTCGTCTACTGGCCCCATGAATTAATTTGTTCAGTGCAGATAACCTATGGATGAGAGTCGGTCACATCAGTTGGTAGCTGTGATGGAGACAGGTAGACTGCTTGACTCATATAGCTTGGATGTCAACCTTAGCCTGGATCGCCTGGATCAGTGTGCTTCTCCAGTGTACCATTGATTTCACCAGGAAGCGCCATAGACAGAAGATGCTGGTGCCCAGTCAGCCCGAGGTAGGACAAATGGAGCAGACCACATTACTATTGCAGATCTGCAGTTGTCAATCACAAGTGCTATGACACTGTGGGAGCTATCTTGAGGGTGTGAGCAGGGAACCTCGCTGTCTTTGACCATAGAAGGTCAGCTGCAGCTGGCTCTTGAGGTAGTGAGCCTCCCACTCGGACATCAGGTTGCTTTTTCAGGTTCCTTTGCCCCATGTCACCCTGAACACATTACACTGGAAGCTATCTGGCAAGGTAGTCCTTGAATTAGGGCAATCTTTGATTCCCCATATGAATGGATTGGCTCATAAAGTAGAGCAATGTGAAGCAAAAATTTATGTGTTCGAGAGTGAAATTTAATGTGTGAAAATGCATTGCTGATTTAAAGATAAGGCAGTGGCATATCTAGGGTAGTTGATACCTGGGGCTGGTCATTTTTTAACACCCCCCTCCAAATCCAGTACTAGGCATACCGAAAATACAAAACACTCCGGACCTATGGAGCAATTCTACCATACCATAAGCAGTCATTTCTACGAGTCACACAAGGAAAAGGAAAGCATCTTAAACACTACAGTGAGCACTAGATCATCAATTCACCTCACCTATTGTAAAACGAAACCAGACAGAATAATACAGATCGTCGATCCTGCACAGTCAGTACCAACTGAAAGCCATGTCTTTTTCACAAACAGAGATACACCCTAATACACTATAGAATAAGTAATCATAAACTTTCTATTTAGACAAAAATTTAACTGAACCCCCAAGATGCCAGACTCTGCATACAATGCAACACCACAGAAACAGAAAATGTCCCCTAGTACTGTGCAAAATATAAAGACAGCAGATGTAAATTTGAAAAAACTAACAAATACCAATCACCACTTTACAAATTAACAAATAGAAATAAAACAAATAATATCATTTTATTGGACTAATACATTTAGCTTTCAGAGGCTAAAACCTCCTTCCTCAGGTCAATACAGTATAGTGCTGTTATAGTATCCTATCCTAACCTGAGGAAGGGGGTTTTGTTCTCCGAAAGTAAAATGTATTAAAATTAGTCCAATAAAAAGATTACCTTATTTACATGTTCTATTTATAAACATTTATTAACACAGCTACAATACTACTTTATCCTAAAGCAAAAAAATAAAAATATATATTATATTCACAGTTTGTTGTCTCTGGTTTCTGCTTTCCTCATCTTCTTTTCACTGTCTTCCTTCCATCCAGCATCTGTCTTCGCTCTCTCTCTCTCTGCCATCCAGTGTCTGCCCTCTCTCCCTGCCCCTTCCATTCACTCCTTGCCCCTTCCATCCACTGTCTGCCTCTCTCTCTCTTCCATTCAGATCTGCCCTCTATCTCTGCCCCTTCCATCTGCCGTCTGCCCTCTATCTCTGCCCCTTCCATCTGCCGTCTGCCCTCTATCTCTGCCCCTTCCATCCACCGTCTGCCCTCTCTCTCTCTCCCTTCCATCCACTGTCTGCCCTTTCTAGCCCTTCCATCCACTGCCTGCCCTTTCTCTCTGCCCCTTCAATCTACCATTTGTCCTCCCTCTCGCTCCCCCTTCCATCCAGGGTCTGCCCTCCCTCTCTCTGCCACTTTTCGGCCCCCAGTTCTAGCCCCATTATCGCACCTGCCCCTAGTTCCAGCCCCAGCCCACATCTCCCACATTCCCCCTTTTCAGCTCCCAGTTTCAGCCCCAGCCCTTTTCTCCCACCAGTCCCGAGCTTCAGCCCCAGCCACTTCTCCCTGTCTCCTTTTCAGCCCCCAGTCCCCACAGTTTCATCCTTTGCCCCTTTTCAGCCCTCAGTTCCAGTACTAGCCCCCTTATCCCACCTACCCTCCTTTTCAACCCCCAGTTCCAGTCCCCTTCATCCACATGCTTTGCATTAGGGCTCCCCTTTCCCAGGCATAGCCCTCCTGCCCCCTTCTCCCATCTGAGGCCCCCCTTCCCGACCCAGACCCACTTGCCTACCAGCTCTGTCGCCAGACTACCCTCTTCTCCTGCCACCCAGCACCTGACCCAGCCTTTAAAAAAAAAAAAAAATCTATGAAGCGGCGGCGCAGCGCCTCACGTCTGCTCTGCGTGTAAAGGAAGAAAAATCACCTCGTTGCCCGGCCTTCCCTCACTGTGTCCTGCCCTCGCGGAAATAGGAAGTTACATCAGAGGGCGGGACACAGTGAGGGAAGACCGGCCGATGAGGCGATTTTTCTTCCTTTACACGCAGAGCAGACGCGAGGTGCCGCGCCGCCGCTTCATAGATTTTTTTAAAGGCTGGGTCAGGTGCTGGGTGGCAGGAGAAGAGGGTTGTCTGGCAATGGAGCTGGTAGGGAAGTGGGGACTGGGGCACCAGCGGAGCACCCCCCCCACCCGCTGACATCCGGGGTGGACCGCCCCCAACGCCCCGCCCTTGGTACGCCACTGAGATAAGGTAACTCTATGCAGTTCTTGGAAGATACTATAGTTAGATAGTCTCCGAGGACAAAGCAGGCTTGCTTATTCTCACAAGTGGGTGGACGCCGATCCGCGTCGCCCAGTCCGGCATTTATGCCATAGAAAAAATTAGAGCTTTGAAGAGCACTCCACCGCGCATGTGTGAGTGCCTTCCCACCCACCACGCAAACGCGGCTCCCTCAGTTTCACGTTTTCCATGTGAGGAGCAGCTGCTTTTAGTGGTGTCTCCTCACATACCCAGTTTAGAGTGATTTCTAATTATTTTTTGAATACCTTCGGCCTTTTTTCAGTTTTTCACCTCACTTTATTTTCTTTTTCAAAAACCCCCAAAAAACCTCTAACTACCCTAGTAGTTTGACCCGCGTTTACGTTTCCATTCTTTTTCGGCGCAGGCCATTTTAGGTCTGCCCTGGTTGGGTTTCTTCTTTTTGTGCCTTTCCCCTTTTTTCAGGCACCATTGCATCATTTGATTTGGCCAGTAAAGTTTTTTTCTTCCATGTTCACGAAGACTCCCAGTGGCTTCAAGTGTTGTACCCAGTGCAGCCGGACCATCTTGGGGAAGGACACCCATTCCTGGTGTCTCCAGTGCCTCGGGCCTGACCATAGCCCTGCCAACTGTGTCCTCTGCTTTCGTATGAAGAAGAGGACCCAGGTTTCCTGGGAGGCTCAACATGAGAGGGGTTTTGGAGCCGGGTCCCATATCTCGATGTCGAGCATTGCATCGGGAGCCACAGTAGGCATGGCTGCTTCAAGACCCCACAACACTGGGAGCAGTGAGGCATCAAGTGGGTCTCCACCTGTCTCAAGGTCTCCTGCTATGCAGGCCCACCAGGACTGTCCATCGTTGGACCTGACCCCAAGGCGACAGGAGGATTTGACAACGTCCTCGTCGGCACCGAGGAGCATGGGTGACGTGCATTGGGAGAAAACCAAGAAGCACCGTCACCGGTCTCCCTTGATCCTTGGTGCCAGGAGCTCCAGGGCGCCAAGGGATTCGGCACCTGAGAAGCATCGGCACCGGGAGAACTGCTCTTCCTCCATCCAGGAGGTGCCAATGGCGCGTGTCTCCAAACAGCAGAGATCCTGCTCCCGCATCAGCCCCAGCAATTCTGCAACCCGTGCCTCAGCCAACGCCACAGTCTTTCCTGAGGTCAGCCCTCGATGAGCACATCCGGGCCTTGCTCCCTGAGCTTTGGATGGCCTCATGCAGCGATGTGCATCGGTATCAGAGGTGCTTGCGCCTGCCATACCTTCTGCTGCAGCCCCGCCTGGCCCTCAACCTGTGGTGTGGCCTCTGATGCTGGTGCCGCTTGCGGCCCTGGTGTCGACTGCTACAAGGTCCGGTACCCCCTCGACGCCGGTGGAGGAAGCTTCGCCGGAGTCAAGATGGGAACCAATCTCTCGATGCAGCTCTCGAGGACATGGGTCCTCGGCATTGAGGCAGGCTCGGTCTCGGACATCCCTTAAGGAGGTTATATCCAACATTGAGGAGGAGCGCTTATGGGAATCAGAAGAGGATCCCAGATACTTTTCCTCCGACAAGTCTTATGGGATCCCTTCTGAACCCTCTCCTCCACCTTAGAGGAGAGTGTCTCCACCCGAGAGCCTCTCTTTTACATCTTTTGTGAGAGAAATGGCTGATGCCATTCCATTCCCTGTAGAAGTGAAGGATGAGCTCATATACCTCCCCTCCTAAGGAGGCTATGATGGCTGTTCTCCTTGAGGTACTCAAGGCAGTCCTCGTACGGAACTGGGTATCCCCGCTGTCTGTCCCTTTGGTCCCCAAGAAGATTGACACCCAGTATCAGATCCACGGTGAACCTGCATTTGTAAGGTCCCGGTTACTTCATGATTCCATGGTGGTGGACTCATCTCTCAAAAGAGCCAGGAGTACTAGGGTCTATGCCTCGGCTCCCCCAGGCAGAGAATATAGAACCCTGGATTCTTTTGAGTGGAAGATGTATCAGGTCTCTATGCTCATCTCCCATATCCAGTCATATCAGCTCTTCATGAGCGTTGTAAAGTGGTTCCTCTTTTCTCCCGGGGTTGCAGCTCTTCAAAAAACAAAAAAAAACCCCAACAACACAAAACACACTCCTGTATGGCTCCCCTTTTTCTCAAACAAAACAAAAATAAGGATCTCTCCCGGTCCCCTGGAGAGTAGCAGAAAAAAGAAAAAAAAAACACACGGCTCAATTCAGCCCTGGTTTCAAAACACAGTTCAATTTTAGCCAAACTTTAAACACAGCACAGTCCAGCTAGGCTTTCAAAAACACAGTTCAATTTTAGCCAAGCTTTAAACACAGCACAGTCCAGCTAGGCTTTCAAAAACACAGTTCAATTTTAGCCAAGCTTTAAAACACAGCACAGTCCAGCTAGGCTTTCAAAAACACAGTTCAATTCTAGCCAAGCTTTAAAACACAGCACAGTCCAGCTAGGCTTTCAAAAACACAGTTCAATTTTAGCCAAGCTTTAAAACACAGCACAGTCCAGCTAGGCTTTCAAAAACACAGTTCAATTTTAGCCAAGCTTTAAAACACAGCACAGTCCAGCTAGGCTTTCAAAAACACAGTTCAATTTTAGCCAAGCTTTAAAACACAGCACAGTCCAGCTAGGCTTTCAAAAACACAGTTCAATGGCTTTGCGCGGGCTCAAAGCCTAGGGTCCCACCCTCTTGGTCAGTCATACTCCTACCTGACCCGGCTTGGCCACGCTACTGCCTTGGCTTTCTCTGAGCCAGAGCTGAAAAGTCCATCGGCTCTTCCAGGGTGTTCTCTGATTCAGTCAACTCCCTAGGGCAAGGCTCACTCTCCTCTTCTCTACCCTCAGGAGCCCAATCTATATTCTCTTCACCCCCTCCTTCTCCCAGCTGCTCACCCTTTTCTTCATTAAAGTTCTTTGGAGTCCCTTCTTTCTCCACCCACTTGTTCCACCACCTCTTCCACCAGGTTGGAGAATCAGCCTTACTCCTTCCCCTGCGTCCCTCCTCTGGTGACTCCTGGGAATGCACATAGTTTCTTTTATCCCAAGGCTCCCTTGGGGCATGCTGGTAGTTGTAGTTCTTTATTTCTAGTTTTTTCCTGGGGAATGCCGGCCTATAACGGGGGTATTCTGGCCTATCCCCGGGTTCCTTTGGGGCCTTTCCTACATACTCTTTACAGCGTGTACTTGCGGAACTCGGTGAGGCAGCTGTTGGACTTGGTTGATGCGCTCCCTCTAGACCAGGCCAAGCCTTTTCGCCAGATGGTCAAGCAGCAGAAGGCCTGTTGGAAGTTCTTGGCCAGGGGCACTTACGACACTTTTGACGTGGCATCCACGATCTCTGCCCAAAGTATAGTAATGCGCAGTCTCTCATGGCTGTGTGTTTCTGACTCGGAACATTCTATTCCGCAGAGGTTGGCGGATGCCCGTTGCTGGGGAGATAACCTTTTTGGAGAGAAGTTTGAGGAGGTCACTGACCAAATCAAGAAGCATACAGATAACATATCTTCTCTCTCCCGCTGGGCATCTTCTGCAACTGCCTCCTCATCTAGGAGTTTTTTTTGGTAAGTCACGGAGTGCTTCCCACTACTACTGTAGGCGTAGGTATAATCCTGCAGCCCACCAGCCTGCTCAGGCTCAGCCCTAGCAAACTCATTCACGTCAACAGCGTGTGCCTAAGGCCCCTTCTGCTCCCCAGCAAAATCAAGGGGTGAGCTTTTGACTGGCTCCAGCAGAGTATAGCCGCAGTTAAAGTGTCCATCCCGGATGACTTGCCGGTCAGAGGGAGGTTAAAGTTTTTTCACCAAAGGTGGCCTCTCATAACCTCCGACCAGTGGGTTCTTCAAATAGTCCGGCTTGGATACGCCCTCAAATTGATTTCCAGACCTCCAAATTGCCCACCGATATCTCATTCCTTAAGCTCTCAACACAAGCAAGTGCTTGCAGAGGAACTCTCCACCCTTCTGAAGGTCCATGCGGCTGAACCCGTTCCACCAGGGGAAGAAGGGCAGGGGTTTTATTGCAGGTACTTCCTTGTGCAGAAAAAGACGGGGGATGCTTCCCATTCTAGACCAAGGGCTCTGAACAAATTCCTAGTCAGACAAAAGTTCATGATGGTTTCCGTGGGCACTCTTCTTCCCATGATTCAGGAAAGCGATTAGCTATATTCTCTGGACTTGAAGGATGCTTCTCAGCAGGTCACATCTCGTGAGATGTTGAGATTGTTGGGCCACATGGCTTCCACAATGTACGTTACACCCATGGCACACCTGCACATGGGATCAGCTCAATGGACCCTGGCTTCTCAGTGGTTTCAAGCCACGGGGGGGGGGGGGGAGGTCTAGAAGATGTCATCCAAGTATCCCTGGAGCTTGTACACTCTCTCCAGAGGTGGACGATTCTGTCCAATTTGACTCTGGGACTTCCATTCCAAATTCCTCAGCCGCAAAAAGTGCTGACATCGAATGCGTATCTCCAGGGATGGGGAGCTCATGTGGATGAGCTTCACACTCGGGGTGTTTGGTCCTCCCAGGAAACTAATCTTCAGATCAACCTCCTGGAGCTTCGAGCAATCTGGAAAACTCTAAAGATTTTCAGGGATCGGCTGTCTTGTCAAATTATTCTAATTCAAACAGACAATCAGGTTGCAATGTATTACATCAACAAGCAGGAGGGCACCAGTTCTCTCACCCTCTATGTCAGGAAGCCATCCAGATGTGGCATTGGGCTCACCAGTATGGCATGTTTCTCCAAGCCACTTATCTGGCAGTTGTAAACAGCGGCTGGCCGATAGGCTGAGCAGGATACTGCAACCACATGAGTGGTCTCTTCATATGGGCGTAGCCCACAAGATTTTCGAGCGTGGATCCCCCAGTGGATCTTTTTGCCACTCAGATCAACCACAAGGTCCCTCAGTTCTGTTCCAGGCTTCAGGCCCACAGCAGGCTAGCGTCAGATGCCTTCCTTCTCGATTGAGGGACAAGCCTTCTGTATATATATACTCCACTACCTCTACTGGAAAAGACTTTGTTGAAACTCAAGCAGGACAATGGAACATGATACTGCTCATGCCATTTTGGCCGTGTCAGATTTGGTTCCCTCTTCTTCTGGAATTGTCCTCTGAAGAACTGTGGAGATTGGAGTGTTTACTGACCCTCATCACGCAAACAAGAGGTCACTTCTTCAACCCAGCCTCCAGTCTCTGGTTCTCACAGCTTGGATATTGAGAGCTTAGAATTCGCTTCCTTGGGTCTTTTGGAGGGTGTCTCCTGGGTCTTGCTTGCTTCCAGGTAAGATTTCACTAAGAGGTGTTACTCTTTTAAATGGAGGAGGTTTGCCATCTGGTGTGAGAACAAGGCCATAAATCCCCTGTGTTGCCATACACAGACCCTGCTTGAATACCTTCTACACTTATCAGAGTCTGGTCTCAAGACCAACTCCGTAAGGTTCACCTTAGTGCAATTAGTGCTTATCAACGTGTAGAAGGTAAGCCTATCTCTGGACAGCCTTTAGTTTGCTTCTTGAGAGGTTTGCTTTTTTCAAAGCCTCCTGTCAAACCTCCACCAGTGTCATGGGATCTCAACATCATTCTCACTCAGTTGATGAAAGCTCTTTTTGAGCCACTGAATTCCTGCCATCTGAAGTACTTGACCTGGAAGGTCATTTTCTTGGTGGTTGTTACTTCAGCTCGTAGGGTCAGTGAGCTTCAGGCCTTAGTAGTGGATGCACCTTATACTAAGTTTTATCACAACAGAGTAGTCTCCTTGCATATTTTTGTTTGTTTTTTTTGCTTTAGTATTAAACTGAGGTAGTCATGTATGTGTGGCAAGCGGGAAGGCACTCGTGCATGAGCGGTGGAGCGTGGTTCATGGTCTTCAAAGCTCTAGTTTTTTCTATGGCATAAATGCCGGACCGGGTGATGCGGATTAGCGTCTACCCACTTGTGGGAATATGAAGCCTACTGTCCTCGGAGAATGAGGACAATACCTGCTACAGGTAAGTATCTTCGCTTTTCTGTACTAATGGGGTCTTTTACAAAGGCGCACTAGCATTTTTAGCCCGTGCTAATGACTAGCGTGCATCAAATGCTAGAGACGCCTATAGGGATACATAGGCATCTCTAGCGTTTAATGCATGCTTATTTTTAGTGTGCGCTAAAAACACTAGCGTGCCTTTGTAAAAGGGGCCCTATATTTCAAAGTGGAAGTCTTAGGGCCCCTTTTACCAAGCTGTGGCAAAAGGGGGCCGGCACTGGAGTCAGAGCGTGTTTTACGCTGGTAAAAGGGAAATCTTGCAGCTGGTAAAAGGGGAGTCTTGCATTCTGACAGGAAATTGCCGGGCGGCAAGTAAAGCACTTGCTGCCCGGCCATTTCGCGGTGGGGGGAGCCCTTACGTTACCAATTGAGGTGGAGGTAAGAGCTCCTGTGTTAACCCAGCGGTAACCAGGCAGCACATGGCACTGCCCGATTACTACTGGCTACACTCCAGCGCTACAAACATAAATAAATTCTTGTTGCGCCGGAAATGACAACGCACTAGGGGTTGGAAGTACCGCTGGGCTGCTGTGGTAGCCCAGTGGTATTTCCTGTATAGGGAGCGGTAAGCCCATGTTGGGCTTACCGCCGCTTAGTAAAAGGGGCCTTTAGAGAATGAAGCTAGGACCTTGAATGCACATTTGATTAATTTTCCCCTTTTGCTAATAAGATCACCAAGGGAGATGTTCCACAGATTGACTGAGAGTTTGGAAGTGGAGGAGAGGGCTCTGCCTCTTATTGCCAAGTCCTGTATTTACCTGGGGCTAAGAGGAGAGATCTATCAGCTTCTGAGGTGAATGTTTCCACATTAAGTATTATTGGTATTTTAGAAATACAGCTTTGGCTTCCACTGGAACACTGACAGTTTCCTGGTTTTGAAATCAGCGAGATTGACTGCTCTGGATCTTTTTCAAACATTGTAAGGAACTATTTTTAAATTTTAAGGTCAAGATGTTCCCAGATGTAATTAAAGATACTCAGCCACCGAGACCTGGTGTCCTGCAGCTGGGGACTCTTACATGAAAAAAAAAAGTGTTATTAAATGTAGAACTCATCCTCTCTTTTCTGGCTGCTAAAAGAATGGAGGCTTTATCCAGCTGTATCACTTCTTGATGGTGATTCTGTTAAAAATGATTTATTTATAGGGATCAGTTTTATGCTGTTTTCCTTTTTCTATAATTTGTGCTACGTTTCTTGCTAATTATCTATACTTGGATCTCTCGTTGTTGTGGCTATAGTAAAGCAATATGTTTTTACCTTTATATTTTTCCTTTTTTTTTCTTTTACAAGCATTGTAGTTTGCTTAGACTTTGCATGATTAAACTTATTAAAAAAAAAGAGGCAATCTGGGTTCAAGTCATGCTTCATATACTGACATTCTTCCAACCTTGGATATGCCACAGTAGGGGTCCATTTTAGAAGGCCTGCACAGCTTTGATATGAGTAAATAGCTATTTTAGAAAATTGCTATCTACACATGTAGATATCTGCACAGTGTCCAAGGAAGCCAGATTTTGGTTAGCTAGAAAAGTATATGTTTTCTTCTGATTTTATGTTTTCTTCTGATTTTAAAATGACATACGAGCATGAGTGTAGCCATACTGGGTCAGGCAAATGGGTCCATCAAGCCCAGTATCCTGCTTCCATCAGTGGCCAATCCAGGTCACAAGTACCTGGCAGAAACCCAATTAGCGGCACCATTCCATGCTACCAATCCCAGGGACAGTAGTGGCTTCCCACGTCTACTTCAATAGCTTGGCCACAGTTGGAAATAGGATACTGGGCTAAATGGACCATTTGTCTGACCCAGTGTGGCTATTCTTATTTTCTTATGATATGCTGGTTATTTAATTGGCACTTTTTATAAAATTGGCTTTTCTTTTTTCGTTTTTCTTTGGCGTCAGCTGTTTTTTGGTATTTTCACTGAAGAACTGTTGATACAGGAATCGATGCACCTACTTTAATCCTCATTGATTTGGTTTGGAAACCTGTGTGGCCAGGTCAGGTCTTGTTTCCAATAAAATCTTGTTTGGATGAACACTTGCCCACTCTTACTTTCCATGGATTGTTGCTGCTGTTGTGTCGTTTGCTTCTATTCTGCAGTGGGCTGTCTCCTATTTGTTCTTAGAGAATCCACGTATGTGGAAAACTCAAAAGATCCCAGGAAGTAACTCAAGAAAGAGAGTAGAGTGGGAATAAAGACAAGGGTTTCCAGAGACAGGAATGCAAACGATCTTGAGTAAAAGTGTCTATTGGAAATCAAAGCAACTCAACACAATGCTGTGTTTCGACCAGAAGGCTTGCATCAGGAGTCTGTGTGCTTGTGTTAGAGAGTACAAACTTAGGAGACACAACGGTTATTCGTGATGGTCTTTAAAAAGACTGTTACATATAATTGCTACTGGATATTAAGACAAGATGTCTTATTCAACGTTGTCTCTGGAAACCCTGGTCTTTATTCCCACTCTTCTCTCTTTCCTGTTTGTTCTTGGCATCTCAGTAAACTACAGCTTGCTTGAGCTGGCATCCAACCTAATTTATTGGGTTTGAAGGTGCAGAAGCAGTGGCTAAGATATATGCTTATACCAAGCTGACATGTTTTCACTCTGACAAACTCATCAAGACATAAATTAAGGTTTGGAGAGCTATTTTCAAAGTTTTTGTATGCATGTAAATGGTTATTTACCTGAGAAAGATGGCTGGACTGAAAACTGCCCCTCTTCAAATTCATCTCAAAATAACTGCCGTAGTATATATACCATTAGCTACCATTATTCATGATGTTCTGAGCAGGAAAGAAAAAAATACCATGTGTCCTTGCATTTCATTTTTAAACGTACTGTATTGTTTGATTATGTGACTCCTGATGCAGGCATATGGCAGTGTTATGACTTATACCACCATTATTTATAGGTGAGTTTTCATATTGTGTATCATTTGTTGGAACAATTAAAGGATATTTTAAATATAAGGGGTACCTTTTTGTGTATGTGTGTTTGTGTGTGTGTGCGCGCGTTTCCCTCACTGCTCTGTTTCCCCTGTTACTACATAGTTGGTAATGCCTTTTATGAAATCTTATACTCATAATTGCATTATGCATTCCTTATGCTAATAAATAATAATATTTTTACTCAGAATGTATTAGTGTTTGTTTATTTTTGTAACTTTATGTTTGAAATTGTTTTGAGAAACAATCAAAATAAAAATAAAATTATAAACTAAATTCAGAGGCAAACTCCTGCAATTCTGGTGCATTTTGTCCTGAGACCAATTCAGCTAAACAAAGAGAAGACAATTTTCAAAAGCATTTACACATGAAAATTGCCTGCTGAAAAAGCAGATGCAAATGTCTTCATTGGGACAGTCTGGAAACATAGGAGTTTAGAAAGTTCCATTCAGGATTCTGCTCAGGAACAAAATGAGGATACTCAAAAGTACTATAAAATACATCTCCCTTAGAATTTTTAATTCATTGCTTTTCAGTAGGTTTACATTATACATTTTTACCTGCAGCAATAAGTGACTTGCCTAACAGCACTTGCAATATTGGTGGGATTTGAACCCTAGTATCTCTGATTCTAAGTAGAACTGGTGTTGAGGGAATGAAAACAAGGCAATTGCCCTGTGTCTCCTTGCCACAGGAGGCCCTACGCCTGCCTCAGGCTGAAGAAAGCATATTGTGCAGGTGGACTTAAGGGGGCTCTCCCCAATTTCTGCCTTGGCCCCTGGCTCTAAGCCCACTGTTCTAACTACTAGCCGATTCTTCCATTCCAACTTCTCGTGTAAAGCTCTCCAACAAATTTACCAAGATCACACTGGAGTTTCAAATAATGTAAACCATCAGTCAGCAAGAGAAAGCACTGGACCAAAACTCTTAAACCGAGCTCCGCATTTCTATAGTTATAACTGTTAATGTGAATTCCTCTTTGTGCTGAGCAATGAGGATTAGGAATCTATTTACCAGTGGCTTAAATGTGATAGATGAGGATGGTTTAACAAAGGTTATGATATGTGTATTCCAGAGCTATCTAAGAATTTGCAGCTGTTGTGGACCCTTTCTCTAGCTGCTTTGATCCATTTTCTGTGGTCTTCTAGGTTCTGAATTTATGGGATACCTGAAGACATCCTGCCCTCTCATTATGATTGTTTAGAAAACAATGGAACATGAAGCAATCTGTAAAAGCTGTTTTATCACCAGTCTGTTATCTTCTGGTCTGAAACCCCCCATATTATCAGAGCTTGTGGTCATGAAATATTCTTAATTTTGTGTTCCTGACTTCAATAATATCAGCCTCTTCAGACTAAGCAGCAATAAATGTTGAAAATGCTTTTAGTAAAATGTAATAATACTGTAGGCATTAATAGGGATAGGTCTGTTCTGATGCTTAGACCAGATAATAAGTTTGCTCTTCAAAATATCATATATACTCTATGAACTGGTAACAGATGGCAAGGTCGAGTAGACACAGGGCTGGTCCAGGCACTAGTCAAGATTGATTTATTTATTTATTTTATTTATTTGTAGCATTTGTATCCCACATTTTCCCACCAATTTGCAGGCTCAATGTGGCTTACATTTGCCGTAATGGCGATTGCCATTTCTGGGTAGCAGAGTTACAAATGGTATTGCGTTAAGGTGCTTACATACATGGTAGCAAAGATGGATCATAACATATATGGAATAGATCATGGTATATATATATAACATGTGCATACATACATGGTAAAGAAGAGAAAAGTTGTGGTAGTGCATGAATGCTCCTGAGTAGTAGATTGGTTAGTAACATGCATTAGATGATCAACTGAAGAGAGTCCCTATTCCGCATAAGGTTTAAGTAAATTGCTTAATCATTAATATCATAGAGGTTAATCAGTCATGTGTTAAGAGTTGATATTTATGTATGCTCAATGTTGTGCCAATAAACAGATTTATAAAAAAGAGTTCGGTTTTGTGTAGATCGTGTATAGTTTATAGTTTCGTTATTTAGTATTAGGATGGATGCTTAAGGTGTGCCTTCTTGAAAAGATCTGTTTTCAGTAGTCTTCGGAAGATGGTTAGATCTTGCGTTGTTTTTATGGCCTTCAGTAGTGCGTTCCATAGGGAGTCAACCAGGGAAGCAGCATCAAGGGGCAACAATAGCCTTGACAGCCACACAAACTCAAAAGAACCATCAGCCTGAACATTTACACACAGGGAGATTGGGAGATTCCCCCCAATTTTTTTTTTTGTTAGACATACAATTTTTTAAATACCGTCTACATGTTAAACAATATTTTATAGGAAGGTTCTGGGAGACATGACATTGAGGCGATCACAATGTTAATCAAAATCTAGAGGGTTGCAGAGGGGCCTTTAAGTTAATTGGGTGCTGCAAGGCTGAAGATTCACTTGAAGCAGCTAGTAACTCTTGCATCTGCCCTTGGAAGACAATAATTGTGTAAAAGCCCATTAAGAGCATCCATAGATTAACCTGCACATGAAATGCAAGAAAAATTAGTATTCTTGATGTAGAGGCATGGAAGAAAGGAGATCAGTGATTTTAAGTTGCACTGCGACAGAACACATTGTTGTCCAGAATGATGAAATTAGTCCACTTACTTTATTGACTCAATTAATTTACAAATGTTTGTACCACCTTATCTAACTGTCAGCAGTGCACAAAAAAAAATCTCAAAATAAAACATAATACAATATCATATAAAAGTTAAACTACAGTGCATGTCCTTTTTTCTTTTTTAAACTATTTTTATTAAAATTTTCCAACGATCAACTCACATTTCAAATATAACAGGCAAAACTGTAAACATGTTGAATTTTGTTTTTAAAACAAATACATAAAATCAAGATGTGCTATGTCTAATAAAACAAATCAAGTGCTGCTAATCAAATATCACAATTCAACTTAAGACTTTTACATAAGACTAGCAGTGTTGATGGATCAAACATTTTTCAGAATATAGGCCTTATAATGGAACTCAGAATAACTTATGGTCACTGGGCCTTAATACAGTATAGCTTTTAAAACAGGAGCACATAATACGGAAAAGTCCTTTCTGAGTGACATCCCCTAATGGGGAAACAGCTAGAGACATGAGGGTTTGTTACCTCATTTTATTTTTCTGACAGCTCTGGGTGATCGTAATCAGTTTGTTTAATTACAGGTGTTGAATCTTTGCAGGTGATAGAGCTTCGGCGTCCAATGGACTCCCGCTTGGAGCATGTGGACTTTGAATGCCTTTTCAAGTGCCTCGGTGTACGGCAGATCATCAGAATCTTTGCCTCACTGCTGCTGGAGCGCCGAGTGATCTTCATAGCCGATAAACTCAGGTAGATTGTAGTTAAACTCTTAAGTACCGTAAGTAGAGTGATTTTTTTCATCATATGTAACTATGTACCATTGCGTACCGGCACAAAAAAAAGCACTGGCTATGTCTCACATAATTGAGCCCCAAGTCCAGTACCATGATATGAAGAACAGGTGAAATAGGAAGAAATTAGATGTGGTGGCTGCCTTTTACCTCTCACATAATTACACTATCTACTTTATTTATGAAAACAGAACTGCTCAGTGTCCCTCAGTACAAAAAGGCTATCCACCTACTGATGTTAAAATCTTCAGTGAGTAAGCACCACCATTGTTTGTTTAACAGTATTGTCTCAGGAAGAAATTAAAATTTATCTTCTTTTCTAAATAGTTAGCATGACTCATCAGCTCCTTCAGCTTTGATAAATGTCCTATCGTTTTGGATGTTGAAACTTTATTAAGACTTCATGAACTGGACAAGTTGTATCAACTCTTTCCTGAAGCTTGTAGGAGTCAAGTCTATAACAGAGCACTGCCATTTAGGTGCCATATTAGCGAGGATAGTGAACCTCTCCTACAAGAACATTTATACACATAAGCAACACATAAGCATCCTTATAGAATAATAACAGAACCCGGCATGAGTGCACCTAAATGTAAGTGCTAACATTTACAACAGGTCTATGGCAGATTTAAATGTTAGTGCCTATTTGTGACATTTTGGGGTGAATTCTATATATGGTGGTGAAAAAGCACTATTCTGTAAGCCGCACTTACTAGGCGCAGTTTATAGAATAGCGCTTAACGCCCGGGAATCACACCTAACTTTAAGCATATCCATTTGCACCACACTTCAATTGGAATTTAAGTGTGCAAATTCCAATTAAATCTACTTAGTGCCAGTAATTGGTTGTTAAGCCAATTATCAGTGATAATTAGCTCATTCAATTTGACTATGTATAAGTTCTGGGTTTCATGGCCTCCACCTTGGATGTCATAAAGTGGGCCAGAGCTCAAATGCGCCTTCAGTGGCACCTTCTGAGCTGTTGGTCTCCTCTCTCGGAGGATTACGATGTTCAGGTGCCATGTTTGGCCTGTCTGCACACAATCATGCACTGGTGGTTCATTCAAAAGAATCTGGTGTCGGGCATTCCTCTGGCGACCCCGGAATGGAAGATTGTGACCACGAATGCGTCACTGTCTGGTTGGGGGGATCATTGTCTCCAACACATGGCCCAGGTCATTTGGACCTTGATGGAGGCATCTTGGTCCATCAACTGCTTGGAGTTGCGGGTGATTCGTCTGGCCCTTCGGGAGTTTCTGTCTCGTCTCAGCGGTTGCCCAGTTTGAGTTCTCTCGGACAGATTGATGGCGGTCGCCTACGTGAACCGTCAGGGGGGCACCAGGAGTGCACCACTGTCGCACGAGGCGGCTTTGATCTGCCATTGGGCAGAGACTCATCTCTGTCTTGACGGCAGCTCATATAGCGGGGATCACAGAATGTGCAAGCGGACTTTCTCAGTCGCCACCAGTTGGAGCCGGGGGAGTGGACCCTCTCCCCTCTGGTCTTTGATCAGATAGCTGTCTGTTGGGGGATGCCAGTGATGGACTTAATGGCCACCGCATTCAATGCGAAGGTTCCCCATTTCTTCAGCAGGGGAAGAGAGCTGGGCTCAGAAGGCATTGATGCTCTTCTACCACCTTGGCCCAGAGGCCTGCTCTATGCCTTTCCCCCGTAGCCAATGGTGGGCAGGTTACTCACTCGCATTGCCAGATATCCTGGTCGAGTGATCCTGGTAGCCCTGGATTGGCCCAGACGTCCCTGGTATGCAGATATGGTCAGGCTCCTGTTCGTTCGTCCTCTCCGGCTCCAGGCACAGGACGGTCTCTTGCTGCAGGGCCCAGTCACGATGGAGGATCCCTCCCCCTTTAGTCTTACAGCCTGTCCCTTGAAAGGGCGAAGTTGAGAAGGAAAGGATATCCGGACGCGGTTATCACTACGATGCTGTAGGCTCGGTAAAGATCCACCTCGATAGCTTATGCTAGGGTGTGGCGTACCTCTAGCGTCTGCGTTTGCTTCTGATCATCAGCCCATGAATTTTTAAAGTGAATTTGCTGCTGCTTGGCACCAAGTCACAAAGGAATAGATAAAATGAGGGGATGAACCAACACTACCCCCCCCCCCCCCCCCCCCAATAATGGAAATCTGGTCCTGTGCAAGTCAAATATGTGAAACTTCTATCAATCTACACTTATCACCAATGTAGTGGCCAACATCCTAGTAAGCAAGTAATTCTTTTGACATTGCAGTCCAGAGTTGAAAATCCATGAAACATTCTATTTCTGGTTAGGCAACTTAGTTTTAGAGTCAAAAACATCTGGTGTCTGCTGTCTAGTTCCCTTCCCATATTGGTTTTACTCATAGCATAGGTTTCCCGGTGTTTCACAATGGCACTGTGCACAGCAAGAGACCGAGCAGGAGCAAAAGAAGCCATTTATGTTGGCAGAAGTTTCACATATGCTGAGAAAAATCTTTTTTAAAAAAAGGAGAAAATGAGATGAGTTGGTCTGTGAGTCATTTGGAAGATTTTGCATTCCTGTTTTTGTTCTGCACTGTATGTGTTTACCTCCCTGAGAGCTCCGCCTGCAGAAATACAATGAATATAAGAGAGAGTGGGATCCTGTTGATTAACCCCTTTTAATACTCTGGAGTGTGTGTGTGTGTGTGTGTGTTGGGAAGAGGGGGCATTCCTGCACTTTGGGGAAGGCAACTATGCATTTAGGGCTAGATTTGATAAATAGCACTCAAAGGGGCCCTCTTACTAAGCTGCGGTAGGGCTAGTGCACAGGTAGCGCACGCTAAATTGGCACTACTGCCGGGCTAGTGCAGGTGCCGGGCAGTAATTTCGAAGTTGGCACTTGCTGTTTCCCACTGTAGAAAATATTTTTCTATTTTCTACTGCCGGGGGGGGGGGGGGGCATTCCCGGCGTAATCAGCAGTGTGGCTACATTAGCACCCACTACCTAATTTACCACATGAGTAGTGCGTGAGCCCTTACCGCTAGGTCAATGGCTGGCAGTAAGTGCTCAGGCAGTAAATAGCCATGCACTACTTTTTAATTTTAGCTCACGGCCATTTACCACCCCACTAAAAAAAAAAAAGCCCTTTTTCCCAGCCGTGGTAAAATATGGCCCAACGTTTGACAAAATCATAAATCCAGACTACTGCAGGCCACGTTTTACTGCAGCTTAGTAAAAGAGCCCCAAAGTTAGGAGCTGGGATGATCTGCACTGAGCTAGTATTATGTAAAGGGCGCTTTGCACAAAGCGCTCTTTACAGAATACTAGCTTGATACACTTTTCACATCTAACTTTGGGCAGAAGCACTTACGTCTGCCAAAAGCCATTGTAAATACTGGTGCCCAACTAACTGGCAGTTAGGTGCTCAAATGCAGGTATTCTAGGGTGTAGGGCATATAACATACGTAACTCCCAATTAAATGCTTGTTAACTCCAATAATTGATAGCATCTAATTGACTAGTTTATGTATGGATCTGTGATCTGTGCCCGAATTTGGGCGACCTATACCGAATCCGAGGGTTGATATGGAGCAATGGTTGCTACCACACGTTGAAACTATGACAGCTAATGTGGGATGCAATTACCTGTACCTCTGGAAATCTGCAGCACTTTTGGCTCCAACTGATATAAGCCCCCTCCACTTTGGGGACCAACCAAACCTACTGCTCTGAATTGATCTCCTGCAGCCCTCTTAGTTGATGCAGCTGCTGGCCCCCAAATCCCTGTCTGTCAGCCTCTCATGCTCTCTCTAGCAAAGAGTGCATGCAACCAAAGCAGGGGAACTTGCCACTCTTGGTTGTAGCAGGGGTGTCCTTGTGTCTTGGCTCAATGAAACCTCCAGCCCAAAGAATCAAACCACACCTCCTCCTTCAGTGGCTGACTCCACCAGGCACCACTTTGGAACACTTTGTTGTGCTTCATTGAGGGTCACAAAAATATCGATTGGTCCAGTGACAGGCGAGCATAAGGCTGTGAGGTCCTGCTCAACTTCTTGCCCCTCTGCTTCCCCATCTCACAAGGAAATCTAGTATGAAAGGTAAGACACCACAACCATTAACATGCAGTTTCCTTCTTTGATTCTCTCCTACCTAGTTGCTGAGACTACATTTACAATAGCATCTTACAATAAAATAGATATGATTTTAATTGCTAATGCTGCATTTTAATGCAGAAGGTGAGAATGGTGGATATAAAGCTGATTAAATGGTCTGACCATGCACCAGTACAGGTGCAGTAAACACTGGGACAGACTGTTAAGGGACTGCAGTTTTGGAAATTTAATGAAAAACATTTACAACAACAACAAAATTACTAAAAAACATACTTAAAAAAAAGAAATTGAATGAATCACTGTTAGAGAAATCATGGATAGGCAGTAAAACAGAGGAGATGATTAAATAATACTTTACCTTGAATGATAATGGGGAAGCATCAGAGATGGTATTATGGACAGAAGGAAGGTGTTGAACAGGGGAAAACTTGTATCTATAGCTGCCCACCAGAAAAAAATTGAGATTGTTGAGAAATGGTGAGCTTAGGGACAGAGTGAAAAAGACAGCATAAAATGACCCTCTCTGAGATGGTTATGTAAGAATTAGAAACAACTAGGAGAGAACTGCCAAGTTTAGAAAATAGAGAACTTACATTTCTAATATAATAATTTGCTCTTCCAACGTTCCAATGTCTCTGGCTGCGTTCGTAACCATCTCCTGACGTCACTCTCCCACAGCAGAAGCCTACTTGGCTTACGTCAGGAGATGCTACAATTCGAAGCAAGGAGGCAGGAAGCGCGTGACCCAAAAAAACAAAAAGAGGGCTGAGACATTGATCTACAGCAAACTTCTAACAAACTGTCACAGAAACTTACAGCGGGAGCACGGAACGCGTAAGCCGCAACAGCACTCAACATTCAGCCACCGCTCGCCACTGACAGCCTGTTTCCGAAAGGTGCTCCCCTTCACTATTGCCAGCGCAGCAGCAGGTAACAAGTTTAAACAACAACCAGGCAGCACTAACAAAGGGGAGGGGCGGGAAAGAGCACTGAAGAGGAAGGCCGGTAACAGACTGCCCCCCTCCTCCTCTTCCTCTCTGAGGTGCTTATTTTAACCAGTTTGTGCACCCTGCAAGTTTCAACACGTTAGCCCCTACACATTTCCATTCCCTCGGGCTGAGCAGGACCTGGCAGACGCCCCTTCAAAAAGTGAACAGGCTCCACACATCGACCCTTCTGCCCAGGCCTGGAACCGCAGGCCCCACTTCCTCCCCACTCACTCGGACGCGCTGCTCTCCAGCTTGAGCGTCAGGGCCTCTTCGATGATGCGATTGTTCAAATTCAGCAGGATCATGGCGGCAGCGGTGGGGAGAGACCGAGCAAAACGGGGGAAGAATCGCCGACACTCCGGGTCTGCCCTGCACCGGCCGCTCTTCGCACACACACAATTTCTGCCCCGCACTCGCTTTCCGTCACACCCCCCCCCCCCCAAAAGCCACCCTGCACTCGCTTTCTGTCACACACCCCCAAAAGCCACCACCCCTACCAGTCAAATCCCAAATCACACATCACCCAAACTAGCCCATTTTCATGCACACACCCCTCTGCTTCCTCTCGCAACAGAAAAAAAAACCAGAGCGTGAACTCTGTACCGCACTCTCTCTCTTTCTTTCACACACACACACACACACTCTGACACACAAAGTTTCTTTTTCTGACTCACTCACACACACACACACAGACACTGTCTCTTTGAAACACACACAAAGATTGTGTCTCTCTCTCACACACAGAAACAATGAGTTACCCCAGATCACACATCCCCCAAACTAGCCCATTATCATGCACGCACCCCTCTGCTTCCTCTCGCAGAGGCCACCCTGAGGCGGGGGGGGGGGGGTGCTGAGACCAGGGGGGGGAATGGGGGGACACCCCCCAAAGTAGCCCATTCTCATGCACACACCCCTCTGCTTCCTCTCGCCGCGGCCACCCTGAGGCAGAGGGGTTGCTGAGATCTGGGGGGGGAGGGGGTCCTGAGACAAAAAACAACACAATGTGACAAAGGACAAAATTAAGAAAGGATAGTGTGACAACCCAGTGTAGAAGTTCTAACACAGGCATTGCAGTAACAGAGTGTGAAATTAGGTGCAATGAATTCATACAACACCTTCTCTCTGGGGAACATGAATTTTCAACACAAAGATTGTCTCTCTCTCTTCTCGCACACAGAAACTATGTGTTACCCCAGAACACACATCCCCCAAACTAGCCCATTCTCATGCTCACACCCCTCTGCTTCCTATCTTAGCAGCCACCCTTAGGCGGAGGGGGTGTTGAGACAAGGGAGGAAATGGGGAGACACCCCCCAAAGTAGCCCATTCTCATGCACACACCCCTCTGCTTCCTCTTGCCGTGGCCACCCTGAGGCGGAGGGGGTGCTGAGACTACGGGGGGGAATAAAGGGGAGAGGGGGTCCTGAGACCAGAGGGGGGGAAAGAGAGTCCTGAGACTACGGGGGGGAGGGGGTCTCTCACACACACTCTCTGTCTTTCTCTGAGACACAAACACTCTCTTTTAATGTCTCACCCACCCACACACAGTCTTTCTATCATAAAAACACACAGACTGTTTCTCTCACACACAGAGACACTGTCTCTCTATCACACACACACAGAATGTGTCTCTCACACAATTGTTAAAGTGGTCCAGATCAAGGAAAACTTTACCCTAATTGTGAGAAAGTTTATACCAAAAATATTGTTTACAAATAAATTTTAAAAATGGAAACCAGCATTATATTTGCAATAAAAGTTATGTACACTCTGCTTACTCTCAGTTTTTTAAAAATAAGATACACAGAAGTTTATAAAAAAAACACGATATAACTCATTATATACCATAATTTATAGTAATGGTTCCCTTTACAACATAATTGCAATTACAAAATCATTTTCCTAGCGCCCGTTTCATTTCGTTCAGAAATGGGCCTTTTTTTTACTAGTAATTTAATAAGGGCCAAGCAGGTGTATTTTGAGCATGGAAATAGTAAATAATTGTGCATAAACGGTTTATAGACTTTTCCTCCAAGAATTTGTCCAAACCTTTTTTTAAACCAAGTTACATTAACTGTTTTTACCACTTGCTCTGGGAATGAGTTGCTTAACTATGCAATGGGTGATAATAATATTTTCCCTATTTTAAATGTGCTACTGAGTAACTTCATGGAGTGTCCCTTAGTCTTTGTACTTTTTGAAAGAGTAAACAATCAATTCATGTTTACCCATTTCATTCAATTCAGGATTTTATGGACCTTTGTCACATATCTTGAACAGTCTGAAAATTCTTGGGGTCACGTTGGGTAGCCATCTGTCGCTTAATAGTCAAATTAAGCAGACTACGAAAAGAATGTTCTTACCCTTGTGGAAGCTTAAACGCATTAAACAACTCCTGCCAAGGGATATATTTCGCACCCTGATACATCAATTGGTCCTAAGCCATGTCGATTACTGCAGTGGATTGTATGCTGGATGTACAAACTATATTCTGGAGAAGCTCCAGACGGTTCAAAACACCGCAGCCAGGCTAATCTTTGGAAAAACTCGCTTTGATAGTGTGCGGCCTCTACGTGAGAGTCTTCACTGGCTCCCCATCAAAGACCATATTGAATTCAAAATCTGCGCCTTAACACATCATTTACGGAGAAGCACCAGCTTACATGTGTGATCTGATAGATTTACCTCCCAGAAATTCATCGGTGTCATCTCGTACTTATCTACTTCTGCACTATCCTTCCTGCAGGAGTTTAAAGTACAAGTCAATCTACGCTTCTTCCTTTTCTTTCATCAGCCTGCACTCCTGGAATTCTTTGCCGAGGCTACTGAAAGAGACTTCGGATCACCCAACATTTAAAACATTACTAAAGACTTTCTTGTTTAGTAAAGCCTATCACATTTCTTTTTAAACCCCTATTTCCGTTTGGTTTGATTTCCCGTTTTTTGCCTTATGTAAGCTACCCTTTTTGTTGTTCCTGTTTTCCCTTCCGTACTCTCCTATTTTGCTGCTTTCATTATTGTATCTGTTAATTTTCTATGACTGTAATATTCTGCTGTATTATGTTTTGATGTATTAACTTTGTTAGCCACATTGAGCCCGCACAAGCTGGGAAAATGTGGGATACAAGTGAACCAAATAAACATGGCATCAACAAATTGTTTAAATTAAAGGAAGAGAGGGGAGGACTTCCAAAGGTGGTATGGTATGAAGAGCTGTACTCTAGGGAAGCTTCTGCATTCAATAAGTACATAGAAGATTATTTGGAGAACTGTTCACTACCTAAACTATAGGAAGAGGAAGTATGCCTTTTGGATACAGGAATTTCAAGTACTGAGGTCTGGCAGGTCATTGTCTCCCTTAAGGGGAGGTAATTCTTCTGGCCTAGATGGCGTCTTGGCAAAGTTCTTCAAGGAATTCAGGGGAATATTAGTGGAGCTATTGGTGAAAGTGTTCAATAATTGGTGGAGAGGATATTCCAGAGTCATTGAATATTGCAGACATATGATTATGTTTGCTAGATTCTTCATATACTACCTCTCTGTTGTTTAACATGTTACAGGTACTTTCTCTGTCCCTAGCGGGCTTATACATTTTGTATCTGTTGTACCCAAACCGTGAATCTCTGCAGCTCCTATAGACTCACCTCACTTATAAACATAGGGTTAAAATTCAGCCCGCCAGTGTGTGTTCTTAAATGCCAGCCACTGAGGACTGTTTTATATACCCAGATTTGTAGGGCTGGGCTGGGCCTGGATATCAGCACTGAGCAGCCTGATATAAGCAGAGAGCCACTATTTATCCGAGTAGTGGCGATAGTTATCTGGGTACCAGGATGAATATGTGGACAAAGAACAGCCTGTTTGATTTACTAACTTTATCCACTTAGCTTGTTAGCAGACTGAAAATTGCTGCTAACCAGATAAATGCCGACTCTGCCCCTGGTTAAATGCCATTGAATACAGGGCCGTGCCTAGGGTCTCTGGTGCCCCCCTGCAGACTATCAGTTGGCGCCCCCCCCCCCCCTCCGTCTAGCAGAGCAGGAACAGAAGGGAGCAGGCAAGTAAGCCGGACCTCAGGAAAAAATAGCACTGTATGTATCTCTCATTGATAAGTCTCTGACTCTAAAGTTTAGCAATTTCATTAAAGCAAAATGTATTTTCATAACACTTCACAGATTTCCAACTCAAAATAGGAATGCTAATTCAAAATGTGAGCAAAGTCCTCTTAGTTTCCAAAGATACTTTTTCTAATCTCCTTTGCACCAAAGGATATAATTCAGATCAAACATTTGTCTCTGATCAACTATCTCAGATCAAATATTTATTTCAGATCAAATATTAAGGTTTCCTTATCTACCTAGCCTTTATATAGCTTATAGGATTTAAACACTCTTAAAATGAAATTCACCCTTTTCTATTCTTCATAAACTTCAAGTAATCCTGAAATATTCAGATCCTTTTTCACTAGAGAAACCTCAAACTTCAATCTCCACCAACCTCTTTTCATTCATATTTTCTCATTTACCACATAATCTGGCAGTCTTTTATAATTTCAGTCAACACACACAGGAACTCACAGCTGCATGTCTCTCTTGGCCAAACCCACAGTCAGTTGCTGTCTCACTCTGTTCCCTTCCGGGCAGATTTCTAACAGAAGCTGATCATCCAATCAGAGAGCTCTATTTGAATGCAGATTAACATACAGACACTGTAATGGGAATTTTTAGTGAAAAACACTAGATAAACCCTTCATTTTTGGACCAAACTTCACACTTTTGATCAGAGCCATGCCCTAACATTAAGGCTGTAAACACTTCCATCATTTTTTATTCATAAATATGGAAATGAGAACCTCCCAAAAACGGACTAATTTGTATATGATTTAAACAAATCTGAGCATATGACAACCAAGTACAGACTCCCAGCATCTGAATTCTGCAATTAGATTTAATACAAATACTTTTAAAACTTATTTGTAGCACTTTTAAAATTTCAGGTTCTCTTTAATTTGAATGCTGTTCAAGCTCTGAAGCTCACCCTGAGTGAGGAGTTAGCCCCAAACCACAGCATATATAGCAATTTGGTTGCATTCTCTCAAATAACTTAAAGAGCCTGCCTGCCTCGTGAATACTGCTGCGTTGCTATCACTTCCGGTTTGCCATGAAAAGGAGGGCAGGGGTGATCTCAACTTCAGGTAAAAGATTTTGCAAGTGAGTGGAAGGCAGGGACCGCAGGGCAGCAGCGCCCCTCGAAGGCAGGCGCCCCCCCCCCCCCCCTGCCTTGCTTACCCCACTTACTGCATTGGCGCGGCCCTGATTGAATAGCCATATCTGCCTAGATCAGAGTGATTTAACTGGACAGGAGCATCTGCCTAGTTAAATCCTTTTGAATATCGGACACCAAATTGTTAGCAAAAGTATTTGCTAATTGACTATAGTCAGTTATAACAAGCCTAGCTCAGTCTGGTTTTATACCAGGCAGGCAGGCCAGAAATAATTTACACAGGTAGTTAATAGGGCTACATTTTCAATTAAAATTTTAATTGCATGATTAAAAGTATTTTATTTTTTACCCCACTGCAGCTTGTTGTGACTCTGGGCAAGTCACTAAACCTTCCATTGCCCAGAGTCACAAAGAGCTGCAGTAGGGGAAAAAAAACATACCTTTAATTGTGATTAAAATTGTAATCAAAATGCAGCCCTTAAAAAATTAAAGAATAAAAAGTAATGAAAAGAAATACAAATTGAAAAATTGCAAAATTAAAGAATCTTAAAACAGCATTCAAAATAGCTATAAACAGCCTTACAGTTTTTACAGCCTATTTCAGAAAAGCAAGCATAGTTAATTTTGATCTGTAGGGCAAAAGTAAAAACCACCACAATGCTACTTGCAGTCCATCTTGAGAAAGTATGTGACAGAGTTGAGTGAGGGCTCAAGTTGAGTAAGGTGAGGATTGGGTGAATACTTGAAAAGATAAAGATGGTTAAGGAGGAAAAGAAGGTGAAGAAGACAGGGAAAAAAGGTAGAGATAAATTGAAGGGGGAGTGAGGACAAGCAAAGGCACAAGGACTAAATTCACAAAATAAGTAGAAAAGGATAGGGCAGCTGTTGCTGGGAAGAAACTTATGGGTATCTCTCTCATAAAAGGAGCCAACATTTCAAAATGGTTGCAGATGCCAAACAAAATGAAAATTACCCCTCCCTAGAGACAGATAGAGCTTGATCATATTGGGGGTTCTCATCACCCACTGCACCTACAGAGGCTGGCTCCTATGGGATGGAACAAGAGCATCATGCACATAAGTATTGCCATACTGGGAAAGACCAAAGGTCCATCGAGCCCAGCATCCTGTTTCCAACAGTGGCCAATCCAGGTCACAGATACCCGGCAAGATCCCAAAAATGTACAAAACATTTTATACTGCTTATCCCAGAAATAGTGGATTTTCCCCAAGTCCATTCAATAACAGTCTATGGACTTTTCCTTTAGGTGGTGGTGAAAGCCAGTAGGTGATGGCAATATAAGCTCATAGCCACCATCTTGTCACACTGTTTAGCAGCTAGTGACTTCTCTTCCTCCACCCATGAGTACTGGTAGTACCAGTCCAGTTCTGGTGTAAACAGGAAGTATTTGACACAGGAGAAGCACCCAGCGAGTTACAGTTGGTAGAAGAGGGGCAGGGACAAGACAAAACGTTTTTATGCCCATGACCACACTTAATGTGCTGCAATCTTTACCCACAAAATATATTTCTTTTGCATTACTAGCATGTGGTTTTGTTATTTCTAAATAAGAGTCTTAGATTAGCTTAGGAAATTGCCTAAAAAGAGGGTGACTGTCCAGTCTCGTGGTTCCAGAGGTTTAACTGAAATGTCACCAGCAGTTCAAGATTTCAAGATTCCTTACCTTATCTGAAATGAAAATACTGCTTCCACTCTTATCTGTTTGGAGGTCCGGCAGTCAGAATTGGACACAGTGCTCCAGATGTGGAAATTTTATTTTATCAATTTTGCAATTTTTGTTTCACTCTTTGCATCTCTAGCAGTTTCCATAATTGCAAAGACAGATTTTATCTTGGGCGTAGGGGGACAATGAAGGAGGAGGAGTGAGGATTAGAAGACAAGTCAGAAAGATACCATGTTCTATTCCAGTTTCAACTGCAGGGTGTGAGTAGGTTTTGTTTTTTGCATTTTTTTGACTGAAACAAAAATCTTGTGAGAGTATATGTTTGGGAGTAAGTTCAAAAAGAAATTCCAGCAGGGCTACATTTTTGCTTGGGAGATTTCACTTGGAAGTGGAAAATACACACGTGCCAATTCATCAGGTTCTGAAAGTGAGAAGATCGAAAGATGATTCACACACTGTTTTGAATCTTGAGTGAAATTCAACCCAAGAAGAATCTAACAGTGAGGAAACAAGCAACACTCTTTCTCCTAACTTCCTGATCATTGTTTCCAAAGCAATGAAGAAGCAGCTGAAGTATAAGTAACCATAGTCCTCCCATGGTGAGTATTCCTCATCGAATGACAGCAGTGCCAGATCTTTGCGGCCTGTAGGAGTGGTATGAAACAGCAAAGCCATCTAAGCACACAGTCACTATTCAGCTTCTCCAATTTTACATACGAATTCAAAGAAAAGGATTTAACAATATTGGGGATAATAATCAGCCCACAGCAGTAAGCAGCTTGTAGCACCCCTAATCGTTTTGAAAAGTTGACTCCTGTGTTCTCAAGTACTTATGTGTGTTGTTGTTAACATGGATGGCACTAGTTATTGGATTTTTTACAATTCTTCTAGTTTCCCTGCTATTGGCCTGTGTCATGGCTGCAGACTGAGTGGGCCTGACTCTAAAGTGGAGGGGCAAGGGGCTTTGGTCCAACTAGGCCTAACCATGGCAACGCCCCTGATATGTTTTAATTCATCAGTAAGGTAGATATATTCTTTCAGATGTAGAGAGTGGCACAACATGTGTTTTTGCCATTCAGCAAATAACACACACACTTGTGGTGAACAGTACTACTAGATTGTTGTGTATATTAATTGCTAAAACAGTTGTTTCTAGGCCTTGGGCTGGAGCATTCTAGAGAGAAGCCCCTGTTACAGCTTGTAAGGGTAAGTCTGTGAGTTGAGTTTAGATTTAGTTTAGTTTAATAAAATTTGATATACTGCCCAGCCTTAGTGGATGATGATGGTTTACAGTAAAATACAAATGCAAACAAAACATTGATAGAACTCTATATATCATAAAAGGAAAGACTGAGCACATATAGACAGAAGAATCTCCATTCTCTCTTATTATCTATGTAAAAAAAGAAATTCCCTCAGACTCTTATATCTCCATATCTCTTCCTATCTTAACTCTCCTTCTCATTTTTAAAATAAATTATTACTTCTTAATATTGTGTTCAGCAGACTCATTGGTATTCTTTTTTTCTCATCTACAGGTCAAATATCGAACACTAATGTAAAAAGAAATGAGTATTTAATAAAACCTTAAGGTGGTCTTTTACTAAAGCTTAGCTCGAGTTATCTGCCTCAGGGCCCATAGGAATAACATGGGCCCTGCTACAGATATCTCGAGCTAAGCTTTAGTAAAAGACCCCCTACATTTTAAAAATTCATTTCTGATGAATTAATTTGGGAAGGATGTTTCACAAACCAGGAGCATGTTAAAAAAAAGAAAAAAAAGAAAAAAAAAAGCACTTGAGCAAATAGACTCCCAGCTGGCTTTAGAAATATGAGGCATCACCATCCTATAATCCTGGAAAGACCTTAAAGTCCTTGCTGGAGAATATGGACTGGCCAAACTACTCAGGTAAGGTGGAAGACATTCATAATAGACTTTATGTGCCAAAGTAAGAATTTTAAGAAAGGAAATACAAAATCACGTTGGCAGCTAATAATATTTTATAAACAAGGGGGTTACGTGGTCATATTTACAAAGATTACAAAAAGCTCTAAGAGCTGTGTTCTGTAACATTTGCAAGCGCTTAATAGTATTTGTTGTACCAGCATATACTACGTTACCATAGTCAAGATGTGAAATAAGAAGCGCATGTATCAGGTCACGTGATGGCTGTGACTTGAACGGACGCCGGGCAGCTTCTCTCCTCTTATTATGATAAACCGGCTTAAATAACTGTGTTTCCCCCCCCATTCTGGTCCCCAGTGAGAGTGACTTGTGCAGAAAAGGCTGACACAGCTGTTGGGGGGTCTGCTACAGACCAGAAGATAGTCAAATTGGTCATGCCTGCCAAAACCCCGAGACCTGTTAGGGAGCACAGAGGTAACCATGCGGCTAAAATGGCGTCTGAACAGAGCTCCCCAGGGTCTCACGATCCACCTGTGGTTGGGTTACAAGAGGCAACAATTAAAGAGATCATGCAGAATTTAGCCGACAAGATCCGCTTGTGGTTGCGTTACAAGAGGCAGCGATTAAAGAGATCATGCGGAATTTAGCCGACATCCTAAACAACAAGCTTTCCAAGCTACATGCTGCAATGGATGAGCTCAAGAAGGTATGGCAATGCAAGATGCCTGCATCCAGCAACTGGAGGATCGAATATCGACTCAAGAAGATCTCACCTCTGCTATATCCTCCCAAGTAGAGGCACTGGAGAAGCACTGCAAGCAGATAGAAGAGAAAGTCGATGATCAAGAGAATAGGAGCCACTGAAATATAATGTTCAACTAAACGTTAAATTAGAATTAAAGAGAGAGAACTTTGAGACTTAATTGAATCTTGGCTTCCTCAGGAGCTGGGCCTGGATATGGAGGGGCAACGCCTGCGAATTGAGAGAGTGCACCAGGTGAGAGAGTGCACCAGGTGGGTGTACTCCGGGAGCAAAATGCTAGACCGCGCCCAGTGGTTGCTCGAATTCTCAACTATGTTGAAAAGGCCCAACACAAGGCTAAGTTCCGGCAGCATAAAGAAGTGGTTTACCATGGATCCAAATTACTGCTCTTCCAGGATTTTTCACCACATGTTTCAGACTTGCGTCAGCGTTTGTCACCTTACTGTTCTCAACTGTTCAAAGGGATCAAATTCTCTCTGCAATACCCAGCGAGAGTTTGAGTTGTACATGATAGCACCACAATGTTCATGGAGACGCCGGAGGAGCTCAGAGTCGTCTTGGAGTGGCTATCTTAGGAAGTCCCAGGGGAATTGTGCACCCCGTTTGGATCTCTGGGCTAACGGGACTTTATGCTTCGTGTCAGTGCTGGAACTTTAATGGTTCATATCTTACTCTGCCCTGAAATACAACTTATAACTGATAAATTGCTGGATAGTGTTCTTTTGTTTTGTTTTGTTGCATTGTACCTATGACGCTTAGTAGCAGCCTCCTGATTTTGAGCTAATGCTTAACTTTTGGCACAATGCTATGACTACTTTGTGGTCTGTGTCTCACGATTTGATGTGGTGATCACACTAGCCTCTAACTGAAACTGAATGTTGGCTGAGACCGCCTACCATTTCGGATGCCGGCCGCGAGCAGTCCTTGGACAATGAACTCGTGGACAATATTATGGGTAGGGATAATGTAGTAGAGATCCTACTTGCAGCTTGTACTTTTTATTTGTTATTTTTTTTATATATATCTGTACTGCATGATTGGCTGGGGAGCTAGTAAGAGGGGGACAGGTGAGGGGACAAACAAATAATTAAGGGTGGATAGGTGAGAGCATAATTAGGCAGACTAAGTGAAGGTAAAATTTCACTCCAGTGAATTTACCCAGCTATCTTTTGTTACGTGGGCAAATTCCTTTGAAAACTGCCCTAGTACTGTCTCCACTACTTTCAGAAGCACCAAAGAAAGCGAAACATTTTAATTTGCATCTTCCTTTTGTGAAGCTTTTTTTCACATGTAAAACTTTATAAATTTTTTGCCTCAGATACATCCCATAAAACTCACTCTTTGGGGCAATCTATCCTTGTTATCTCTGGTTTATACCAGCCCAGTACTCCAGGCTACCAAGTTACCCAGTTCCAAGAGGGAGAGTTTTTGGCCAGTCCTGTTGTTAAACTTACATCCCAATTTAGGGGTCCTTTTACCAAGCTGTGGGGAAAAGGGCACTGCATTAGCGGCAGGGGCTGTTTTTCCTGCACATCAGGGCCAATTTTACTGCAGCAGGTAAAAAAAAAAAAAGCCCGCAGCACATATGGACATGCAATCAGAGAACTTTTACCACATGGCCATATGGCAGGGAGCCCTTACCCACTGAGGTGGTGATAAGGGCTCTTGCGCTAACCAAGCGGTAACTGATTACCGCCAGGTTATCGCCGCACAGGCCATTTCCATGGGTTTTCTTTTTCTCACGGAAATGGCATGCATTCAGGGCGGGACTACTGCTGGCAGCTGCATTGGGCTGGTGGTAGTCCCGGAAGAACGAGCAGTAAGCCCGCGTTGGGCTTACCGCCACTCTGTAAAAGGGCCCCTCAATGTGCTATTTGTAACCTCCAATTCTACTCACTGAAATCAGTGCTGCAGGTCCCATAATGCACCAGGACAGAGTTGTCAGAAATTCAGGAATGGCCTAAATATCTTCCTCCTGAAACTGGGTAACTTGCCAGCTCTCCAGCATTAACCATTAAGCCACTTGATTCGAAGCATGTGTTTGCCTAGTCTCCCATGCTCACTCATAAATTATTAATTCTGCCATGCCCACAGCTATGTTCTGTTCTTTTCCCTGCTATTTCTAGAGAGGTGAAATGTGAGGGAAGGCCATGAATAAAGATGGTGGAGGGGAGGAGTTGGGACAGGGAAAGTGAATGGGGGGGGGGGGGAGAAAAAATGTAGATGGGGACTTGTGGTAGGAGGATCCACACATATGTTTGCCTAGGGCCCAATTCATGTTAACCTACACCTGGAGAGAGGTATAAGGAATGGAAGAGGGGAAAAGGATGAAAAGGGGGAGGGTGTGGAAATAGGAAGGAGTAGAGATGGGGTGGCATGAAGAAATAAAGGGTAAGGTTGAGGGAGAGAGGCTGGTGGGGAGAAAAAAGGGAAATAGGGTGGTAAAAGTGACAGAGAAGGCTGGTGTGGGGAGGAAGGACAGCAGGGGCAAAAATTAGAGAGAGACCGCAAGTTAGAAATCCTGTATTTAAAGACACACTATTGTAATAGAGATGATGATTTGACCGCAGATCAATCTTTTGCAAGTTTCAGCTAGTACTGCCAACCATGAAGTTGATGCCATTGAAGTATTCAAAGGCAAAACCTTGCAGTGACTGTCCTTGAAGTAAGGATGTTGCCCTTAGCTAACAAGTGAATTGACAGACTTTCTTCCCCTCATTTCCAAACCCAGCAGTAGTTGACTGGGTTTGCATCCTTTTAATGAGGCCCTTCATCTTTTCTAGAAGCAGGGCACGTCCTTGTTCTGCTGTGTGCTATGCACAGTATCTGATGTTGTACTCTGAATGCAACTATTGTTCCTGGATGCGTCTATTAGCACATTCCAGAGCTGCAAGCCTTTTTCTCACGGCCACAGCTATTCAGGTCTGCCCGCTCATGTCAGCTGCACTTTTTTTTTTATTATTCTTTGCAGGGACAGTGACTCATGGAATTTTACAAAGATATGCAAGGAGAAATTAGCCTGTAAAGAAAATAAACAAAAAAGTCCGTAAAACATATAAATTATCTGGTTCCAACCATATAAAATATTACACATTTTTAAGTTTATAAGGTCTATAATATACAGTTGGAGTTGTAAATGTTCTTTGAAGCAGGTAATAGATTTTCAGAACCTTTTCTGGGTTAGAGGTTTAAAGTGTTGTCATCTGTTTGTTGTACATACTTTTGCATATTTTGACCAGGAAAATGATATAAAAATCTCTCTTTTGGGTAGGAAGACTGGTGACATTACTTTCTCCTTCCAAAATATTTCTTCTCCTAAGTTTTAGTGGGAGACTCCGGCTCCTTTTATTCTCCCCTGGAATTTCCCTTTTAAAGCTTCCACACACTGATATGCATTAAGCTCCTTATTTTTTAATTGCTTATCTAAAAGCAGCCTGGTCCTGATCTTGCCCATATTAACAGTTAATGGAGCTTATTTTTGAAGCATATGGACATCTCTGCTTGAAATGCCCAGATCCTGATTTTGCAAAGGCAAAAGGGATGTCCAACATTGCAGTATGTCCAAATAGCAAGGGGGCGTGTCATGGGCGTATTTTGGATGGAACTAGGGAGGGCCTAAAATCAGGACATCCAACAGTGATTACCGAATGGGAAGAAATATCCAAGCCTAAAAAAAGGACGTCCTAAGTTAGACCTGTTTCAATCAGTCCAGGGTACAAAAAGATCTCTGATTGAGCAGCTGACCACAGGAGGGATTAAGGTATGACACCACGTTAATCCCCCAATGGCTGCTGTCCCCCTCCCTCTCCCCTGAAAGTGAAATTGAAAGGGAATATCAGGCTCTGTGACAGATTCAGGTATTATAGGCATTCTGAATAGAGCAGTATACAATTCTGAGATCTGAGGAGTAGCCTAGGGGTTAGTGCAGTGGACTGTAAACCAAGGGGCCCAGGTTCAAATCCCACTTTAATTCTTTTTTTTTTAATTTGCAATTGTGAGCCCTCCAGAAACAGAAAGATACCTACTGTACCTAAAATATATAAGCCACCTGCAAACCTGAAGGCTATTGAAGTATTGTACATTCAGGTACAATTATTGAAAACCAATCTATTCAAAAAAGCATACCACAATTAATCCATCCTAATTTGACAGTAAACAAATTCACACTAGATCCACACAATAACGTAACTCTTTATTTTCTTAATTGTCCATACTAATTTTATCATGATTTTGAAGTTTATATTCTATTCTTTTAGACAATTTATCACGCCTAAAGTTTTTTACCCATTACCTCTTATTTCTTATTATGAAAATGAACTCCCTTACTTAAACACCTAACCTACTTTGTCTCCTCCCCCTTAACTATGTATTTCTCTTTTCCAAAATTGGTGATCACCATTACAGAACAATTGTAAGCCACATTGAGCCTGCAAATAGGTGGGAAAATGTGGGATACAAATGCTACAAATAAATAAATAAATTGGTATTTCGCTGTTTCTGGAGGGCTCATAATTACAAAATAAGAGTTAAAATAGGATTTGAACCAAGTCCATTGGTTTAAAGTCCTCTGCACTAACCACTATGCTGCCCCGGCCTCTGCTCTGCATGGATGTCTGTGTGGCCATTTTCTAAGAATACTGCCAGAGAGACATCCTTGTCCCTGCTTCGTTGGACATTCCAGTTTATAAAATGGCCATTCATGCTGGATGTCCTCAGCACACAGAAGTCCATTTCAAATATTTTTGAGCAGGAAATCCTGATATATTTCCTGTTGGAAAATACATGTGAGATGGACATCTCTATTCTGACTTGGACGCCCTTTTGAAAAGGCCTCTCAATGAGTGGTACTCCACCTTCTAAATAGCTATTTATATTTATATCACACCTTTTTCAGTAGCAGTTCAAGATGATTTATATTCAGGCACACTAGGTGTTTTCTGCCCCTGGAAGGCTCACAGTCTAAAAGCCCAATGATCAGAAGCACCATTTTCCAAACAGCGCTCTAAAATTAGCGCTGGAACAGCACGGGGCAATAACACCCCTATGAGCAGAGCTAATAGTATGCAAATTTGGCACGCTATTAGCTCTGATCATAGTGGTACTTCTGCAGGAGGATTGTACGTGTGCATGCACCCAAGGCACAATTCTCCCGCAGAAGTTGTTTGACAAGTCCGGGCTGTCAAAAAAGACCAGACCTGTCAAACACCTATATGGTCTGGAGGTCCAGTGGACCTCCAGCCTGCCCCCCCCCCCCCCCAGCAGAGGTCCTGGTGATCTAGTACCCCCCAGAACCCCTGTAAGAGACCTGGCCATGACCCCTCCCACCCCTGACAGAAGAGTGGGCTCCAAACCCCACCTGTTGGTCTAGTACCCCCCCCCCCCCCGCCTGGTGATCTAGAGGCCCCAGAAACCCTCCCCCATACTTCTACACAATGGAGGAGGAAGTAGCACTCCCTCCTCCTTCCAGTGCTGCTTCCAAAATGGTGGTGCCCTGTCCAATGCATCCCCTTCTCCCCAGTCCTGTCTCACCATTTCTCTTCCATCATCTGTGTCAAGAATGTCCATATCTTTTCACTAAACTGACCACTGCCAGCAGACTACCCCAGTCTTTCCCTATAATTCATGAGTAAAGTGATGTGGTAGCCATGTTAGTCCATTTTTAAAGGTAATAAATAGAAATAAAACAAAAGATAGAAAAGAAAATAAGATGATACCTTTTTTCTCCGAGGACAAGCAGGCTGCTTGTCACATATGGGTCGATGTCCACGGTGGCCCAGGAATTGGAAATTTTGCAAGCAAAATAAAAGGTTTTTCCAGACAGTTCTGGCATGCCTGCCGCGCGAGCGTGCTACCTCAGCTCTTTTTTCTCTGCGGTAAGGTGCGGCAGTGTTTTCGCTGCACTCTGTCCAGGCCCAGGAAGAGAACTTCTGTACGCGACTTAGTTTCGCTTTATTTTCACTTTATTTTGTTGTTATTCTTGTTTCAATATAAAAAAAAATTATAATTCCTGTAGTTTTCTTGTTTCTTTTTGCCACCTTTAAAGTTTCCTTTCTTTTCGATGAGGTCAGCCTTTGGACTGCGCGGTTGGGTTTACTCCCTTTTTGTGCCTTCTCTTTTTGGCACAATCGCGTCATTTGATTTTGCCGAGGCCGTTTTTCCTTCCATGTCATCAAAGACACCCAGCGGCCTCAAGCGTTGTACTCGGTGCAACCGGACAATCTCAGGTACCGATACCCATGCCTGGTGTATCCAGTGCCTTGGGCCCGACCATAGCCCAGCTGCTTGTAGTCTGTGTCTTCGTATGAAGAAACGGACCCAGGCATCTTGAGAAACCCAACAAGAAAGCTTTTGGGGGCTTTGTCCGGTCCTTCGACATCAGTACCGAGGTCGTCGACATCGACAGGAGCATCGACGTCAGGGAGCAAAGGTAATGGCTGATAAGAGACCAGTTCGCGCTGGGAGCAGTGAGGCGTCGAGTGGGTCTCCACCTGCCTTGAGGCCTCCTGTTATGCAGGCCCCCCCGGGACTGACCTTCATCGGACCCGGCCCCGAGGAGGCGTGAGGATTCCACGTCTTCAGAGAACTGAAAAACAGTTCTCTCAACAGTCCCCTCCAAGGTTGTTTTCCTCTTGTGCCCCCCAGGATCTGGACATGCGAGGACGTTTAGCTGTGATTGGCTGAGAGAGACCTGGAGGGAAAGACATCCAAAAATTTTGATTTGGACATCCTCGCACGTCCTGATCTTGGTGGAGGGGGGGGGGGGGGGCACAAGCTGAAAACAACCTTGGAGGGGACTGTTGAGAGAACAGTGGTTGTGGTCAGTTCAGGCAGGTAAGAAAAACAGGGACGTCCTTTTTTTTTTTTTTTTTCTTCAGAGAAGTCCTTCCTAATTGCAGGTAAGAAAAACACGTCCAAGAAGGACGCCCATCACAAAAGCTGCAGGAAGACGTCCAGCTCGTGTTAGACGTCCCTGATGAGCACTTGGACGTGGCTAGGCAGTGAAAGATGTCCATAAAACGTCCCTGACGAGCACTTGGACGTTTTTTTTTCCTGATTTTTTTTTTTGTTACATTTATAGAAGTTTTTAGAGGCTGCACAGCCCCAATGAGAGGTACAGACCTCCCGTTAGATTTTCCATGGTTAGGCAATCGGAAAACGGTAGTGCATCTCATTACAATACGATTTATACACATTGGGATACTAATTTGCTCATCTGCATTCCGTTTTCGTTAGCTGCTACCGTGATCGTAAAATGGCTGGGAGAAGCATTTAGGGCCAGATGCACAAAAGTCGTCGTTAGAGCTGTTCCCTACCGAATTTCATAGCAAATCGGTAGGGAACGGCTATGCATCAAGGAAAGGGAATGCAAATGAGCTACTCGTTGTAGCTCACTTGCATTCTCTATTCCCTCGTAAAACAGTCGGAGAATCGGCCGGTCAAGCATGCGCAGAGCAGCAAAGCGTTATGCTGGCTGCTCTGCGCATGCCAAATACGCCTCCAGTGCCAAGTGCTCGTCAGGAGCATCCTTTATGGACGTTCTTCACTGTAGTGTATTATAAAAAAAAATCACAGGCTCCGATGCTGCAGGCATCCGCTGCACCTACCATGGTACAAATAGAAGCTATTCTGGAGACTGTCATTAGGATTTTCCACCCAGCGCCATCTTCCACCCAATCACAGCGAAGGAAGCATTGAGCAGAGCTGAGCTAAATGCTTTCCCCCCTCCTGCGAGATAAGCCTGGCTCCGATGCTGCAGGCTCTCAGCTGAGAGACCCGGAAGTCTCTGAGCCAATCACAACGCATTTAGCTCAGCTGAGAGCCTGCAGCGTCGGAGCCAGGGCTTCTGCTAATGTGTTGACTGAATTTCACTCATAGCAAGCAAGTGCAGTTTGGAAGTTTTTAGTCTTGAAAATGTTCATGAATGGCAGAATAACAAATGTTCAAATAAATAAATAAATAAAAATGAGGAGAAAATAATAAATCCAATTTTAACAAAACTATTAGTGGGATTTGAACCCACCACCTCTGGATTACAAGACCAGTGCTCTAACCACTCAGCCACAGCTCTATTTGCTTGGATGTCCCTCCCTTACTTCCAGGTCTCTCAGCTGAGTGAAGCACGGACAAAAAGGACGTTTTTATTATTGGGGGGGGGGGGGGAGGAGGCACAAAATGGACATTTTTTTTTAAGCAAAGCTTTATTTAAAAAAATCAAACAGGCTCCGATGCTGCAGGCTCTTTTTTGGACATAATTCAACCCCGGAATAATAAAAACGTCCTTTTTGCCCGTGCTTCACTCAGCTGAGACACCTGGAAGTCTCTGAGCCAATCACAGCGCGTTTAGCTCGGCTGAACACGTTGTGATTGGCTCAGGGACTTCCAGGTCTCAGCTGAGTGAATCACTGCCAAAAAAGACGTTTTTATTATTCCGGGGTTGAATGATGTCCAAAAAAGAGCCTGCAGCATCAGAGCCTGTGTGATTTTTTTTTTAAATAAAGCTTCACTGAAAAAAAAAAAGTCCATTTTGGCCGTGCTTTACTCAGCTGAGAGACCTGGAAGTAAGGGAGGGACATCCAAGCAAGTACAGTTGTGGCCAAGTGCTTAGAGCAGAGGTCAGAGGTGGTGAGTTCAAATCCCACTAATACTTTTGTACAAAAAAAAAAAGGATGAGCACTTGGATTTTTTCCCACTTTTTTAAGTTGTATGAAGTCTTTATTGAACATTTATCAAAACAGCATCGGAGCCTGTTTGATTTTTTTTTTTTTTTTATATAGTGAAGAACGTCCATAAAGGACGCTCTCGACGAGCACTTGGCCATTTTTGCCCCCCGATTTTTTTTTTTACATTTTAATAATTTTTCCAATCCCGCACAGCCCCAACGAGAGGTACAGACCTTTCGTTAGATTTTCCAGCGTTTAGGCAATCGGAAAAGATTAGTGCATCTCATTACAATAGGGTTTCTACACGATTTGCTCATCTGCATTCCGTTTTCCTTAGCTGCTACCTTCCTGGGGGGGGGAGGGGGAGTCTTTAGTGCATGCCAGGGCTTACTACTTGCTTGTTAATGGCTCGTTAAAGGCACTTAAGTTTAGTGCATCTGGCCCTTAGTGCATGCCACAGTGTACTACTTGCTTGTTAATGGCTCGTTAAGTTTAGTGCATCTGGCCCTAAGACAATCCAGGAATGTAAGATCTTTGAAGTCAAAATGATTAAATATTTTGACATGCACCAGATAGGACTTAACAAAGAGTTTTCTAGCCCATTAAACCATAAAATTCTACTGCTTTGTCACCCTCTTATCTACCATCCATTTCTCCCTGTCTGTCATCCACCCAGCTCCCCCTATTTCTCACCTTATCCACCCCACCCTACCCTACCCTCTTCCTGTGAGACTGTCATTGAAATGCTTTTGTGTTTCACTTATATATACTGATATTTGCCAACATTTGCTTATTTCTGATCTGAAGAAGGGTTACTTTCCAAAGTTAATCAAAAAATATATTGTTAGTCAAGTAAAAAAAGGTATCATCTTATTTTTTTTTCTGTTTTGTTTTATTTCTATCAGGGCCGTGCCGATGCGGTAAGCGGGGTAAGCGCCGCAGGGGGGCGCCCACCTCTGGAGGGCGCCGCCGCGGTGCTTACTCTCGCCCCGCGCCGCCGAGGCCTTTAAATCTTTTACCTGGTCGCAGCAGCGTCAGTGAAAGCGCTGCCGACGTCTCCCTTCCCTTGCACTCATTGGTTCCCTCAGTGTCCCGCCTTCTAGAAGAAGGCGGACACTGAGGGAACCAAGAGCGCGAAGGGAGATGTCGGCAGCGCTCCGCTTTCACTGACGCTGCTGCGACCGGAAGTAAAAGATTTAAAGGCCCCAGGGTGCGGAGGAAAGAGCAGAGGCATAGGCGCCCCGTATAAGAGGCTTGGGGAGGCTAAGCCTCCCCAGCCCAACCATGACCTTTAAAACCGGCTCCGGTCCCCACCTGGCAGTGTTGACGGCGTCCCCTGTGCCTTTGAGCAGCTTACCGGCACACGCAGCACTTCTCTTGTTTCTCCTCTTCGTTGCCGTCGCGTCGTCCCACCCCCCCTTCACGCGATTTGCGAACCGCGCTGCCGCTTAGCACTGCTTAAAAAAAAAATTTACACGTCAGCAGGAACAGGCTGCTTCAGCCAATCCCAGGAGCCTTCCTTCAGCCCTTGGGCGGAACACGCTGAAGGAAGGCCCCTGGGATTGGCTGAAGCAGCCTGTTCCTGCTGATGTGTAATTTTTTTTTTTAAGCAGTGCTAAGCGGTTCGCGAATCGCGTGAAGGGAGAGGACAATTTGCTGGAAATGGAGGGGAAGGGAGAGAGAGGAGGATTGCTGGTTATGGATGGAGGAGGGAAGGGCAGAGAGGGACAAGGATGGACATGGGGGCCCACGGAGAGGACAATTTGCTGGAAATGGAGGGGAGGGGAGAGAGGAGGATTGCTGGCTATGGATGGAGGAGGGAAGGGCAGAGGGGGACAAGGATGGACATGGGGGCCCACGGAGAGGACAATTTGCTGGAAATGGAGGGGAGGGGAGAGAGGAGGATTGCTGGCTATGGATGGAGGAGGGAAGGGCAGAGGGGGACAAGGATGGACATGGGGGCCCAGGGAGAGGACAATTTGCTGGAAATGGAGGGGAGGGGAGAGAGGAGGATTGCTGGCTATGGATGGAGGAGGGAAGGGCAGAGAGGGACAAGGATGGACATGGGGGCCCACGGAGAGGACAATTTGCTGGAAATGGAGGGGAGGGGAGAGAGGAGGATTGCTGGCTATGGATGGAGGAGGGAAGGGCAGAGGGGGACAAGGATGGACATGGGGGCCCAGGGAGAGGACAATTTGCTGGAAATGGAGGGGAGGGGAGAGAGGAGGATTGCTGGCTATGGATGGAGGAGGGAAGGGCAGAGGGGGACAAGGATGGACATGGGGGCCCAGGGAGAGGACAATTTGCTGGAAATGGAGGGGAGGGGAGAGAGGAGGATTGCTGGCTATGGATGGAGGAGGGAAGGGCAGAGAGGGACAAGGATGGACATGGGGGCCCAAGGAGAGGACAAATTGCTGAAAATGGAGGGGAGGGGAGGAGGATTGCTGGCTATGGATGGAGGAGGGAAGGGCAGAGAGGGACAAGGATGGACATGGGGGCCCAGGGAGAGGACAATTTGCTGGAAATGGAGGGGAGGGGAGAGAGGAGGATTGCTGGCTATGGATGGAGGAGGGAAGGGCAGAGGGGGACAAGGATGGACATGGGGGCCCAGGGAGAGGACAATTTGCTGGAAATGGAGGGGAGGGGAGAGAGGAGGATTGCTGGCTATGGATGGAGGAGGGAAGGGCAGAGGGGGACAAGGATGGACATGGGGGCCCAGGGAGAGGACAATTTGCTGGAAATGGAGGGGAGGGGAGAGAGGAGGATTGCTGGCTATGGATGGAGGAGGGAAGGGCAGAGAGGGACAAGGATGGACATGGGGGCCCAAGGAGAGGACAAATTGCTGGAAATGGAGGGGAGGGGGAGGAGGATTGCTGGCTATGGATGGAGGAGGGAAGGGCAGAGAGGGACAAGGATGGACATGGGGGCCCAAGGAGAGGACAAATTGCTGGAAATGGAGGGGAGGGGAGGAGGATTGCTGGCTATGGATGGAGGAGGGAAGGGCAGAGAGGGACAAGGATGGACATGGGGGCCCAGGGAGAGGACAATTTGCTGGAAATGGAGGGGAGGGGAGAGAGGAGGATTGCTGGCTATGGATGGAGGAGGGAAGGGCAGAGGGGGACAAGGATGGACATGGGGGCCCAGGGAGAGGACAATTTGCTGGAAATGGAGGGGAGAGGAGAGAGGAGGATTGCTGGCTATGGATGGAGGAGGGAAGGGCAGAGAGGGACAAGGATGGACATGGATGGGAGGACAGGACCCAGGGAGAGAGAAGAAATTGCTGGAAATGGATCTAGAGCAAGAAATGAAGAAGAAAGGAGGAAAGTAAAGAAATAAATGGAAAGGAAGCCCTGGAAATGGAGTTAAGAGGACAGATAGCAGCAGACTCAGATACTGGGCCAGCATGATCGGAAAAAGAAAGTCACCAGACAACAAAGGTAGAAAAAAAACCATTTTATTTTCATTTTAGCGTTTGGAATATGTCTACTTTGAGAATTTACATCTGCTATCTTATTTTGCAATGTATAGCAATTTGTTTCTAAGAATATTGCTGACAATTCCTGTCAGTGTAGCAAGTGGTGAGCGATCATTTTCACCGGGGGGGGGGGGGGGGGCGCCAACTGATAGTCTGCAGGGGGGCGCCAGAGACCCTAGGCACGGCCCTGATTTCTATGTATTTATAATTCTCATAAGGCCAGCACTCAATCTAAAATCCAACTAGGAAAGTAGAGGCGGCAACATTTAATTTTGTTCAGTTTGCTGTGTTTCAGGGTTGGTTTTTTTTTTTTCCATTTTGAAAATATTTTCATCTCAGGATAATTTTGTTAAATGTGCATTATAGTGTGATCCAGATCCAAATGAGCCTCCTGGTGACCATACAGTGAGGAGGGACCCTCTTCCCCCCACCCCACCATGATTTTCTTAGCATAGTTCAGGAGTGATTTGCCAGTGCCTTCTCCTGCCCAATGTTAGGCACTATTATGTTCCTGCAGCCCAAAATGGGGTGTGACCCAGATTGGGAATGCTGCCAGAACCTGTGCAGCATCGAACCGAAGGCAATGAAGGATTAACTGACTTACTGAAGGCCACAAGAAGCTGCCATAGAATTTAAACCCAGGCCTTCCTGTTCCCAGCCCACTACTCTAACCATTAGGCTATTCCCCAACTCATTGCATAATTGCATCAGAAAAAATGAAATTTGAAGGGACTTTTCCTGTCACTTTGTTCAAATGAATACACATCCCTAACCTCTATCAATACCCGCAACCATCCACATGAGGGGTAATTTAACACAGTGCCCATGTGAAATGTCTTTTAAAAATAAAGGCAGCACATGTGTCTTTTATGAAATAGGCTTCTGCAATGTTTAGTTTATTAAGATGCTTTCTAAACTGCCTTCTGTAACACATATCTCAAGATGGTTTAAAATGGTTGACAGAATACAGGATGAAAAGAAAACAAAAGCAGAAAGAGAGCAAGATTGTAACAACTCCAAATTGTGTAGAGAAAACAGAATAGTATCAAAGAAGAGGCGAGACCAGGGAAAAGTTGAGGGATTAGCACATAGATCCATGCATGCACTCTGTGACTACCCAACTCCATCCAGCTTGACCCAAATGATACCACTGGAAACACCTACACCTAAAAGTAGGTGGAATCTTGCAGTGCACTTGCAGCGCATGTTTATATATGAGTGCAGTTTTATACTAACCAGTTTTTTGTGTGTGTAACCTGCTTTACTTAGGGAAAATGCTTTATAAAATTATGCCCTTTACCCCCCCCCCCCCCCCCAAGACTTATTAAGCTTTTCTCTTAAATATCCAGCCTCCCCATGCTCACAGATGATTTAGTTAACCAGGCATGTTTCCTCGGTTTTCTGGGAAGCCTGATGGGGCTATACCACTGTTATCCTTTTCAAGTAATATACTAAAGTCAGATTTCTTAAAATTGTTTTTGTGTCTGTAATTTTAAAATCTGATTTGGAGTTTTCACTTAATTATCCTGACAAATACTTGGGGTTTTACTCAAAAATTCTAGCACCGTTTCTTGTACAACTAGACTAAAATCTCAGATATCATGAGTATCTCGGTTATTCAGCTTTTTTCTTTAAAAGCAGTTTTAAAGGATAGCTAGTCCAGCAATATAGCCACCATTCCTAATTGACTCCATGGTTGCTCAGAGAGGAACGTCTGTGTGGGGATGCCCTAGAAAGAAACTGCATATCTTAAAGCGTGGTTATAAGATATGGTTGGGGGAACTGCCACTTTATCACATCACAGCATGACATGCAGAGGGACAAGAAGCACAAGGCTATTCTGTAGAGAGCAAAGAGCTAGCCTTCTTCATCTAAGAAAGTGGCTGCAGATTTCTACAGTAGAATTTATTTTCCATTAATTTCCTTTTGCCTGAATGCAGTTTTCAGTTTATATTTCACTGTTGATACATACTGGCAGATGTTTGTATTTTAAGTAGAATATTTTATATTATTTCCTATGGAGAAAAATGATTAAATGGAGCCCTAAAGAGTTCTTGTGGTTCTGGTTTTGTGTCTAGAACTCAGCTGCCACCTACAGGCCAAAGGAAAATACACACAGTAAAAATTATCTTCCTGTGTTATAATTCTAATGACAAAACATGATACAACAGCTTTATATTTTTACTTAATAATTTTGTAAATGTCGATCAACTTGGTCAACAAATGAGAGGTCTGCACTGCTACAAAATTAGCTTATTCCTACTTGGAAGCATCTCCATGTGACAAATAAACAAATAAAGGTCCAGTTTCTTTTGATACCAGACATAACTGAAACAAATGTTATTTTAAATTGATTATTGCTAGTACTAGTGCTACCTATTTTTATAGCTTTACTACTCGTACACAGCACTATACACAAACATATAAGGGACAGACCCTGCCTGACAGCTTACAGTCTATCCAAGACAGACAAAAAAAACATTTCTCTACTGCATTGCTACTTAAAAGTTGGCATGCAGCACAGGATACCTGCAAATCAGAAAGCCCTTGTTCTAAAGGGCTAATAATGTATAAATGTTTAATTTAAATTAAAATGTATAAATTATGTTTGTGTACTTGAAACATCCTCCTAATAAATATTCATGTAGAGGTGGGGACACTGGGGAAATTCTGTATATGGCACCAAAGGTTATATGCTACTTCTGTGCCAATTTTCAGTGGAAAAAAAAGCATTCTAGCATTGCAAGGTGACAAAACAGGACAGAAATTGGAGTTCTGCACAAAAACACAGGCATCTATTTACAGAACAGTGCATACGTGTGTTTGCGTGGATCTGCAAACAGGGTGTGGCCATGGGAGGGGCATAGATGGGCCAGAACGATCCTTTCATAAGCACACAGTGTTATAGAATTCAGGAGATCTGCACCAACTTGTGTGCGAGGATTTATACCAGTTTCAGTTGGTTTAACTCCTTGTGCCCACAGTTGAGCACAAATCCCAGCAGTACATACTATTCTATAAGGGATGCCAGTCCTGGAATGCCTGTTAAAGAATACCGTTCAGCTCCAATTTTTTTCTGCGTCAAACTTTGAGTGCCATTTATAGAATTTTCCCCTTTATGTTCTATTCTCTAAGTCTCGTGCTGTAGTTACACAAGTGCAAGTGATGATATGAGAGTGATTGATTATTGTATTTCTTTTCTTTATAGCACTCTTTCTAGTTGTTCTCATGCTGTGGTAGCTTTGCTGTACCCCTTCTCCTGGCAGCACACGTTCATTCCTGTCCTACCTTCCTCTATGATTGACATCGTCTGCTGCCCCACCCCATTCCTTGTCGGTCTGATCTCCAGCTCCCTTCCAAAATTGAAAGACCTGCCTGTGGAAGAGGTGAGAGCTGCTGTTGTCAGGGGATAGCTCAGATGGTCCCTATAACCCCAAATGTAAGAGAGCAACCATGTTTTTATGGTGGCTGGAGGGGGAGAGGCAAGGTATATGTAGGCTCAAAAGATCAGCCACCCAGGGTGGAGAGGGGGAATTTTCAGAAAGGTGCCTGCAGCACTCCAGCTGATGAGGTACCCACAGGCTTGTTAATGTGGAGGAGTGGCCTAGTGGTTAGGGTGGTGGACTTTGGTCCTGAGGAACTGAGTTCAATTCCCACTTCAGGCACAGCTCCTTGTGACTCTGGGCAAGTCACTTAACCCTCCATTGCCCCACGTAAGCTGCATTGAGCCTGCCATGAGTGGGAAAGTGCGGGGTACAAATGTAACAAAAATAAAAAAAATAAATGTGGTTAGCAGTGCAAGGTTATAATTACAGAATTGAAAAAGATGATGAAAACTCTAAAGTACATATGTTCGCTACTTTGGGTTTGATTTTATATTACGATGCTTAAGTGAGAAGTCCAAAAAGGCTTCTATTTTATAAAGACAAGATATACATTTAAGTGGCTTTATAAAATAAGCTCCTTGAATCAGCCCAGTGATGCATAAATGCACCTGCTTCCAGGAATGCCTTTGTGCAGACTATGTAGAAGCAAACACCTACTTTCCATGTGCATACTTTTTATGCACAATGTGGTCATGCAGCTTTATAAAAGCCCTATGTGTTTGTGTTTCATTTGCACAATAATTTTCTCTGTTAACTAAACTGTGTTTCTGCTAAGGCCTCGTCTTACTGTGGCTGAAACTTTGCATTTACATTCAGCCTGCTTAAAGTCCACTAAGCAGATTTAACCATTCTACTTACATAAACCCCATATTTACCCAAGCTGTGGCTTTGAAATTTACACCACAGTGAATAGGCATCTGCCTATTGGCGTAATATTCTGGCACACTACGTAGCTGTGTTAGTCTGATGTAACTAAATTAATAGAGGCAGGTGGCACCTTGACCAGGGGTGGCAGTTTACAGCGTGCGAGACCGTGGGCAGTATACACAGAAAACAGCCCGCACAAACATCATTAATAAGAGTTTCGTTAGCAATGGAACTGTCAAAAGATACAATGGAACAAGACTTGTTTGACAGTGTTAGTAATTGATTGGAAAGACACAGAATTATAAGGCAACAGGCCATTCTCATAATAATTTATGTTCATTCAGTCATCACATTGAGTTTTGTTGGCAGTAAATTATATAACACATTTGTTAATTTTCTGTGTGCATCTTGCTAGGGATAGTACTGACATTCATTTTGCCTCTTTGTATAAAGGTTGCCTACTCTTATTATAGAGTAATTTCTTGAGGCATGAGTTTTTGAGGACCAGAATCCACTTAGATGAATACATGCATCTGACAAAGTAGACTCTAGTACTGGAAAGCTCATATACTGGTTTGTCCATTGGTTCCCAAACCTGATCCTGGAGGCACCCCATAAGAACATAAGAGTAGCCATACTGGGTCAGACCAATGGTCCATCTAACCCAATATTCTGTTTTCCAAACGGGCCAAGCCAGGTCACAAGTACCTGGCAGAAACCCAAATAGTGGCAACACTCCATATTACAAATCCCAGGGCAAGCAGTTTCTTCCCATGTCTGCCTCAACAGCAGACTATGGACTTTTCCTCCAGGAATTTGTCCAAACCTTTTTTAAACTCAGATACGCTAACCGCTGTTACCACATCCTCCAGCAAAGAGTTCCAAAGCTTAACTATTCGTTAGTTTTCAGTTTTGAGGCTATCCACAGTTAATAGTCATGAGAGGTGCATGCAGATCTCTCTCATGGATATTCATTAAGGATATCCTGAACGCCTGACTGACTGGGGTGCCTCCAGGACCAGGTTTGGGAACCACTGGGTTTGTCTATAAGGTGCCTCCTGCTTCTGTCAATTTTGTTACAGTGTACATATTCACTCGGACACTGTAAAACAATTATATGATTTAATAATTATTGCATTCTGTTGACTATTGAGCTTCTGTTTCTAGAGGAGGTTGATTTGATTAATGTCTCCAGTTTAATTGTCTTCCTTTACTTTTAATTTCATATAGGCTTTGATGGTAGATCTGGGATCAGATCGGTTCATTCGACAGGTAAAGCTTCTCTTTCTTTCCTTACATTGTATGTCCTTAAGGATAGGGGTGTGCAGCTTATTGTACCCGTAGACATTCCTTAATTTAGTATTACTACATTGGGGTGTATGGAGTTGTTGTGGTTTTTTTTGTAACCTGTCAGCTTCCTCTTTCTCTGATTGGGTTTCCCATTTAATGGGAACCAGCTCTGTTAGGCTATGCACCATAAGCCTTTATTTACAATTTCTCAAGGTTTTCTCACCATATTTTATTTTTAAAAATGTTTTATTGTAAACAACAATGACAAGAGAAACAAAACAACAAAAGCATAGAATAAAAATCCCCCATCCCCTTCCCACTTGCCCACCCCCTAATGTCATAGGTGAAGCCAAGCACTGATCCAAAACCATGCTTGACTGTGTAATCCATTTGATATGGTGGATAGCAGGCTCTCTATCCAAGTCAACAGTTCAGAATCCAACTTCTGGCTGTATGTGGCTTCGCTGTCCAAACTGGTTCCCACACTTTCATATCATTCCAGTGAGCCAGAAATCTACCTACTCGAAATTTCTCTAAAATCATAGTCTCATAAAGCAAGTTGTGCCAGTGCATATGGATAGGAGGATCAGGTTGTATGCCAATAAAGCAAAATATATTTGTGCCAACAAAAGCATAAAATAAGTTCTTGTTCACTCTTATTAGTAGCTTGATCTAATACAGTAAAATCTGCAAACAATCAGAACTGAGGAGAAAATAGCATTTGTAGATGCAATATTCTGGAAAGATGGGAAAGAATAGTCTCCCAAAAAGATTGAATATGCACGCAGGCCCCCAAAAATGCCCTAGATGGGATTATTTTTTTTGTTACATTTGTACCCCGCGCTTTCCCACTCATGGAAGGCTCAATTCGGCTTGCATGGGACAATGGACTTGCCCAGAGTCACAAGGAGCTACCTGTGCCTGAAGTGGGAATCGAACTCAGTTCCTCAGTTCCCCAGGACCAAAGTCCACTACCCTAACCACTAGGCCACTCCTCTGTACCACACTTAATACATGCAGTGGAGGATGCAGTATGCATTCTGACAGCTTGGAGGGGAGAAACGTAACCTGGCAATATAAATTTATAGGTGCAAAAAAAGCAGACCAGTAAAATAATAAAAATAAGTGGTTTCTATTAAAATGGTTACCCGTCGTGGCCACATTTCGTCCTCAGGCTGCATCAGGGGTAAAAACTACAAAATAAAAGCATATATACAAAATTCTCATGTTCAATGATCATAATTAAGACAATAACTCAAATTAAAATACATGCAATAACAGACTCAAAATTGATACATAAATCATATGGAAATATATATAGAATTTTTACTTGCATGCAGGAGATAAGTGATTATGTGTCAGTTGAGCTATAGTACAGTGCTATTCTCAGTGTGGCATGTGATTACATAATATTCAATCCTTAAATAACTTTAAAAAAACATTATTAATATACAAGTGCTCACATTGAAATGTGGTTGAAAGATAAAATGGGATCATTCCTTACCTAAAAGGGTATTAATACAAAAGTATTCCCCTCAAAGTTAATTTATAACGCCTATAAATCAAAAAATATAGAGAAAAAATGTCTCATTGCTTGGTTGTCATCCAGTATATCCAGTTTTTAACCAACTGCTTGAGTTGCAAAATTTGTTCGCCACTTATGTGATCAAAATTATTTTAAAAAATGCAAAACCAGTCACTATGAGGCATATTTTCAAAGCACTTTGGGAGGCTAAGTTCCATAGGTTTCTATGGAACTTTGGGAGGCTAAGTGCTTTGAAAATATGCCTCTATGTATTGCGACAAGTTGCCTCTTGAAAGATAAATTCAGATAATATGCATTAGTGGATGTAATATAGACTCCCGCTTAACCCTTCTTCTCAAAGGGGCCCTTTTACTAAGGTGCACTGAAAAATGGGCTGCGGTAGTGAAGGCACTTGTTTTGGGTGTGCTGAGATCCATTTTTCAGCACACCTGTAAAAAAGGCCTTTTTTAATTTTTGAAGAAAATGGACGTGTGGCAAAATTTAAATTAGCATGCGTCCATTTTGTGTCTGAGACCTTACCGCTAGCCATTGATTTAGCAGTAAGGTCTCACGCGGTAACCATCTACGCACATAGAATGACGATTACTGCCTGGTTTCTGCCACGCGCCAGAAAATAAAAATTATTTTCTGGCACATGTAGCAGACACGCATCAAAAATTAAATTACTGCAAGGGCCACATGGTAGTTCCCAATTGACACGCATTGGGCGCACGTAGTCACCTATGCGGCTTAGTAAAAGGGTCCCATAATTTCTTATTATGCCTTACTTTTCTCATAGCAACTGCTTACAATATTGCGGCTACAGTGAAAGAACGTAACTATATACACTTCTTATTATAGCCCTTATCCTGATTTAAAAAAAATAACTTAATCATCCATTCCATATCATCAAGCTGATCAATCCATAGACTGGTGGGTTGTGTCCATCTACCAGCAGGTGGAGATAGAGAGCAAACTTTTGCCTCCCTATATGTGGTCATGTGCTGCCGGAAACTCCCCAGTATGTTCTCTATCTCAGCAGGTGGTGGTCACACACAGCAGCAGCTCTGGCTAGGCCTCCAAGCCTAATTTTTAGGTTTTGTTGAGTGCCTGGGGTTGAGGGCTCTTTTGAGCAAGTGCAAACCTGGTGGTGCCAGGTCCCTCCTTTTCTCCCCCCTCCCGCTGGCTCCGTTTAAAAAAAAAAAAATTTTTTTAAACGTCCTTAAAGGCGTTTATTTCGACGTTTATTTAAACGTTCATTGCAGCTACTCACTGGGACACCAGTTCGTTACAGCTCGGAGCGGACAGCAGGTAATTTTTACCTTTTTATAGCGGGCAGGGGGTTCCCCGATTCTTCTCCTCGTGGCATATGGCGTCGGAGGGCGAGGGCGCAAAGGGACGCTCCCCGGATCGCTTGAGCGCTTCTAGAGGGGATGCGGGGGTCTTACAGCCTGATTCGCCCTTGTTGGGTGACAGTTTTGTGACCGATGAATGTCCCGGTCCTTCCTCCGGCGTGGCGGTTTTTCCCGCCATAAACGCCCATCCCCCGCTCCTCGCCTCCGCCATCTTGGCCGGCCATGCGGCTCGGACGGCTTCTTCGTGGGCCGCCCTTGAGGTTGGAGACATTAATGCCATGAACGCCCTTAATTTGGGCGAAGGCACAAAGCGGCTAAAGTTAAGCGCCGTTCTTCCCGCGCGGCTCCTTCGCGGAGTGTCGCGCCGGACGCCATTTTGGATGCGCAGCATGTCTCTCCCCCGCTATTGCGAGCGCCGGTTGAGGGTGCGTCTAGGGCTGTTGCCCAGGCTGCGGAAGTGCACAGTCTGGGGGGTTTCTCCCCCGAGTTTGTTTTGCTGCTGCATCAGGCTTTCCTCATGCAAAACGCTGCCCCTGCTCCCTCGTCTGGTAAAGAGGTTGAGGTTCCCAGAGGTAAACACCCTCGGGTTGAATCCCAGGCCTTGGAGGACTTTGTCTCCTCCGATGTAGATGAGGGCAGCGTGTCTGAGGTCTCCCAACGGTCCTTTGCGGATTCCTTGGAGGAGACGGATCCCCGCTCGGATGGAGCGGATGACCCCTCTGCAGCGGCTCTTTAGCTCAGAGGATTTGCCCAACCTGTTAGTGCAGGCCATGGGCATTTTGAAGATTTCCTCTCCGGAGGACGTCTCTCCCTCAGCCCCTGTTGGCTCCGCCATTATGCTGGGGACGTAGCGCCCGCCTAGAACCTTCCACATGCATGATGCCATGCACTCCTTAATTTCGGCTCAATGGGATGTCCCGGAAGCGAGCCTTAAAGTGGCTAGGGCTATGTCCCGCCGCTCCTTTGCCTGAAGGTGAACGTGAGGCCTTTCTGTGGCCTACCGTGGATTCTTTAATCACTGCGGTGACTAAGAAAACGGCGTTACCAGTGGAAGGTGGCACGGCCCTAAAGGACGCCCAAGACAGAGGATTGGAGGCGGCCTTAAGGTCGTCCTTTGAGGCGGCTGCTTTAAGTTTGCAGGCCTCAGTTTGCGGCTCCTATGTGGCCAGGGCGTGCCTGACTATGGTGCAGCGGGCTTCCCCCTCGGATCTTTCCTTGAGGGCTGTTTGGCCGGCCCTGGAATCGGGCTTAGCCTATTTGGCAGACTTGCTGTATGATGTCTTGAGAGCCTCAGGTAAAGGCATGGCTCAGACAATCTCTGCGCGGCGGTGGCTTTGGCTGAAACATTGGTCTGCTGACCATGCCTCTAAATCCCGCCTGGCTAGATTGCCTTTTAAAGGCAAGCTGCTCTTTGGGGTCGAGTTGGACAAAATCGTGACCGATCTCGGCACGTCTAAGGGCAAGAAGTTACCAGAGGTCAGGGCTCGGGCTAGTACTCGCCCTGGTACCTCCAGAGGACGGGCTCAGGAAGCCCGTCGGTACCGCCCGGGCAGGTCGGGCTCCTCTGCCCTCTCTTCCTTCAAGAGGAACTTCTCCCCCAAGCAGCATTCCTTTCGCAGAGACCGCCGTCCCGGAGGTGCTCCCTCCGGTCCTCCCCCAGGGTCTCGTACCCAATGACGGGGCCTTGGTCCACGCCTCAGTGCAGATTGGAGGACGGCTGTCCTCGTTTATGGGCGAGTGGACCACAATAACTTCAGACGCTTGAGTGCTGGAAGTCATCAGAGATGGCTACAAGCTAGAGTTCTGCCGACCCTTAAAAGACGGGTTTGTACTCTCTCCCTGCAAGTCTCCGGTCAAAGCTGTGGCAGTGCAGCAGACCTTGGACAATCTGTTCCGCCTGGGGGCGGTCGTTCCGGTGCCAGAGAATCAGCCTGGCAAGGGACGTTACTCCTTTTTCTTTGTGATTCCAAAGAAAGGAGGTTCTGTACGGCCTATCCTCGACCTCAAGGGGTCCATTGGGCCTTGAAAGTTCGGCACTTTCGCATGGAGACCCTCCGCTCTGTTATAGCGGCAGTGAAGGCAGGAGAGTTCCTGGCATCCTTGGACTTCAAGGACGCGTACTTGCATATTCCCATCTGGCCTCCTCATCAACGCTTTTTGCGTTTTGCAGTACTGGCCGACACTTCCAGTTCAGAGCCCTCCCGTTCGGGTTGGCTACTGCTCCGCGGACCTTCTCCAAAGTAATGGTGGTCATTGCGGCCTTCCTGTGGAAGGAAGGAGTTCAAGTCCATTCTTATCTGGACGACTGGTTGATCCAAGCCCCTCTTATGCAGAGTGCGGCAAAGCTGTGAACCGGGTGGTTGCTCTTCGAGCTCCCTGAGGTGGATCATCAACTGGGAGAAAAGCCAGCTGCGCCCGACTCAGTCCCTGGAGCATCTGGGAGTTCGATTCGACACCCAAGTGGGCAGAGTGTTCCTGCCAGACAATTGGATTGTCAAGCTCAGGCTCAGGTGGACTAGTTCCTAGTAGCCTCTCCTATTCGGACTTGGGACTATGTGCAGCTGTTGGGCTCTATGTCGGCCACGATGGATGTAGTGCCCTGGGCCAGGGCTCATATGAGACCACTTCGACAATCTCTGCTGCTGCGCTGGACTCCGATGTCGGAGGATTATGCTGTGCGCCTTCCCTTGGACCCAGCAGTGCGCAAGGCGCTGAGCTGGTGGACGCAGACAGACAAGTTGTCTGCAGGAATGCCTCTGGTGACCCCGGAGTGGATTGTCGTCACGACGGACGCCTCTTTGTCGGGCTGGGGAGCCCACTTCTTGGGAAGGACAGCGCAGGGGCTCTGGTCTCCTGCAGAGGCAAAGTGGTCTATCAACCTCCTGGAACTCAGAGCCATTCGGTTGGCGTTTTTGGAGTTCATCCCGGTACTGGCGTTGAAGCCAGTACGGGCCCTGTTGGACAATGCCACGGCTGTGGTCTATGTCAACCGCCAGGGAGGTACCAAGAGCGCCCCTCTAGCCAAGGCAGCCATGAATCTATGCCAGTGGGCGGTAGCGAGCCTAGAGCAGCTGTCAGCAGCCCACATTGCCGGAGTCATGAATGTCAAGGCGGACTTCTCAGTCGCCATACCTTGGATCCCGGAGAGTGGCAGTTATCGGCTCAGGCGTTCTTGGATATCACGAAGCGCTGGGGCCAACCGAGCCTAGATCTATTGGCGTCATCGGCCAGTTGCCAAGTGCCGCGCTTTTTCAGCAGAGGACGGGACCCTCGATCTCTGGGAGTAGATGCTCTCCTCTAACAGTGGCCAACACAAGAGCTTCTCTATGTGTTCCCGCCCTGGCCCATGTTGGGCAGGGTGCTAGACCGATTAGCAAAGCATCCGGGCCGGATAATCCTGGTGGGGCTGCCAGTGGAGCAGGGTCTGTTACATCAGGGTCCCGTGGTGATGGAGGATCCCTCCCCCTTTGGGCTTACGGCCTGGCTATTGAGCGGCAGCGTCTGAGGAAGAAGGACTTCTCAGACAAGGTCATCGCCACTATGCTGAGAGCGAGGAAGCGCTCTACTTTTACTGCTTACGCCAGGGTTTGGCGTACCTTTGCAGCGTGGCGAAGCAGGCTCATTTTCTTCATTCACTGCTCCAATTTCTCCAGTGTTGGCATTCCTGCAAGAAGGTCTGGAGAAAGGCCTGTCGCTCAGTTCCCTTAAAGTCCAGGTAGCGGCCCTGGCTTGCTTCAGGGGCCGCCTGAAGGGTGCTTCCCTGGCTTCGTAGCCAGATGTGGTGCGTTTTCTCAAGGGAGGTAAGCACCTGCGCCCTCCTCTGCACTCAATGGTGCCTGCGTGGAATTTTAACCTGGTGCTCAGAGCATTACAGAAGCCGCCTTTTGAACCCTTGTTGAGGGCATCTCTGAAAGACCTGACGTTGAAAGCAGTCTTTTTGGTGGCTATCACTTCAGCCAGAAGAGTTTCCGAGCTCCAGGCACTCTCATGTCGAGAGTCTTTTCTGCAGTTCACTGAGGCAGGAGTGACTATTCGCACAGTGCCTTCCTTCCTGCCCAAGATTGTTTCTCGCTTCCATGTGAATCAGCAGCTCTGTCTCCCTTCCTTGCGTAGGGAGGACTACCCAGAGGAGTACTCTGCTCTTAAATATCTGGATGTGAGACGAGTCATCATCAGATACTTGGAAGTGACCAATGATTTCCGGAAATCGGATCATTTGTTTGTCCTGTTGGCAGGTCCTCATAAGGGTCTGCAGGCTGCTAAGCCTCCAGTGGCAAGATGGGTCAAGGAAGTCATTGCCGCGGCTTATGTGGCCGCGGGGAAGGTGCCGCCTATCCAGCTGAAGGCTCACTCCACGAGAGCTCAGGCGGCCTCGATGGCAGAGGCCGGGTCCGTCTCCTTGGAAGAGATATGCAAGGCGGCAACTTGGGCATCGGCCCATACATTCTCCAAGCATTACCGCTTGACTGTGGCGGCACGGGCGGAGGCCCGGTGTGGAGCTTCAGTGTTGAGTTCAGGGATTTCTATGTCCCGCCCTGGGTGAGTACTGCTTCGGTACATCCCACCAGTCTATGGATTGATCAGCTTGATGATATGGAAGGTAAAATTATGTATAATCATACCTGATAATTTTCTTTCCATTAATCATAGCTGATCAATCCATAGCCCCGCCCAGATATCTGTATGGTTTCTATTCTGGTTGCATTTCAGGTTCAAGTTTAGTCTTCAGTTACTTCAGGAGGACTTCGGGTTCAAGTTTTTTTACTTGGATTCTTCAAGAGTTGAGACGAGTTTGTGTTACAGTGAGCTGCTGCATTCCTCTCCCCTCCGTTTTACGGGGCTGGATTGAGACATAAATTCTGCCGGCACTCCCTCCCGCTTCGTGCGGTTGTAGGGCAGTTTTGTACCCCTCCCGCTTCGGCGGTGCTAGGGTCAGTCAGCTCCTCCCGCGGTTGCGGTTGCAGGATAAGCCAGATCCCCCCGCATCGGCGGGTGTGGTGTCCCTCCCCCGCTCCACGGGGATGAGCTGGACGGATTCCCCTCCCCCACTTGTGTGGGGATGAGCTGGGTTAATTCCCTTCCCCCACTTGTGTGGGGATGAGCTGGGTTAATTCCCCTCCCCCGTTTCGGCGGTGGTGAGCTGGGCAGAGTGTCCCTTTGTGGGTGTAATTCTCTAAGTGCTGAGTCCTGCAGATGGAGCTTTGATATCGACATACTGAGGAGTTTCCGGCAGCACATGACCACATATAGGGAGGCAAAAGTTTGCTCTCTATCTCCACCTGCTGGTAGATGGACACAACCCACCAGTCTATGGATTGATCAGCTATGATTAATGGAAAGAAAATTATCAGGTATGATTATACATAATTTTACCTTTTAATGCAAAAATTGTGGCAAAATTGATGAAGAGTTCATATGGTTAAATAAACACTCGAAAAGTAAAAGATCTCCGCATTTCAGCATGGTAAAATTGTCAATAGATCTCCCGCCTAATAAATAATTGCCTTATTCAAAGTATAGTGGTGTCTTAAGAGAGTAAAAAGAAAGCTACTTACTGTTCACAACGTCTGAATGAGCCCTTGTCACTTCTATCCGTTTGCATCACAGCTATCCCGTTGAGTGATCAAATATAAACATCTTCCTTAGTTCAAAGGTCACTCAGTTAAATGTCTCACGTTAGGTCCTCGATGTTTCAAATTTAAAATGTATTTCTTTAAAAATCAAGTTAAATGTGAAACCACACCGGCCATAACTCTTAGTTTCATGTTACTTAAAGTAAATGTTCTAATCACCGTATTTACCACTGTGTAGACATCATCTAATGGCGCCGATGGTGGGAAATGACGTCAAAAAGAAGCGTTCTATATACGTTTCATTAGTGCGTTCCAAGTACTAAATTCACATCATTAAATGGCGCTATAGAATATTAAAAACTAATAGTCGTGTGCTTCCTTTTTTCAGTCATCAAACTTAAAAGACCCTAATGTGATAATGCCAGAAAATAATGGTTTCCATACCAATGCATATGTGCAAGTGACCGCTAAGTGGCTAATACTTGTCAATAGCTCATAATCTAAAATTAAACATTATCAAGGCAGCATTAAAAAATATCACAAACTAATGTGTCAAAATAATATAAAATAATTTTTTAAAAAGTAATAAAAATCAGGTATGTTCATAAATGCTGTGGTTCTTCTAAAAAAAACATGAGCCAAAAAAATATTTCTTCAAAAAAGAAATTAAAATTTAGGAGTGACTAGGTATAAACAAGCAAGCTAAGATATGAAATACCATAATTTCTCAAGATATCCTCATAAGAAAACAGAGTAATCATATTCCTGGTTTAAGCCAAAAGGTTTTACAGTTTTAAACTTGAAAATCAATTTTTGTTTTGCCTGCAATAATAATCTATTAACATCTCCTCCTCTCCAATGAAATTCAATTTCAATAAAACTACAAACCTTAGGGGTATGTTTACTAAGGTGCATTAGCGTTTTTAATATGCCTGTAAATTTAAGACACGTTAAATGCTAACGTGCCTATACATTTATATGGGTGCGTTAGCGTTTAACGTGCGTAAACCATTTACGCACGTTAAAAAAGCTAACTCACCCATAGCGCCACTTAGTAATCCTAGCCCTTAATTTCTTAAAGGTATGTTTAAGTTCGCACATATGTTCTATTAGCAGTTTATCCAATGCTTTCCTTTTTATAGCACGTTTATGCTCCATAATCCGTTTATTAAAAGCTTGTATGGTTTTGCCAATGTATGTGAGTCCACACGGGCATAATATTGCATAAACAACTTGTGAAGTTTTACAATTTGAGTACTGTTTCAACTCAAATTTTTCTCCTGTTCTGAGATGTAAAAAAAAAAATTTTGCTTTCAAGTTCACAGAACAAACAGAACAATGTAGACATGGGTAATGACCCCATATTAGATCCTTCTTGATGGGTTTTGGAAGTGCTGAAGGTGCTATAAAATCTTTTAGATTTCTACTCCTCTTAAAGGCTATCAGTAGTTCTCTATTAGAAAAATATTGTATACTCTGAACCAGTGGCCAATATTTCCTTAATATTTTAATAATATCAGTTGACAAATGATCATAATATAGAGTGCAAACAACTTTGTTATTATTATTTTTCATCCTATTAATCTGCATAAGATTCTTCCTATCATATTGTGCTGCACTTGATATACTTTCTTGAATGTGTCTGGTGGGATATCCTCTTTGTGTGAATCTCTTGACCATTAAATTTATCTGTTTTTTATATTCATGGTCGTCTGAACAATAGGGGTCCTTTTACTAAGCCGCGTAAGGCTCTATGTGCGTCCAACGCTCACCAAAATGGAGTTACTGCCCGGCAACCGTGTGGCTCTTGGGTTAATTTCATTTTTGGTGCACGTCCGATAACGCGCGGCCGAGAAATAATTTTTATTTTCAGACACACGTATCGGATGCGCTCCAAGTGGCATTTGGTGCGCATACATCATTACCACCCGGTTACCGCATGAGACTTTACTGCTAGGCAGGGGAGTATCTGGAATCCGGCGGTAGGGGGGGCCAGAGCCAGAGAGGGGGGGCACATTTTTGCCTCCCTTCCCCCCCCGCCGCCGCCGCCTCTCTCCACCCCCTTCCCCGCCGTCAACCCTCCCCCACTGCTTACTTTTGCTGGCGGGGGGCCCCAACCCCCGCCAGCCGAGGTCCGACCCGAAGTCTTCACATTTCGTCTTCCTCCGTGGCCATGCTGCAAGGAAGTAACGCTGCAGTGCTGATTTGTTGAATCCAGTTCGGAGTCTGACGTCGCAGCCTGTTGTACGCGCGTACAACGTGCTGCGACGTCAGACTCCGAACTGGATTCAACGAATCAGCACTGCAGCGTTACTTCCTTGCAGCATGGCCACGGAGGAAGACGAAATGTGAAGACTTCAGGTCGGACCTCGGCTCCAGCAAAAGTAAGCAGCGGGGGAGGGTTGACGGCGGGGAGGGGGGCCAGGGCAAAATCTGCGGGGGCCCAGGCCCCTGTGGCCCCACGCAGATATGCCCCTGCTGCTAGGTCAATAGCTGGCGGTAAGGTCGCAGACCCGAAATGGATGAGTGGCAATTTTGATTTTGCCACATGTCCATTTTCAGCAAAACTTTTAAGAAGGCCTTTTTTTACAGGTGTGCTGAAAAATGGATCAGCGTGCGCCCAAAACCCATGCCTACACTACCACAAGCCATTTTTCAGCATGCCTTTGTAAAAGGACCCCATAATTTTTTAACTCTGAGGAACTGACTGAAAGGAAGATTACGTTTAAGTGCTTGACTATGACAGTTATTGTAATGTAAAATTTTGTTCCTATCTGTAGTCTTACAATATATTGTGGTTATAAACTTCCCATATCTTAAGTGGATCTTTATATCTAAAAAGGGTAACTCATTTCTACTAAAATTGATTTGCAATTTCAGAGTCACATCTCTTGTATTTAGTCAGGCATAAAAATCCATCAACACAGATTTGTTACCTACCCATATCATTAGTATATCGTCAATGAATCTTCGCCATATTAAAATATTTTCTTTGAATGGATTATTTTGTAAAAACTTCTTTTCGAAATTAGCCATAAAAGATTGTATAAAGATGGTGCTACCGTTGTACCCATGGCTGTCCCTTTTATTTGTTTGTAATACATGTCTTCAAAGTCAAAAAAGTTCTCTTTCAATACAATAGTGACTAACTCCAGAATAAATTCCGTGGGTATCCTTTTCTGTAAAGTCCTTCTTTCTAATGCTTCCCTAACTACAAGTGTTTCATCCTGAGAGATATTCGTGTAGAGGGACTCCACATCAAATGTCACTAAATATCCTTGTTTAGATTCTGTAATTGGTCTAATATATTAGTAACATGTGAGGAGTCTCTAATGTAAGAGGGGATGTAGGGATATTGAGGTATAGTATGGTGCATGTGTTACAGACACATTGGGGAATTATCGAGAGGAGGAGTTATGGTATGTCCAATTACGAGCTTTGGTTTCTTGTGTAGCAGGGTTCAGGCATTTAAGTCGGATCTGTAGGGTATGCCTTACTAAATAGGTTGGTTTTTAGTGATTTTAGTGATTTCATCTGAATAAAGGCTGGTACTAAACAAAAAATTAGGTTATGTAAGCATATTTTTTTGTTCTCTAAAATCCTTTACTTCATTTTGATCATCTTGTACATGGATTAAAACAAAATAATTATAGGTTGAAAATTTCCTAAATAGGATAATAACCCAAAGGGTTGGTTGCAATCTGGGTATTTTCAGGTGTGTTTGACCTCTGATCACAATCCTCAATTCCTTTTCTTTCTATCTGAAAACCGATTTAAAAACAAAAAAACTTAAGTCCTGAATTTAAAAATGTAAAAATACATTTTATTTATTTTAGTAAACCTGATTATGAAGTTCTTTTTAAACAAAAATCAACAACCCCTCCCCCCAAATTATAAATCCCAAAGTCAGAGCTGAAATGCACCAAATATCCAAATCGTACTTTGCTATCTATGACTGCAATCATATTGCGAGGTATACTCGTTCTGTCTCCAAGTGAAATAGTCACCAAAATACTGATAATGGCTCATGACTTAATACCAAATGTCTGATAAAAGTTTAACACTGTCTTATGGTTAAAAGTCTTTTCAGTAGTAAACTACCAGTTTTCAGAAGTCTGTAACATTTAAGTCAGTAACCAAATATTTACATTCGAAAGCTTCTTGTTCTTTGAAATGGCTGGAAAGGCTTTTTCAGTGCAAAAAACAGAAGCAGAGGCTTCAGTTTAGGTTTTTCTGGAAACAACACTGCCTCACTTTCAGGAGTGGGAAATCGTTCCTTGTAGATTCCAAGATAAGATTTCTGAAACTGTTTTAGCTTCTTCTTTTTGTCTTTGACAGATAATTTTTTATTCACTATTATTTCCTCCAGTAACGTTGCAAGTTGTTCTTCGGCATGACTTGATTTCTGGAATTCAAAGTTATCAGTATTTATCCAAGAGTAGTATGAGTGCGTAGATAAGGCTGCATCCAAATCAGGACCTTGATATTTAATCTGGACTCTGCGCAAATGTGCCACATGTTCTTCAACAGTAGTTTGCAAGGTATGAAGAATATTTAAAATTTCAACATAATTGTCCATCATAAATACTACAAGCCTAGTAGCCAACAGTTCGACCAAGTCCACTTCATCTTTAGAACACAAAATACAACGTGAAAAGGTCTGCACCATCAGCATTCTATTTCCCACTGTGTCAGAAAGAGAAGGCATCCTTTTGTTAAGGCTAATTCTGGCCATCATCCTCATCAGTAACTGAAGCTTTCTTCGATTCTCTGACGGAAGAAGAAGACAGCAAACCTGAAGTGCTGCAATGGCTACCTGCCTTTTCTGTAACAGACCCAAAACATTTACAAAAGCATCAAAATGTTGGTATGTGAGAAGAGGTTCTTTCAGATGGCTATGATAATCTGCTATGGTCTTGAAGACATCCCTTGGTTGCTTCATATCTGAAAAATCAGGCCAATTTGCTAAACACTTCATTGCTGACAGCATCCAATGAGGGAGTTCCTCTGACTTATCTTCCAAGATTACAACTCCTTGCTTAATGGTACTGTACACATTGTGCATTATATGCTTGGGATTTACAAGCTTTGTATCTAATACATCATTCAACGAGTCCAGTCCAAGGATCCTCTGCAAATGCAGTAGTGTCATGAATTTCCATATTTCTTCTACGTCTGCATCCATCAATTCTCTGCGCTTAATCAGTCTACATGCAGGAATTTCTCCAATTGCAATACTGTGACGTTTGTACCACAAATCAGACCTCATTGTGATGGACTTCATTGGGTTATGCTCTTGGGAAGTTTCTGGTTCATTTTCCTCCCAGCCTGGGAATTCAGGTGGGTCAGATCTACACATGGCTTTCTTTGGAAATGATTTCAGGGGCGAGGAAGGAAGAAACTTATATAAGCATCCATTGTCTTCAACATCTTCTGTACCCCATCTTCCTTTCACATCTTCAGTTACATGATTTTTCAGAAATTTTTTTAGCAGCTGAATTGTCTGTTTGCGAGATACATCTGGTCCAAAATTTTGGTTACATCGCAGCAAATCATGCAGGTACTCTACTGCTTCAGATGCAGAAAAGCAATTATCATAACTTCTGAAATGTATACGGTGCTTCTGCAATGACATACCAGCACGAAACAGCTCAATAATTTTATTCCACAGTTTCGTAGCTTGATAAGGCCCGGGACCGATTATTTTATACTCCATTCAACCTGGATGCCCAACCTACAGCCAGAACCCCATGTAGACTCGGGCACCTGCTCTGCCACAAACTGCGGCCCGGGAGATAAGAAAAGAAACCATGGTACGAATCACCTAGGAAACACACGACTCCTTCGCCCTTCCCTATATTACGTCCACTAATGCATATTATCTGAATTTATCTTTCAAGTGGCAATTTGTTGCAATGCATGGCGACCGGTTATGCATTTTTAAAATAATTTTGATCACATAAGTGGCAAAGAAGTGTTGCAACTCAAGCAGTTGGTTAAAAACTGGATATACTGGATGATAACCAAGCAATGAGACATTGGTTTCTCTATATTTTTTGATTTGTAGGTGTTATAAGTTAACTTTGAGGGGAATACTTTTGTATTAACAGGGCCGTGCCAAGGGTCTCTGGTGCCCCCCTGCAGACTATCAGTTGCCCCCCCCCCCCCCCCCGCCCCTCCCCCCCCCCCCCGGTTTGGCCCAAGAGCCAACTTCCTAAGGTCTTCCTGCAATTTTTTACAATCCGCATGCATTTTAACAGATTTGAATTTTGTGTCATCTGCAAATGTAATTTCCTCACTCATCATTCCCATTTGCAGATCAGTACAATATAGCACCGGTCCCTTTACAGATCTAGAATAACACAGCTTTAGAATTTCAACAGGACATTTAAATGAACTTTAGTTGGTGCCAGTCAAGTTAGTATTAAGGTGTAAAAGTACCTACATTCAAAAGAGCCTGATTATAGCAGGGTGCCTATGTGGAAAGTTAAAAAAAAAAGGTTCATATTTTATTTTAATTTTCTAAAAGCCAGTTTCTCATACATCTGCACACAGCTACTGAAAACAGATATTTTCAAGAAGGCATAACATAATCATCCATCTTAAACACTAAATAATAACATTACACAGATCTATGATCCCTCCCCATCTTCAAATCCTTGCTTAAAGCCCACCTCTTCAATGTCACTTTCGGCACCTAACCATTGGACTAACCAGGAAACCCAGATTGCCCCAATTTGATTGACTGCATTCTTGTCCTTTAGATTGTAAGCTCCTTTGAGCAGGGACTGTCCTTCTTTGTTAACTTGTACAGCTCTGCGTAACCCTAGTAGCGCTTTAGAAATGTTAAAGAGTAGTAGTAGTACTATACAAAACCGAAAGCCTATCACATGATTGATTACCCTCCATTGCTACCTATATTTAAGCACTACCACTTTAAACATCCTTGTCATTACATTTACTCCGAGCCATCATTTTAAAGTCAATTACTTTGTTTTTTTTTTTACATAGTTGCTGGATCTTAAGTACTACTAGAACTGGAAATATGACTGTGCTATTGCTATACATATGTCACAATCCATTTTATTACTCATCATCAGCTTATCTCTTCCTTTCCTTGTGCCTTTAGTCTCCCCTCCTTCCTCCCTGATTCTAGCTTGTTCTCTCCCCCCCCCCCCCCAACACACAGAAATTTCCTTGCCTTGTTTTTCCTATCTTCCTCTTTGTCTTTTCTGTTCCATCAGCTCTTATTTTCCTTTCCTGCTGCCCTTACTCTCCCTTCCTTCATTCCTCCCTGATTCTAGCTTGTTCTCTCTCTCCCCCCCCCCCCCCCCCCCACACAGAAATTTCCTTGCCTGCTGTTGGCTGTTGTCTTTCTTTTCTTCCCCAGCTGGCCTGGTTGGTTCCAGTTGAGTTCCCCCACCCAACCTGCAGCCTCAAATGCACTTTCTTTTTCTTTATCCATAAGTAGGCCCACGCCTCGCCAGCCAGCCAACAAAGTAATGAAAAGTTAACAACAAACGAGGCAAAACCTTACCAATGCTGTCCACCACAGTCTGACTCAGTTTCAGCAAAAAACAAAATTAAGGCGGAGCGCCGCGGGAGCGGGAGCAGCGATCAATCATCCAGCAGCGGCGCCGGCTCTCCTCTCTCCTCTCAGCACTGCTGCACTCCAATGCGGCGTCGGCGTCAGCAACACCCTTCCAGGTCCTGGAGAGTCAGACTGCCTGCGAGGCTCCATAGTCCAGGCGCGTGCGTCAGAGCTGGGGCGGTGCTAAACAGATGAACGACGCGCTGCGCACGGGAAGGCAGCATGGAGCCAGTCAGCCAGACTCAGCAGCGCATGCGCATAGGCGCCAACAACGTGAGCAGTGTTGCCAGGTGGGCGGTTTTACCGCCCAATTGGGCGGTTTTCCGCGACCCGCCGCGGGAAATTTTTGCCCGCGGCGGGTTGCGGTTTTTTGGGCTGGTTTTTGTGCTTCGGGCGGTTTTTTTTCGGCCGCGGGGGGGCGGGGTTAATGACGTTTTTGGGTGGGGTTAATGACGTTTTGGGCGGGGTTAGTGACGTGGGAGGCGGGCCGATGACGTGGGAGGCGGGGCCGATGACGGGGAGGCGGGGTCGATGACGTAAGAGGCGGGGCCGATGACGGGGAGGCGGTGCCGGTGACGTGGGAGGCGGGGCCGGTGACGGCGGGGGCGGGGTTGATGACGGCGGGGGCGGGGGTGATGACGCGGGGGCGGGGGTGTCAGGGGCGGGGTTTGTGTTTGGGCGGTTTTTGGGCTGTTTTTTGGGCTCCAGTGGGCTGGAAAAAAATTTTCCACCTGGCAACCCTGAACGTGAGAGAGGTTTATATTTTTTAATTTTAGAACACTACTCGGCTGCCGGCGGCGCCCTTGATTGGCAGGCGCCCTCCTGCCGTGCTTACTGTGCTTACCGGGTCGGCACGGCCCTGTGTATTAATACCCTTTTAGGTAAGGAATGATCCATTTTATCTTTCAACCACATTTCATAAGTACATAAGTAATGCCATACTGGGAAAAGACCAAGGGTCCATCGAGCCCAGCATCCTATCCACGACAGCGGCCAATCCAGGCCAAGGGCACCTGGCAAGCTTCCCAAATGTACAAACATTCTATACATGTTATTCCTGGAATTGTGGATTTTTCCCAAGTCCATTTAGTAGCGGTTTATGGACTTGGCCTTTAGGAAACCGTCTAACCCCTTTTTAAACTCTGCTAAGCTAACCGCCTTCACCACGTTCTCCGGCAACAAATTCCAGAGTTTAGTTACACGTTGGGTGAAGAAAGATTTTCTCAGATTTGTTTTAAATTTACTACACTGTAGTTTCATCGCATGCCCCCTAGTCCTAGTATTTTTGGAAAGCATGAACAGACGCTTCACATCCACCTGTTCCACTCCACTCATTATTTTATATACCTCTATCATGTCTCCCCTCAGCCATCTCTTCTCCAAGCTGAAAAGCCCTAGCCTCCTTAGTCTTTCTTCATAGGGAAGTCGTCCCATCCCTGCTATCATTTTAGTCGCACTTCTCTGCACCTTTTCCAGTTCCACTATATCTTTCTTGAGATGCGGCGACCAGAATTGAACACAATACTCAAGGTGCGGTCGCACCATGGAGTGATACAACGGCATTATAACATCCTCACACCTGTTTTCCATACCTTTCCCAATATACCCAACATTCTATTTGCTTTCCGAGCCGCAGCAGCACACTGAGCAGAAGGTTTCAGTGTATTATCAACGACGACACCCAGATCCCTTTCTTGGTCCGTAACTCCTAACGTGGAACCTTGCATGACGTAGCTATAATTTGGGTTCTTTTTTCCCACATGCATCACCTTGCACTTGCTCACATTAAACGTCATCTGCCATTTAGCCGCCCAGTCTCCCAGTCTCATAAGGTCCTCTTGTAATTTTTCACAATCCTGTAGCGAGTTAACGACTTTGAAGAACTTTGTGTCATCAGCAAATTTAATTACCTCGCTAGTTACTCCCATCTCTAAATCATTTATAAATATATTAAAAAGCAGCGGTCCTAGCACAGACCCCTGAGGAACCCCACTAACTACCCTTCTCCATTATGAATACTGCCCATTTAACCCCACTCTCTGTTTCCTATCCTTCAACCAGTTTTTAATCCTCAATAGGACTTTTCCTCCTATCCCATGACCCTCCAATTTCCTCTGTAGCCTTTCATGAGGTACCTTGTCAAAAGCCTTTTGAAAATCCAGATACACAATATCAACCGGCTCCCCTTTGTCCACATGTTTGTTTACTCCCTCAAAGAATTTAAGTAAATTGGTCAGGCAAGATTTCCCCACACAAAAGCCGTGCTGACTCGATCTCAGTAATCCATGTCCTTGGATGTGCTCTGTAATTTTGTTTTTAATAATAGCCTTTACCATTTTCCCCGGCACCGACGTCAGACTCACCGGTCTATAATTTCCCGGATCTCCCCTGGAACCTTTTTTAAAAATGGGCTTTACATTGGCCACCCTCCAATCTTCTGGTACCACACTCGATTTTAAGGATAAATTGCATATCATTAACACTTGTATATTAATAGTGTGAGCACTTGTATATCTATATAAATAAAAATGTAAATGTTCGTTTGTTCAAAATCTTAAATCTCCGAAAGTTCTTCACCAATTGCTTTCAAATTTGGACACAACGTTGCATTCGAATACGTGCATGTTTTTATATACCTACTATTATATAGATGTCACAGCTGTCGTACTCACGGACCGGAAGCAGTGCGACGAGTAATTGCAAATCAAACTGAGGAAGAACGGCCATCACCGAACGAGCGAAACAGACAAAGAATGGCTCAAATACGTGCCAAGGAAGCAGCAGAGCAACGTGCAACCACACTTGATGATGCACGGTTGCGAGCACAGCGATCACGTTCTGCAGCTTCAGATCTGCTTCGTTCTCAACAGAATCAACGCGACAGGCTGAGAGTGGCTTAAATCTCCGAAAGTTCTTCACCGATTGCTTTGAAATTACGTGCATGTTTTTAAATACCTACTATTATATAGATGTCGCAGCTGTCGTACTCGCGGAGTGGAAGCAGTGCGACGAGTAATTGCAAATCAAACTGAGGAAGAATGGCCGTCAGTGAACGAGCGAAACACACAAAGAATGGCTCAAATACGTGCCAAGGAAGCAGCAGAGTGACATGCAGCCAGACTTGACGATGCACGGTTGCGAACACGGCGATCGCGTTCTGCAGCTTCAGATCTGCTTCGTTCCCAACAGAATCAACGCGACATGCTGAGAGTGGCTTAAATCTTCAATCTTCACCGATTGCTTTGAAATTTCGACACAACGTTGCATTCGAATATGCGCGTGTTTTTATATACCTACAATTGCAAATCAAACTGAGGAAGAACGGGCATCAGCGAACGAGCGAAACAGACAAAGAATGGCTCAAATACGTGCCGAGGAAACAGCACAGCGAAAAACATCGCTTGAGGCTCTTGATCGATCATTGCAAGATTTGCGTGGAAACATCAGACCATTTGGGAACACATTAATATTGCTTGCAGGAGATTTCAGGCAAACATTACCTGTAGTTCCTCGATCGACACCAGCGGACAAAATAAATGCTTGCCTAACATACTCTACTTTGTGGCAACATGTAAAGACGTTAAACAACTACAAATATGCGTGTCCAGCTGCAAAACGATCAATCAGCTCAGATATTCTCACATCAATTGCTGAAAATTGGGAACGGAAAGGTGCCGGTTGATCTGACCTCAGGACGAATTTCATTGCCTCGTAACTTCTGCAATTTAGTGACCTCAAAAGAACAATTGGTTGAAAAAGTATTTCCCAACATTCAAAGCAATTATAAGAATCACGATTAGCTGAGTGAACAAGCTATTTTTGCGGCCAAGAACAAAGACATCTACAAAATGAACAATATTATTCAGTCTAACATTCAAAGCGAGCCACTCACATACAAGTCCGTCAACACTGTTCTGGAAGTAGATGAAGCGCTTAATTATCCAACAGACTTTTTCAATTCACTCGATCTGCCAGGGATGCCACCGCACGTACTGCAATTGAAAATCGGCGTGCCAATTATCATGTTGCGAAATATCAACCAGCCAAAGCTTTGCAACCACACGTGGCTTGCAGTAAAAAAATTAATGAGCAATGTCGTACAAGCAACAATCTTGACAGGACCTTTCAAAGGTGAACATGTCCTCATTCCTCGCATTCCTATGATTCCAACAGATATGCCATTTCAGTTTAACAGATTGCAATTCCCAATTCGATTGGCGTTTGCAATCACCATCAACAAAGCTCAGGGCCAATCTTTACAATTCACCTGTTTACATCTACACACGGATTGCTTCTCACATGGACAATTATATGTTTCATGTTCTACAGTCGGCAAACCAGGCAATCTCTATCTCTGCACACACAATGGAATAACAAAAAATATTGTATACCCACAAGCATTGTGAAATTAAACATATTAGAAACGTGCGCTTCGTCTTTTCTTTCTTTTCCATTTAACCAGACTGAGCCACAGCAATGCGTGGCCGGGTAGAGCTAGTTAATAATGTTTTTTAAAGTTATTTAAGGCTTAGGCTTGAATATTATGCAATCGCATGCCACATGGAGGATATCACTGTACTGTAGCTGCACTGACACATAATCATTTATCTCCTGTATGTAAGTAAAAATTCTCACATCATATATTTCCATATGATTTATGTATAAATTTTGAGTCTTATTGCATGTACAGTGCACGCCATTTAAGTGCACGTCTGATAAGCGCATGCTCTGTTTAACTGCATGCCATACTTCGGTCCCGTTTTTGGCGCCATCAATTTCTATGGGGACAAACTTCGGTTTAACGCACCACTGATAAGTGCAAGATTCGCTTATATGCATGGTTTAAGACCACTCCTCTGCAGGAAAGACTCTGCATAAGTGCGCGTAAGGAATATGGAAGCCGATTGGTGCGTGACAACCAACGAGATTTCAAATTTACCACCCCTTTAACTGCCACAGGCAGAATAAGTGAAAGAATGTTGTTAGAGTGTACACTGGGGTCGTCGTCATCGTGCAACTGTAAGACTTTAACACTGGCTGAACGAATAGAAGTTCTTAAAAAATTAGAAAACAAAGTGAAGCATCTATTGGTAAAGAATATGGTGTCAATCCCAGTCAAATTTCATGTGTCGCTGGCAAAATAATACAAATCCACAACGGAAATGAAAATGGGCGAGAAAAGCTGAGGAGGTAGAAGATGCTCTTCTTCGGTGGTTTTCTCAAGTCAGGAGCAGACAGTTTCCTGTCAGTGGTCCATTGCTTATTGAGAAAGCTAATCAGCTAGCTGAAAGTCTTGGACTAACTGAATTCAAAGCCACTGTTGGATGGTTGGAAAGATGGAAGGAGAGGAACAACATAAAATTAAAGAAACAGCATGGTGAAAAATAAGACACTGATGACTTTGGTGCTGAAAATTGGGTTGTTTCAGTTCTTCCTACCATCTTGACCAAGTTTGCACCTCGTGACATTTTCAATGCTGACGAAAATGGTCTCTACTGGCGAGCGATTCCTGATGGAACACTTGCATTCAAACCCTACATGTCGGACCTGAAAGACCTACCACCCAGGAATGCTAAAAGATCATCTCGCACATTCCTTAATCTTCATTTTTCCAACTGTAAAGGCCTAAAATATAAACTAATGCACGCATCAACCTTTTCCTATATGAGCACGCAATTCTGGAACGCATTGCCACGTAACCTAAAAGCGACCTATGAACTGACCAACGTCCGCAAACTGCTGAAGACCCATCTCTTCGACAAGATATACCACAAAGACCAAAACATGTGAAATCCCCACATATATCTAGTAATGTTAAGAATGTCTTATATTATATTATATCACTATCATGTTTTCCATTACCATGGTGAAGGCGGTTAGCTTGGCAGAGTTTAAAAAAGGGTTAGACGGTTTCCTAAAGGACAAGTCCATAAACCACTACTAAATGGACTTGGGAAAAATCCACAATTCCGGGAATAACATGTATAGAATGTTTGTACGTTTGGGAAGCTTGCCAGGTGCCCTTGGCCTGGATTGGCCGCTGTCGTGGACAGGATGCTGAGCTTGATGGACCCTTGGTCTTTTCCCAGTGTGGCATTACTTATGTACTTTTGGCATTTGCAGCCAGAAAGTCAGTACCTGTGTTTATGACCTATTGTATGTCTATATATGTGTGAGAGAGGAAAATTCTAACATAACCATACAAATCTTATTTTTATGTAATTTAGAAATTAGCATGCTTCAAAAATGGTAAGATTCCTCTCTGGTCGGAGACTGAACAAAGCACAGTCAACAGCTGCCATTAAAATGTATATCAATCATAGTGAATTAAACTTTTAGAAGATGTCAACAGATTGTAAAAAGGCAAAATATCAGGCTAAAAAGTCCCCTTGCCCTCAGGAACATAGCCAGACACCCAATTTTGGGTGGGCCTGGGCCCAAGATGGGTGGGCAGAAGAACTTCACCTTGTCCCATAAGTGATTTGGTATCTCCCTCTCTCACTTGCATGCCATATGATCTCTCATCTCCCTCCCCCGCATGCATTTTAAATAGCAGATTTTCACTGGCAGTGAGCAGCAACTAATACATGCTGCTCATGTTGGCCCCACAGCCTTCCCTCTGATGCATCTTCCTGTTTCCGCATAGGTGGGAATACATCAGAGGGGGAAGGCTGTGGGGTCAGTGCAAGCAGTATGTATCAGTCGCTGCTCGCATCAAGTGAAGATTTGCTATTTAAAAGGTATGCAGGAAGGACAGTTGTTGGCAGTTGGGGCTTTGGGATCCCTGCCAGCCACACATCATAGGTGTGCTGCTACTGGATGGGCCTGGGCCCACCCGGGCCCACCCTTGGCTACGTCACTGCTTGCCCTTGAGAAAATTCATGGAGATTAGTTGGTGTCTTGAAGAAAGGCCAGAGAAGCAATACTGAAGCACAGACTGGTTGAAATGTATCTGGAATTTTTTTTCTTTACCACAGCAGGAACTGGGGCAAATTGCACAGATAGTTGAGAATATTTAAAACTGTCAGTAAGATTGGGCTGGGGGGGCGATCCAAGATGGCGGCGTAACAAGTTGTGTGAAGAGACTCTCTGAATCCTGATTTGGAAATACATATTTTCCTGCGATAAAATGCCGCACACCAAAAGAAAGGGGGTGACGCGGATAGTTCCCTCACCTACCTCGACTCCCTCGACGACCCAAGCAGGCCTCGAACGTTTCTTCGCGCCAGTCTCCCAATCTATTGGAGGTATGGATCCCATAGCGGGGATCTCTGGGGAAGCGGAGACCCTGCTGGGAGAGGAAATATCTCTCTCTCCACCGTTAACTATGAAACCTCCGTGTCCAGCGTCAGTAGCGAAGCCTGATGAGGAGCGCTGCCCTACCGGAAGTGTTGTGGGCAAGGTTCCCAGTGAGGGTCGGGAGACAGAGCAGACGCCGGGAGCAAAGGCAGGAGCCTCAGGACGAACGCAGGAGGTAAATCTAGCTATGATATGGACAATGCTGAATAAAATGGATGTGACGTTACAACAGACCTCAGGAGAAGTCAGCACTTTTGATAAAAAAATTTCAAGATTTGAACTCAAAGATAGACCTGATTAAAGGGGAAATAGCTGAGAAAGTAACTGCTCTTCAGCAGAAACTAGATTCTATTCAAGAATTTAAAAGTGGAGTGATAAAAGATAATCTCGAGATGCGAAGAAGAGTGGAACAAATTGAAAATTTTAATAGAAGACTTAATTTGCGACTATTGAACTTTCCTCAACTCCCTGGGATTAATCCACATGATTTATTCAAAAAATACCTTAATGAAGTTCTGGAAATTCCCCTGGATGCAATACCCCCTGTAAACAAATTATATTATATTTCAGCTTCCAAGGGAGAACTGGGAAAAAAACAAGATGTATCACACACTAATTTAGATCTTGATGATATATCAGCTATATTGGAACAAACTGTAGATGAGACTACGCAAAGGTCAACTTTGATTGTTTCCTTAATTTTTGAACAGGATTTGAATAATATCATGAAAATGTATTTTAGGAATTTACAAACCTGTTTTGGTGGAGTAAAGGTGCAGATTTTTCCTGACGTTTCAAAATCGACCCAACAGAGAAGGAAAGCCTTCTTGGCATTAAAAAAAAGAACGCTTGAGATAGGAGGGATGTTTTTTCTTGCCTATCCCTGTAAATGTCTTGTTAGGTTGGGCCAGGTTAAATACACCTTTTATTCACCAGATAGTCTAAAATCATTTCTTGATTCTAAACAACTGTAGTAGTTAGAATATTATGGGAGAATATATGCCGCCTTAGTTACTTTTGATTAAAGATTTGTAATAATTCTTCCCTAACTCTGATCGCCCTTTTCAATATAATGGGGTCTAAGAAAGCTTAATGAATCATGATTAAAAGAAAAAGTTTTATGTTTAGGAAGTATGTTATTACTTTCTTTGATGATTTAATTCTGAATGTTGTTATTGTTTCTCAAATAATGTGTTATGGCTGTATTTCAAAACAAGTGTATCCTTGTTTAAATGAAAAATTAATAAACAAATTGAATCATAAAACAGTCAGTAAGATTAGAAGGGAGGAGAAGGATCTTTCTGTTTCTCAATCAGTCTTCCTCTGAAGACCTTGCAAGTGTTCAGGGCCGGTGCAAGAATATTGGATGCCCTAGGAGGAACCTTGAACCCCTTTCAGTTAAATTTCAGACCCCTAGCCTATCTTCCCTCTCCATGATTTGACAGTTAAAAGGCTTTTCCTACCATCTCTATGCTGATGACTCCCAAATCTACCTTTCTACCCCTGATATCTCACCTTGCATCCAAACCAAAATTTCAGCGTGCTTGTCTGACATTGCTGTCTGGATGTCTCAACACCACCTGAAATTAAACATGACCAAAACCGAGCTTCTCATTTTTTCCCCCAAACCCACCTCCCCACTCCCCCCGTTTTCTATTTCTATTGATGGCTTTCTCATTCTCCCCGTCTCCTCAGCTCGAAACCTTGGGGTCATCTTTGACTCTTCTCTCTCCTTTTCTGCTCATATCCAGCAGATCGCCAAGACCTGTTGTTTCTTTCTTTACAACATCCGTAAAATCCGCCCCTTTCTTTCCGAGCACTCTATCAAAACCCTCATCCACACCCTTGTCACCTCTCGTTTAGACTACTGCAATCTGCTTCTTGCTGGCCTCCCACTTAGTCACCTCTCCCCTCTCCAATCGGTTCAAAACTCTGCTGCCCGTCTCGTCTTCCGCCAGGGTCGCTTTACTCATACTACCCCCTCCTCAAGTTGCTTCACTGGCTCCCTATCCGTTTTCGCATCCTGTTCAAACTTCTTCTACTAACCTATAAATGTACTCACTCTACTGCTCCCCAGTATCTCTCCACACTCGTCCTTCCCTACACCCCTTCCCGTGCACTCCGCTCCATGGATAAATCCTTCTTATCTGTTCCCTTCTCCACTACTGCCAACTCCAGACTTCGCGCCTTCTGTCTCGCTGCACCCTACGCCTGGAATAAACTTCCTGAGCCCCTACGTCTTGCCCCATCCTTGGCCACCTTTAAATCTAGACTGAAAGCCCACCTCTTTAACATTGCTTTTGAGTCGTAACCACTTGTAACCACTCGCCTCCACCTACCCTCCTCTCCTCCTTCCTGTACACATTAATTGATTTGATTTGCTTACTTTATTTTTTGTCTATTAGATTGTAAGCTCTTTGAGCAGGGACTGTCTTTCTTCTATGTTTGTGCAGCACTGCACACGCCTTGTAGCGCTATAGAAATGCTAAATAGTAGTAGTAGTAGTAGTAGTTAAACTCAACAGTCATGGGCATTCCACAACAATCCTATAAAAATGCATAATTGGACATTATAATCCTATAAAATATTAAAATGTGCTGTTCTTTGCTGCCTTCAAGAAGATGCCACCCGCAACCAGCTAGGCTTGCCTAATAGTTAAGTTGGCCTTGCAAGGGTTCTAGGTTGTTAGTTGTGGTTGGCTTACAGAGCTGTACAGGTAGCAGGTCCTACCATTTTCTATGTAAGATCATAAAAGCAGTTGTCACCATTCCTTACCAGTATCTTCACTTTTCTACAGTTGTTAATCCTGTTCATTTTAGTCTATTTACACAGGCCAGTAACAACTTTAAGTCACAGGTGCTTTATGTTTAATAAAACTTACTATACCACCAATTATGAGTATTACAAGGGTCTAAGCTGTTGTACAATAAATTCTAAAAACAAAAATAACAGCAGAAAAGGAACACCATCACTAAAAATGGGATAGAAGACAATCAATCGTTCAACACAACATAATAAAACAAAAGCACTCCAAGCCAACACATGCCTCAGGAAAAATCCTGCAGGACTTGAATCTAGTAAAAGTATTAAAGGACCAATGAAAGCTTTTCCAGTTGGGTCAGCCCCTGGTGGTTATTAAGCATTTTGCAATGTAAAGCAATGTGTGTAGAGCAAATATCTAGAGATGTAAACAAGAAGCAAAGCAAACTTCAAGGGTATCGTATTTTTATCTTATTTAGATGGATGATGAAGACACACTGCTGCCTAGAAAACTGCAGGCAGCTCTAGAGCAGGCTCTAGAGAGGAAGAATGAACTGATTAATCAGGATTCAGACAGCGATTCGGATGATGGTAAGAGGCAGTGGAGATTTTAAAGAGGCACTTCAGGTTATATAAAACCTTAATCTTTTTGAAGGATCACTTGAAGGGTGTGTATTTGATATAAATGGTTTGTAGCAGGTGTAGCTTCCTATTAAGGAATAAGTAAGCTGTAAGTCTATTCTGAAAAAGCTGCTGTGGCCTATCTAAATACTTACCTGCTGGGTTCGAGCCCTGGTCAGTCCACTCAGCTTTTGAGGGTGCAACAGATTCTCATTCCTGCTGCATCTGGAACAGAATGGGCAGGTCACTGATGAAAGCAGGTGAGTGGATGCACCACCACAGAGAATCGGTTAAAGTTGTGCTGATACATCCTTTTTCACGGCTGACCACAGACTAAACCAATTCGGGAGATGATGATGAAAACTCTTTATTAGTTGCTCAAGGGACCCGACACGGCCCGTGTTTCAACGCACCAAGGCGTCTGCTTCAGGGGTCACAAAATGAATTCGGTGGAGAGAAAACCTTCAGCATGACAGCAGGAAAAAACTCAAACCTGATCCTGAAGGCACCCCAGCCAGTCAGGTTTTCAAGATATTCACAATGAATATTCATGAGATAGATTTGCATGCAGTGGAGGCAGTGCATGGAAATCTCTCTAGTGAATATTCATTGTGGATATCCTGAAAACCTGACTAGTTGGGGTGCCTCCAGGACCAGGTTTGAGAACCATTGTTTTAGCTATTGGAGATAAAATCTAAGCTTTTCTGTTATGTTGCAAAATTTTAAGCACAGCACTTTCACTTCTGTTTCAACATTGCTTGATTGGTTGCCGCAGCTAAACCCTATTCCACAATACTGCCCTGCAATGACAAAAAAAAGCACTTGGGCCTATCTTTATTGTAGCACTTGCTTCTTTTTCCCATTGCAGTGCAAAATTGGTCGAAATTTTAAATGCAGCTGACACTTTTTTTTCAGTGCACAATTTAGTTCCAACTACAATCAGTTTCACAATGATACATACAAATATGAGAAGCTTCTCTGAAATTGCAGTCTTTCCTCAGCTCATATGTTGCTTAACATTGAGTTTCATGATGGTGCTGCATCAGAGGCTCAATACACTGGGTAGGGTTACCATATGTCCAGATTTACCCGGACGTCTGGATGGGTTTTGCCAGTCCGCCCATTTGTCCGGATTTCTGGATAGACGGGGAAACGGCGGGCCTATCCTAGCCTCCCCTCCCCTTACTTACTATTTATTGCCCTGGTGGTCTAGTGACCTCTTCGGGGCAGGAAAGAGCCCCCTCTTTGCTGCCCGGAGCGCTGCCTTGCCCTGCATTCTGTTGCTGTGACGGTCTCGGGATTCAAAATGGCCGCTGAGAGTTGGAGCGGCCTCGCGAGACGTCAACTCTCGGCGGCCATTTTGAATCCCGAGACCGTCACAGCAACAGGATGCAGAGCAAGGACAGAGCTCCAGGCAGGAAAGAGGGGGCTCTATCCTTTCCCGAAGAGGTCACTAGACCACCAGGGCAGTAGATAGTAAGTGGGGGGAGGGGAATATGGGGCGTGGGCGGGACAGGGGGTGGGACTGTGTCCTCTTTTTCAGAGGACAAAATATGGTAACCCTAACACTGGGCATAGGTCCTCTTCACAGGTCAATAAGAATCTTGTAATGAAACACCCATTTTCTTCATGCTGTGCCAAACAGTTTGAACACTGATTGATCAATACACAGTTTGGCGTAGCATGAACACAATGTATATTTGATAGTAGGATCCTTATTGCGGTGTAATAAAAGGCCCTGGTATGACAGCTAGATCCTAGTAGTAGTAAAACCAGATTACAGCTAGGGGTTTCCTGCTCCATTTTAACCTGGTAGGGGCAGGAGCAACTGAGAATTGCTCTTTCCATATCATCATGCTGATCAATCCATAGACTGGTGGGTTGTGTCCATCTACCAGCAGGTGGAGATAGAGAGCAATCCTTTTGCCTCCCTATATGTGGTCATGTGCTGCCGGAAACTCCTCAGTATGTTCTCTATCTCAGCAGGTGGTGGTCACACACAGCAGCAGCTCTGGCTAGGTCTCCAAGCCTAATCTTTAGGTTTTGTTGAGTACCTGGGGTTGAGGGCTCTTCTTGAGCAAGTGCAAACCTGGTGGCGCCAGGTCCCTCCTTTTCTCCCCCCTCCCGCTGGCTCCGTTAAAAAAAAAAAAAATTTTGGACGTCCTTAAGGGCGTTTATTTCGACGTTTATTTAAACGTTTATTGCAGCTACTCACTGGGACACCAGGTCGTTACAGCTCGGAGCGAGAAGCAGGTAATTTTTACCTTTTTATAGCGGGCAGGGGGTTCCCCGATTGATCTCCGCGTGGCCTATGGCGTCGGAGGGCGAGGGCGCGAAGAATCGCTCCCCGGACCGCGTGTGCGCTTCTAGCGGGGATGCGGGGGTTTTAAAGTCTGATTCGCCCTTGTTGGGTGTCAGTTTGGAGGCCGGTCAGTGTCCCGGGTCTTCCTCTGGCGCGGCGGTTTTTCACGCCATAAACGCCCATCCCCCGCTGCTCGCCTCCGCCATCTTGGCCGGCCACTCTGCTCGGACGGCTTCTTCTTGGGCCGCCCTTGAGCTGGGAGACGTTCATGCCATGGCAGCCCTTGATTTGGGCGACGGCAAAAAAGCGGCTAAAGTTAAGCGCCGTTCTTCCCACGCGGCTCCTTCGCGGAGTGTCGCACCGGACGCCATCTTGGATGCGCAGCATGGTTCTCCTCCGCTCTTGCGAGCGCCGGTTGAGGGTGCGTCTAGGGCTGTGGCCCAGGCTGCTGAATTGCACAGTTTGGGGGGTTTCTCCCCCGAGTTTATTTTGCTGCTGCATCAGGCCTTCCTTATGCAGAACGCTGCCCCTTCTCCCTTGTCCGATAAAGGGGTTGAGGCCCCCGGAAGTAAACGCCCTCGGGTGGATGCCCAGGCCTTAGAGGACGCTGTTTCCTCTGATGTAGGTGAGGGCAGCGTATCTGAGTTCTCCCAACGGTCCTTTGGGGATTCCTTGGAGGAGACGGATTCCCGCTCGGATGGAGCGGATGACCCCTCTGCAGCACGGATCTTTCGCTCAGAGGATTTGCCCAACCTGTTAATGCAGGCCATGAGCATTTTGAAGATTTCCTCTCCGGAGGACGTCTCTCCCTCAGCCCCTGTTGGCTCCGCCATTATGCTGGGGACGAAGCGCCCGCCTAGAACCTTCCACGTGCATGATGCCATGCACACCTTAATTTCGGCTCAATGGGATGTCCCGGAAGTGAGCCTCAAAGTGGCTAGGGCTATGTCCCGCCTCTATCCTTTGCCTGAAAGTGAACGTGAGGCCTTTCTTTGGCCTACCGTGGATTCTTTAATCACTGCGGTGACTAAGAAAATGGCGTTGCCGGTGGAAGGTGGCACGGCCCTAAAGGACGCCCAAGACAGAAGATTGGAAGCGGCTTTAAGGTCGTCCTTCGAGGCGGCTGCCTTAAGTTTGCAGGCCTCAGTTTGCGGCTCCTATGTGGCCAGGGCATGCCTGACGATGGTGCAGCGGGCTTCCCCCTCGGATCCTTCCTTGAGGGCTGACTGGCCGGCCCTGGAATCGGGCTTGGCTTATTTGGCAGACTTACTGTATGATGTCTTGAGAGCCTCGGCTAAAGGCATGGCTCAGACAGTCTCTGTGCGGCGCTGGCTTTGGCTGAAACATTGGTCTGCGGACTACGCCTCTAAGTCCCACCTGGCTAAGTTGCCTTTTAAAGGCAAGCTGCTCTTTGGGGTCGAGCTGGACAAAATTGTGACCGATCTCGGCACGTCTAAGGGCAAGAGGTTACCAGAGGTCAGGGCTCGGGCCAGTGCTCGCCCCGGTATCTCCAGAGGACGGTTTCAGGAAGCCCGTCGGTACCGCCCGGGCAAGTCGGGCTCCTCTGCCCCCTCTTCCTTCAAAAGGAACTTCTCCCCCAAGCAGCATTCCTTTCGCAGAGACCGCCGTCCCGGAGGTACGCCCTCCGGTCCTCCCCCAGGGTCTCTTACCCAATGACGGGGTCCTGGTCCATGGCCCAGTGCAGATTGGAGGACGCCTGTCCTCGTTTCTGGGCGAGTGGACCAGAGTAACTTCAGACGCTTGGGTGCTGGAAGTCATCAGAGATGGCTACAAGTTAGAGTTCTGCCGACCCTTAAGAGACGGGTTTGTACTCTCTCCCTGCAAGTCTCTGGTCAAAGCTGTGGCAGTGCAGCAGACCTTGGACAACCTGATACGCCTGGGTGCGGTCGTTCCGGTGCCAGAAAATCAGATTGGCAAGGGACGTTACTCCATTTACTTTGTGGTACCAAAGAAAGGAGGTTCTGTCCGGCCTATCCTCGACCTCAAAGGGGTCAATCGGGCCTTGAAAGTGCGGCACTTTCGCATGGAGACTCTCCGCTCTGTTATAGCGGCAGTGAAGGCAGGAGAGTTCTTGGCTTCCTTGGACATCAAGGAAGCGTACCTGCATATTCCCATCTGGCCTCCTCATCAACGCTTTCTGCGTTTTGCAGTCCTGGGCCGACACTTCCAGTTCAGAGCCCTCCCTTTCGGGTTGGCTACTGCTCCACGGACCTTCTCCAAAGTAATGGTGGTCATCGCGGCCTTCCTGCGAAAGGAAGGAGTACAAGTCCATCCTTATCTGGACGAATGGTTGATCCGAGCCCCCTCTTATGCAGAGTGCGGCAAAGCTGTGGACCGGGTGGTTGCTCTTTTGAGCTTCCTGGGGTGGATCATCAACTGGGAGAAGAGCCAGCTGCACCCGACTCAGTCCCTGGAGTATCTGGGAGTTCGATTCGACACCCAAGTGGGCAGAGTGTTCCTGCCAGACAATCGGATTGTCAAACTTCAGGCTCAGGTGGACCAGTTCCTAGTAGCCTCTCCTCTTCGGGCTTGGGACTATGTGCAGCTGTTGGGCTCTATGACGGCCACGATGGAAGTAGTGCCCTGGGCCAGGGCTCATATGAGACCACTACAACACTCTCTGCTGCAGCGCTGGACTCCGATGTCGGAGGATTATGCTGTGCGCCTTCCCTTGGACCCAGCAGTGCGCAAGGCGCTGAGCTGGTGGATGCAGACAGACAAGTTGTCTGCAGGAATGCCTCTGGTGACCCCGGAGTGGATTGTCGTCACGACGGACGCCTCTTTGTCGGGCTGGGGAGCCCACTGCTTGGGAAGGACAGCGCAGGGGCTCTGGTCTCCTGCAGAGGCAAAGTGGTCTATCAACCTCCTGGAACTCAGAGCCATTCGGTTGGCGCTTTTGGAGTTCATCCCGGTACTGGCGTTGAAGCCAGTACGGGTCCTGTCGGACAATGCCACGGCTGTGGCCTATGTCAACCGCCAGGGAGGTACCAAGAGCGCCCCTCTAGCCAATGAGGCCATGAATCTATGCCAGTGGGCGGAAGCGAACCTGGAACAGCTGTCAGCGGCCCACATTGCCGGAGTCATGAATGTCAAGGCGGACTTTCTCAGTCGCCATACCTTGGAGCCCGGAGAGTGGCAGCTATCTGCTCAGGCGTTCTTGGACATCACGAAGCGCTGGGGCCAGCCGAGCCTTGATCTGATGGCGTCATCGGCCAATTGCCAAGTGCCGCGCTTTTTCAGCAGAGGACGGGACCCTCGATCCCTGGGAGTAGATGCTCTTCTCCAACAGTGGCCGACACAGGAGCTTCTCTATGTGTTCCCGCCCTGGCCCATGTTGGGCAGGGTGCTAGACCGGGTGGCAAAGCATCCGGGCCGGATAATCCTGCTGGGTCCGGACTGGCCCAGACGTCCCTGGTATGCGGACTTGATCAGGCTCTCAGTCGACGATCCTCTGCGGCTGCCAGTGGAGCAGGGCCTGTTGCATCAGGGTCCCGTGGTGATGGAGGATCCCTCCCCCTTTGGTCTTATGGCCTGGCTATTGAGCGGCAGCGTCTGAGAAAGAAGGGCTTCTCAGACAAGGTCATCGCCACTATGCTGAGAGCGAGGAAGCGCTCTACTTCTACTGCTTACGCCAGGGTTTGGCGTACCTTTGCAGCGTGGTGTGAAGCAGGCTCACTTTCTCCCTTCACTGCTCCAATTTCTTCAGTGTTGGCGTTCCTGCAAGAAGGTCTGGAGAAAGGCCTGTCGCTCAGTTCCCTTAAAGTCCAGGTAGCGGCTCTGGCTTGCTTCAGGGGCCGCCTGAAGGGTGCTTCCCTGGCTTCGCAGCCAGATGTGCGCTTTCTCAAGGGAGTTAATCACCTGCGCCCTCCTCTGCACTCAGTGGTGCCTGCGTGGAATCTCAACCTGGTGCTAAGAGCCTTGCAGAAGCCGCCTTTTGAACCCTTGTCTAGGGCATCTCTGAAAGACCTGACGTTGAAAGCAGTCTTTTTGGTGGTTATCACTTCAGCCAGAAGAGTTTCCGAGCTCCAGGCACTCTCATGTCGAGAGCCTTTTCTGCAGTTCACTGAGGCAGGAGTGATTATTCGCACAGTGCCTTCCTTCCTGCCCAAGATTGTTTCTCGCTTCCATGTGAATCAGCAGCTCTGTCTCCCTTCCTTTCGTAGGGAGGACTACCCAGAGGAATACTCTGCTCTCAAATATCTGGATGTGAGACGAGTCATCATCAGATACTTGGAAGTGACCAATGATTTCCGGAAATCGGATCACCTGTTTGTCCTGTTTGCAGGTCCTCGTAAGGGTCTGCAGGCTTCTAAGCCTACAGTGGCAAGATGGGTCAAGGAAGCCATTGCAGCGGCTTATGTGGCCGCGGGGAAGGTGCCGCCAATCCAGCTGAAAGCTCACTCCACTAGAGCTCAGGCGGCCTCGATGGCAGAGGCCGGGTCCGTCTCCTTGGAAGAGATTTGCAAGGCGGCAACTTGGGCATCGGCCCATACCTTCTCCAGGCATTACCGCTTGGCTGTGGCTGCTCGGGCGGAGGCCCGGTTTGGAGCTTCAGTGTTGCGGTCAGGGATTTCAATGTCCCTCCCTGGGTGAGTACTGCTTCGGTACATCCCACCAGTCTATGGATTGATCAGCATGATGATATGGAAGGTAAAATTATGTATCATACCTGATAATTTTCTTTCCATTAATCATAGCTAATCAATCCATAGTCCCTCCCAGATATCTGTATTGGTTATATTCTGGTTGCATTTCAGGTTCAAGTTTAGTCTTCAGTTCCTGTTCAGGAGGACTTCGTGTTCAAGTTTTTCAATGGATTCTTCAAGATTTGAGACGAATTTGTGTTACAGTGAGCTGCTGCATTCCTCTCCCCTCCGTTTTACGGGGCTGGATTGAGACATAAATTCTGCCGGCGCTCCCTCCCGCTTCGTGCGGCTGTAGGGCAGCTTTGTACCCCTCCCGCTTCGGCGGTGTTAGGGTCAGTCAGCTCCTCCCGCGGTTGCGGTTGCAGGATAAGCCAGATCCCCCCGCATCGGCGGGGTGGTGTCCCTCCCCCGCTCCGCGGGGATGAGCTGGACGGATTCCCCTCCCCCACTTGTGTGGGGATGAGCTGGGTTAATTCCCCTCCCCCGTTTCGGCGGTGGTGAGCTGGGCAGAGTGTCCCTTTGTGGGTGTAATTCTCTAAGTGCTGAGTCCTGCGGATGGAGCTTGGATATCGACATACTGAGGATTTTCCTGCAGCACATGACCACATATAGGGAGGCAAAAGGATTGCTCTCTATCTCCACCTGCTGGTAGATGGACACAACCCACCTGTCTATGGATTGATCAGCTATGATTAATGGAAAGAAAATTATCAGGTATGATACATAATTTTACCTTCCCTGAACCTCTAGACACCAGGGATTTCACCAGGGAAGCCCCAGGAGAGGGGGCACCTTTGTGGGAAAAGGAAGGGATTGTGATAATAGAATTTGGGAGGAGGATGGGGTTGGGAGGATGAGATTAAGCTTTATTGCCTGGCCCATTTTGCCAAACTGGGACAGACTGAAGGTCCATCAAGCCCAGTAGCCTGTTTCCAACAGTAGCCAATCCAGGTCACAAGTACCTGACAAGATCCCAAAACAGATTTTATCACTGGATTTTCCCAAGTCCATCTTAATAATGGCTTATGGACTTTTCTTTTAAGAAATTATCCAAACCTTTTTTAAACTCTCCTAAGCTAACTGCTTTTTACCATTTTCTCTAGCAACGAATTCCAGAGTTTAATTATACATTGAGAGAGAAATATTTTGACCTGTTTGTTTTAAATTTTACTACTTAGCTTCATTGTGTGCCCCCTAGTCCTGGTTCTTTTGGAAACAGTAAACTCAGTATTTTATAGATCTCTATCATATCTCCCCTCAGCTGTGCCTTCTCCAAGCTTTAGAGCCCTAGCCGTTTTAGCCTTTCCTCATAGGGAAGCGTTCCATTCCCTTTATCATTTTGTCGTCCTTCTCTGTACCTTTTCTAATTCTGCTATGTTTTTTTGAGATGTGGTGACCAGAATTGCAAACAGTATTTGAGGTGTGGTCCAAGAGCATCAGGCCATGAGTTAGTAGCCTGATGCCTCCAGGCAAGAAAAATAATGCCTGCTCTTATTTGGCATTATTTTTCTTAGAATAATGGAGTTTGTGGTGTTCACTGAAAGCTGCTGTTCAATTTGCATAATAATGAGGTTTGCATGAATTTATATGCTTTGCATCTCATTATTATGTATTCCATGGTAACATGTTAATGTGTGTTATGGTAGTTTAATGCACAGTATTGATAAGAACATAAGCACCGCCATACTGGGAAAAGACCAAGGGTCAATCAAGCCCAGCATCCTGTCTCCGACAGTGGCCAATCCAGGCCTCAAGAACCTGGCAAAAACCCCAAAACAAAACAAAAATGTAAATTAATAATGTTCAGTGGACTTTTCCTTCAAGAATCTGCCCAAACCCCCTTTAAACTCAGCAAGGCCAAGTGCTGTCACTACATTTTCCGGCAACGAGTTCCAGAGTCTAAACTACGCGCTGAGTAAACTCCTATTTGTTTTAAATTTACTACATTCTAGCATCATCTTATGTCCCCTGGTTCTATTATTGTTAGAAAGTGTAAACAAACGCTTCGCATCTGTCCGCTCCATTCCACTCATCTTGTAGACTTCTATCATATCACCCCCCAGCCGCCTCTTCTCCAAGCTGAAGAGCCCTAACCGTCTTAGCGTTTCCTCATAGGGAAGTCGCCATTTTCATCGCCCTTCTCTGAACCTTCTCCAATTCCTTTATATCTTTTTTGAGGTGCGGCGACCAGAACTGAACACAATATTCAAGGTGCGGTCTCACCATTGAGCGATACAACGGCATTATAACATCCTCGTGTTTGTTTTCCATCCCTTTCCTAATAATACTCAACATTCTGTGGGCTTTCTTAGCCGCCGCAGCACACTAAGCAGAAGTTTTCAACATCTTATCCACGATGACTCCCAGATCCCTTTCTAGGTCTGTAACTCCTAACGCGGAACCTTGCATCACATAGCTGTAATTCGGGTTCCTCTTTCCCACATGCATCACTTTGCACTTGTCAACATTGAACTTCATCTGCCACTTGGATGCCCAATCTCCTAGTCTCGCGAGGTCCTCCTGTAATCTTTCACACTCCTCCTGCAACTTGACGGCCCTGAATGTGTCATCTGCGAATTTAATTACCTCACTAGTTACTCCCATCTCTAGGTCATTTATAAATATGTTAAAAAGCAGCGGTCCCAGCACAGACCCCACTAACTACCCTTCTCCATTGAGAATACTGACTTCAACCCTACTCTCTGCTTCCTATCTTTGTCAGCTCTTAATTCACAATAATACCCTACCTCCGATCCCATGACTCTCCAGTTTCCTCTGGAGTCTTTCATAAGGCACTTTGTCGAACGCCTTCTGAAAATCCACACAATATCCACCGGCTCCCCATTGTCCACATGTTTGTTCACCCCCTCAAAAAAATGCAGTAGATTGGTGAGGCAAGACCTCCCTTCACTAAATCCATGCTGACTTTGTCTCATGAGCCCATGTTTTTGTATGTGCTCTGTTATTTTATTCTTAATAATAGCCTCTACCATTTTGCCCGGCACCGATGTCAGACTCACTGGTCTATAATTTCCCGGATCGCCTCTGGAACCTTTTTTAAAAATCGGCGTTACATTGGCCACCCTCCAGTCTTCCGGTACCTCACCTGATTTTAACAGTAGCTATACAAGTTCATTTTTCAGTTCTAGTAATACTCTTGGATAAATACCATCTGGTCCTGGTGATTTACTACAGTTTGCAGAATTGGCCCATTACATCCTCCAAGTTTACAGAGAATTCGTTTAGTTTCTCTGACTTGCCCGCTTCAAATACCCTTTCCGGCACCAGTGTCCCTCCCAAATCCTTCTCGGTGAAGACCGAAGCAGAGAATTCATTTAACTTCTCTGCTACGGCTTTGTCTTCCCTGATCACCCCTTTAACCACCGTCGTCCAGCGGCCCAACCGATTCTTTGGCTGGCCTCCTGCTTTTGATGTATGTAAAAAAAATTTTACCATGTGTTTTCGCTTCTAACGCTAACTTTTTTTCAAAGTCCTTTTTCGCCCTCCTTATCTCCGCTTTGCATTTGGCTCGGCATTCCTTATGTTTTATCTTATTATTTTCAGTTGGTTCTCTTCTCCATTTTCTGAAGGATTGTTTTTTGGCTCTAATGGCTTCCTTTACCTTACTGTTTAGCCATGCTGGCTGATGTTTGGTCTTCTTTTCCTCTTTTTCTAATGCGCGGAATATATTTGTCCTGTACCTCTAGGATGGTGTTTTTGAACAGCTTCCATGCCTGTTGCAAGTTTTTTACCCTGTGAGCTGCTCCTTTTAGTCTTTTTTTCACCGTTTTTCTCATTTTATCTTAATCTCCTTTTCTAAAGTTAAATGCTAGTGTATTTGATTTCCTAAGATCACTTACTTCAAAACCAATATCAAAACTGATCATATTATGATCATTGTTATCAAGCGGCTCTCGCACCGTTACCCCCCGCACCAGATCATGTGCTCCACTAATGACTAAGTCTAGTATTTTTTCTTCTCTCGTCAGCTCCTGAACCAGCTGTTCCATGAAACTGTCCTTGATTTCATCAAGAAATTTTATCTCCCTAGCGTGTACTGATGTTACAGTCTATATCCGGATAATTGAAATCACCCATTATTATTACATTGCCCATTTTATTTGCTTCCCTAATTTCCTTTGACATTGCTGCATCCGTCTGCTCGTCCTGGCCAGGCGGATGGTAGTACAGTCCTATCACCAATTTTTTTCCCCTTTTCACGTGGAATTTCAATCCACAAAGATTCCAGTAGTGGTTTTCCATCCTGCAATATTTGCATCCTATCTGAGTCAAAGTTCTCATTAATTTACAGTGCTACCCCTCCTCCAATCCTATCTACCCTATCAGTACGATATAATTTGTAGTCCGGTATGACTGTGTCTCACTGGTTATCTTCCTTTCACCAGGTCTCAGATGTTAATATATATTATGTTTAATATATATTAATATATATTACTATTAAAAATGGCCCATTTCTGGCACAAATGAAACGGGCACTAGCAAGGTTTTCCGCGGAGTGTGTATGTTTGAGAGTGTCTGTGAGAGTGACTCTGTGAGAGAGAGTGAATGTACAAGTGTGAGTGTTTGTGAGTGCATATGTGAGACAGTGAGTATCCTCCCCTCTCCCCCCTCTCAGTTCTCAGGACCCCCTCCCCTGTGGTCTGAGGACCCCCCTTCCCCCCCTCTCTGTGGTCTTATGGGACCCCCTTCCCCCCTCTCTGGTCTTAGGGACCCCCTTCCCCCCGTTCTCTGGTCTTATGGACCCCCCTTCCCCCCGTTCTCTGGTCTTAGGGACCCCCTCCCCCCTCTGGTCTCAGGCCCCCCAAGACACATGTTGTGTGTGTGTGTGAGATACACAGTGTGTGTGTGTGTGTGTGTGAGACAGTGTGTGGGCACTTCATATAAGGATTGCAAAAATGCCCTCAAATGTTTGCGGGCAGCAGCCTGTGATTTCTTCACTACACCAGTTTTTTAAAATTAAGAACACATTATGTTATAAAACTGTATTCAAGAAAACTAAAAAACAGGAATGTTTTTTAGGATGTGGAAGGATGAGGCCAGGTTTCATAACAGGTTTAAAGAAAACTGCAGTCAGTTAGGATGACCAACTTGGCCAATTATGATTGGTGGACCCTGTTGCAAGGCGTCTGAGTGTCTGTTGCTGGTGTTTCTTCACCCTTGCTACAGTTTGACCTCTTAGTGAACTGTAGGCATCAAAGTAAGCCTAGCAACAGACACTCAGGAGCCAGGAGGTACCAGAAGCATACAATTGGGCAATGAAACAAACAATTCTGCCTTGCAACAGGGTTCACCAATCATAATTGGCCAAGTCTAACTGGCTAAAGAAGTTTTCTTTAAACATTATGTTATAATACAGTGTTCAAGTAAACTAAAAAACAGGGTGGAAACCATTGTATACATACTTCTTGTTGAAGAAACTCGCACCTGCACCGACAGGCTCATTTATATTGAATTAAATGCCACAAATGAAGATATTAATCACTTTAGACTGAAGTAAAATTTTACCCATTGAAAACCTGATTGCAAAAATAAATGCGTTTGTTGAACTGATGCTAATGGTCGGTCATCAATGGATCCAGAAAGATCAGATGAATTTCCACTTTGCTCAGTTGGCTGTTCAAGTACATCAGAGTGTCATTTACTGACATACAATAAAAATAAAGGTTTGAAATTAATTGAAGAGCTTCTGCCTGATCAACAGAAGTTGTTACAAGAGCGTTCTGGTCAACTTTTCGATGCTGGATCAACTATTTGCCTTCATCATGAATCCTTACTATTGAAAAAGTTTGAATTTTTGCAAAGAACCTGCTGTAACCCATTTTCCAAAGGTGGTCATAATGTTGCAGGAATGGATGCATGAATTTATGATACTTCAGGAGTCAGACAGCACACCAGAATGAGAGAGAAATCTTCTTTATTTGCCAGCAAACAAAGTAGAACATCAGCATTAAGTCTCTTCTTCTCTTTCTCAGCTCTCTGTGTCTTTGTGGCTTCTGTCTCAGCTGCTTCTCTTCTTATGCTGTCTTCTCCTTCTTCTGTCTGTTCCTTCTGTCCTTCTTTTTCTTCTGAGCTCCTTCTGACGTAAACTGCTTCTTCTCCCACTTAAATACAGTTCTATCTAGCCTAGCCTAGCCCCCTTACTCTCCAATTGGTTAAGGAATAGATTGATTACCTTGCCTCAACCAATCAGCTTTATACAAATATCAGTTACATAGGTTCCAGACATCCTAAACTGACCTATGACCTGGGGGCCCCTCAAGCTAGACATTTGGGCTCCAGAACTCCTACATGTTATTATGATTGATTTCTCATCTATAGCTTAACCTGGGTTCACTTAGAGGATAATGGATATTCTTACATTTATTATTCTCATATTCCTAGTACTAACTGCTAACTAAACTCTGGCATTCATTAAAGGGGTCAAGTGCCAATCTTACTTAATGGCATACATATCAGTTATTACTTTCAAGACCATTTCTACATTTACCTATAATTAATCAAGGAGAAGAGAGCTGACTAGTCCTGACCTCTTTTCACCTATCAGCTTATACATTGAACCAGCCAGAACTGCAGATAATTCAAAACACGTTTGACCTCTTAAACAGCAGACAAAGAGTAATACAGAATTTAACAGACATTCTACACAGAAACAAAACTTATTAATTTACACAGAATACATATTCTAAAATAAGCATAATCAAATTCCCTATAAAACAAATCTAAACATCAGGAATATCTACATATTAAGCACTTCTAAATAGTATTTCAGCCTATTCCTTAAACTACAATATGTCATATGTCTGGCTCATGCCTGCTTGCAAAACTATTCAATATGCCTAATAGTATACAAATGTTGAGCTAGCCTTCATCATTCACAAGGGACAGAGTTTCATTTCTCACTGACCTTTCTAACCTTTTGCTCGGCCAAGCTAGACATTGAAAATAATCTGAACCATCTGGCATTCCTTCACTTTAGTTGCAAGGTAAAAAATTGAACTTTTTAAACACCAGACTTTTAATATCATTTCTTTGTCCACTGCCTCATTCCCCCCTTTGAGACTAAAATCAGCTTATGCAGAGATAAGTCTCACAACTCAAACTCTGGAGATTATAGTGATCCTAACTGGGAATAGACTTATGAACCACCATTACCCTACTTGTTAAGGTCCGACGGCATACTGCCGAAGCACATGAGGCCAGGAAACAAAACAACAACCCTGCTAGAACTAAGACTATTAGGTAAATGAACAAGGGACGTATCCAGGAGGTCAATGACCACCACCAGGAGGTAAGGTCTAATCCTCCTCGGTAATCCTCCACATTAAGGCTGGCCAACTGTAGGACTTTATCCATGGCATGCCTAACTACATGCGTCCTATTTATGACAATAGTACAGCACTCTGAAGAATTTAGCACTGTGCAGAGGCCACCCTGGGCTGCAAAGAGATAGTCAAGGCCCATACGGTTATACCGAGAAACTATACTTAATTCATTAATTTGATCCTGCAATGCATTGACTACCACATTCAGCTCATGAACTAAAACATGAAGTAGGGATTGAAGTCTCCGGGTGGCCATACCTAGTTCAGTAATACCCGCTACCGGGCCCCCAATTGGAATCCAGGCCGTAGCAGAAAGGGCTACAAGTCTCTTTTTAGTCAGAGGATAAGTAGAATTGATATACCGGAGGGCTAATTCAATCGCCTCATCCTCTGTGGCAACGGAGGAGGGTAAGGACAAGGCCTCTCGCTTAGAGCGGTGCGGGGATGGTGGTTTGAGAAGAGGAATAACTTTAGGAAAATAATTCAAGGTTACCAATACACAAAAATCATATGTGGGGGGAAGAATCATGTGGAGGACATTATCACAGAGCCAGTAATGACCAAGGAGAGGGCGACGAAAGTTCCCAATAAATGTAGGCACAGGATGGAGATTAGGATGCCCATAATGCGAGCCCCTATCCCAGGGGGAACGAAGAAGAAATGGAGACTTTGTACACCATAGGTGCCAATCCCCAATTGTAACAGACCGCTCATATGATGCAACCCCTTCATACCCCGGGGACTTATGAAAGTAGAAAATAGGATGGGACACTATAGTCTTCTCAGTAGTATAGTTAGGAGCCAGATAATCACCTTGGTCATAATCTGCAGGTATGGTAGTAGGGCACATAGGAGTACCTGGAGAAACTACCCACACAGGTTCCTCCTTCTCTGGAAGAACATTAGTATAGTTACAGGGAATGGGAAGAACAGTTGAGATGTCTCTTGTTAAACAAAACACTCCAGAAGCTGGATAGGGAGACGTAAAAACTGGCCTTAGAGAAGAATCAGAAGGGGAAGTAGCATTATAAAAGGACCACCAAGTATAATCCTGGCTCCAAGGACCTGAACTCGAAAAGTAGGGAGGTATAAGAGCTGGGAGCTGCACAGGGACAGGAACAGCTGGGACATCTGTGGTATAAGGAGAAAATCGGGAACACACAATACAAGGGGAAGTAATCTTTGCCTGGCTAATTAGTTCCTGGACTGAGTGTAACCAAAGGTTGGAGCGAGTTGGGGTTTTAGGAACAAGGAGGCAAGGAGTAGAAAACAACAAAAGCATCCAAACTACTAACATTTTCTTTCTTCCTAATCTAAAACAAATACAGCAAACTAATTAAGCAATAATATTTCAACAGTCTGTGCTAATCACAGATTATTCTCATATAATGTTCTCAGTCTTTGAGTTCTTATACCAGTTGGGATAGACCCTCAACTGACAAGGATCAAGCTTTCAAATTCCAAGAAAGCCAGAATCAGGACAAGAAAGAGTCTCAGTGTGAAGCCGAAGTTCAGCAGCTCCTGCAGTATGCAGTTGACCCTTCTTTTCAGCTAGTAGATTCTTTGGTTCGGGTCAAGCGCAACTTCAATGGCTCCGCTGGATCACTTTCTGCTCTCCACTGTTTAGGCTCCGTCTGATCCGTGCTGGGCTCAGTCTGATCAGCAGACTTAATTCGAGACCAATGGACCCATGGAGTTATCCCTGCGACCTTCACAGCTGTAGGGGTAGAAAGCAAAACAGTAAAAGGTCCTTTCCATCGGGGCCCCAAAGGCTGGAGCCTCCAGTCTTTCACCCAAACTCTATCCCCTGGCAGGAAGGAATGTACCTGAGCCTGGAAGGGGACAGGGTTTATTTCTCTCACATAAGACTGAAGCTCAGAAATTATCCTGCCCAAGAGGGCTACCTGCTCCTGCACCTGGGCAGACCCTAAAATCCCTATGTCTCCCTTAATTCCCTGCAAAATGGCTGGGGGCTTCCCATACACAATTTCAAAGGGAGAGAGGGCTGTTCCTTTAGTTGGGGTGCATCGGAGGCGGAAGAGGGCTAGTGGCAGTGCCTGTGGCCATTTCAGTTGGGTTTCCTGACAAATCTTTGCTAGGCTATTTTTCAAGGTTCTGTTTGCCCGCTCAACCTGCCCTGAACTCTGGGGACGATAAGCACAATGCAATTTCCAGGTAATGCGCAATGCGCGGGACAGGGCCTGAAGTGTGGCTTCAACAAAGGCGGGACCATTATCTGAACCTATGGCAAGGGGCAGTCCATACCTGGGGATGACATCCCTAAGGAGGGCTCGAGCTACTTCTGTGGCTTTCTCAGTAACTGTAGGATATGCTTCCACCCACCCAGAAAAGGTACAGACCATGACCAAGAGGTATCGGAGCCTACCGCTCCTGGGCATTTCTGTGAAGTCTATAACTAGAGACTCAAAGGGTGTTAGTCCTCTAGACTGAACTCCTGGTGGAATACGGGGTCCCTGACGGGCATTATTCTGGGCACAGAGAGTACATCGGGCTGAGGCAGTGGCAACCAGACTATCCAATCCTTCCAGCACCACTACTCGACTGAGTAGGCGGGCTAGTGCTGTTTTCCCTAAGTGTGATAGGTCATGAGCTTGAGACACTACAGGCCAAGCTAGGTGGCGTGGCACCAGAACTCTGGTATCAGGGAGATGTAACCAGCCATCAGGTCTCCTTACTGCACCTTCCTCTTGAGCCCATTTCTCTTCCATTTGGGTATACATAGGCGTCCATTCTTGCAGTCGAATTTGGAACAGGGGAGTCACAGTATTTGCTGGGGGTCCTCGAGCAGCTTCCTTGGCCACCCGATCAGCATGGCGGTTCCCTCGGGCCACTGGAGTATCTACCCTTTGGTGTCCCCTGCAATGAATAACAGCTACCTTCTTAGGGGCCCACACAGCCTCTAGCAGCTGAAGTATTTCAGGTCCATACTTAACAGGTTGGCCTGCGGCATTTATGAGTCCCTTTTCCTTATACAAAGCTCCATGAGCGTGTAAAGTTGTGAAGGCATACTTGGAATCAGTATAAATGTTGGTCACCAGTCCTGCTGCTAACTCCAGAGCTCGTATGAGGGCCACAAGTTCTGCTTTCTGGGCTGAAGTTCCTTGGGGCAGGGCTCTTGCTTCTATCACCTTGTCTTCTGTCACCACAGCATAGCCTGCCAATCGCTTGGAGTTCTCCACATAACTGCTTCCATCTGTGAAATAAATTACATCTGGGTCCCTCCAAGGAACATCTTTAAGATCTGGTCGACTGGAGTACACTTCATCCATGGTTTGGATACAGTCATGATCCGGTGGTCCCTCAGATGCTGGCAAAAGAGTGGCGGGATTGAATGTAGCCACTGTTTCCAGGTGTATCCGTGGATTCTCACATAAGCTAGCTTGGTACTTAACCATGCGGTTATTTGTAAACCAGTGGTTGCCCTTATACTCCATGAGGGTAAGAACTGCGTGGGGGACTTTAACAACCAGTTCTTGCCCCAAGGTCAGCTTATCAGCTTCCTGGACCAGTAAGGCTGTTGCTGCAATGGCCCTCATGCAGGCTGGCCATCCTTTAGCCACTCCATCCAGCTGTTTAGACAGGTATGCAACAGGCCTCTGCCAGGATCCCATCATCTGGGTCAGCACACCCAGAGCAACCCCCTGTCGCTCATGGACATACAGTGAGAAAGGTTTCTCCACATCAGGAAGACCTAACGCAGGGGCTTGGAGTAGGGCTTTCTTTATGGCAATGAAGGATTGTTGAGCAGTAGGTCCCCATTCAAATGGTTCCTTTTCACCCCCCTTTGTGGCTTGATAAAGGGGTTTCGCCATCAGTGCAAAATTTGGAATCCAAATTCTGCAGAATCCGGCTGCTCCCAGAAATTCCCTAACTTCTCTTCTGGACTTGGGTTGGGGAATTGCAGCAACTGCTTGCTTCCTACTGACATCCAGTCTCCGACTTCCCTGGGAAATACAAAAGCCCAGATACTTCACTTCTGCCTGACAGAGTTGGGCCTTTGAGCGTGAGACCTTATAGCCTGCATCCAAGAGTAGCTCCAGCAATTCTCTGGTAGCCTCAAAACACTCTTCCTGAGTCACTGCTGCAATCAGGAGGTCATCTACATACTGGAGTAAAACTCGCCTGGAAGGCTCAGATTTAAAAGTCTTAAGGTCTTGCCCTAGGTCTGTCCCAAAAATGGTGGGGGAGTTCTTGAACCCCTGTGGCAGGCGGGTCCATGTATACTGAAGCTTCCTTCCTGTTACTGGGTTTTCCCATTGAAAGGCAAAAAGCAGTTGACTGGCGGGGGCCACCCGAATACAAAAGAAGGCATCTTTTAGATCTAGTGTCGTGAAATGGGTAGCTCCAGAAGGTATCAATCCTAACAGGACATATGGGTTAGGCACTACAGGGTGTAATGAAATAGTGGATTTGTTGACCACTCGTAAGTCTTGGACTGGCCGGTAGTCCTCAGTCCCTGGCTTCTGAACTGGCAATAGTGGCGTATTCCATGGAGACTGACAAGGACGAATAATTCCATGGGATAACAGACGATTCAAATGTGCTTGGATCCCTTCCAGAGCCTTTCTGGGAATTGGGTATTGGCGAAGATGGATTGGCCGGGCACTTGGAAGTAAGTCTACATGGACAGGAGGAATATTTCGGGCCAACCCTGGGGGATTATCTTCTGCCCATACCCCACTGACCTGAAAGCTGTCTGCCAGGGGTAGGTCAACTTGGCCCTGCGACTGATGCAGCCGCCATTCTTCTTCAAGGGGGCAGCAGAAACTCAATATACCCTTAGGGCTAGATGTCGGGGGCCGAAAGGAGACTGAAGTCTGGCCATCAGAGTCAAAGGAAATTTGGGCCCTAAGCTTGGACAGCAGGTCTCGACCTAACAAAGGGATTGGACAGTCTGGCATATACAGGAATTCATGAGTGACTGTGTGTGAGCCTAATTGGCATCTACGGGTCGTCAGGAAGGGCCTCCGGTTCTGCACCCCCGTGGCTCCCACCACTCGGACAGTTTTTCCAGACACAGGCGCTAATCGCTCCGTCACAACAGAATGTTCAGCTCCTGTATCAATCATGAATGGAATTGAGCGGCTCCCTATAGTTAACTTGACCATAGGTTCCTGGGAGCCCAGTTTGTAGGAACCCGGTCTGTCCTATTCGTCCCATTCTGCCATCTTGGCTATCCCGATGATGTCAGATTCAGGAGGCTCATATCTTCCCTCTCGAACTCGGCCTCGGCTTCCTCGATCTCCTGGTCCCCTTCTCAGTCCCTGGCGCCTCTGGGGGCATTCATCTTTCCAGTGCCCTCTTTCCTTACAATAGGCACACTGATCCCTCTCCAATCTTGGTCTGGGATTCTCCCCCCTTGGCCGGGATTGATTGAAGGAATCTCGGGGCCTGGCTGGTGGTCCGGGGTCCCACTTTGGCTTCCCATTAGCTAGAGGTCGACCTCGATTAAGGGTGGAATTAGTAATGGCTGCCGCTAAAAGGTCGGCCTTCTTCTGCATCTTCCGGTCAGCCTCTCGGCGCACCTCCTGATCTCTATTAATGAAAACCTTGGTTGCGATCTCAATTAGCTGGGTGGTATTCATCCCTGCGAATCCCTCCTGACGCTGCAACTTCTTCCGGATATCTGGCATACTCTGGGCCACCAATGCACTATTCACCATTCTCTGGTTTTCTAGTGCCTCAGGGTCAAAGGGGGTGTATGTTCTGTAGGCTTCAATTAGTCGCTCTAAAAAGGCCCCAGGGGATTCAGTTGCCCCTTGGAGAATTTCAGAGACCTTTGCCAGATTAATGGGCCTCTTTATGCCTTTCCTCATACCTTCCAGCAAGTCCCGGCAATAGCCAGACAACAGTTCATATTGCTGCTCATTATTTGGATCCCAAACTGGAGCTGTGCGAGGAAACCGAGTTCTAACCCAGTCCTCTAGATCCGGTGTCCTCTCGGGGGCACGCGCTCGCGTGATGGCCTCAGCATTTTGCAAAATCTTCCGCCTCTCCTCAGTTGTGAAGAGGGTCAGGAGAAGTTGTTGACAATCAGTCCAGGTTGGGTTATGGGTGGCCATAATGCTAGCCACTAGGTCCACTACTGCCTGAGGCTTTTCAGTATAAGAGGGGTAATGTGTCTTCCAATTCAGGAGATCGGTGGTTGTGAAGGGTACATACTGGTAGGCCTGTGCCTGTATAACCTGACCCTCATTATTAGGATCCGGTCGAGTGGTAGTTACCTGTCGGAGTGGCAGAACTCTCGAGGAGGTGGGAATGGAATCTGAGGTAGAGCTAGGAGCTACCCTCCTATCATGCTCAAAAGTGATTGCAGCAGGTCTAACCCATTCAGTGGAGGTGTGTTGAAACCCTGAGGGATGGGGAGGGGTACTCATAGACTGAGAGGTGGTCACAGGTGATTCAGTCCATTGAAAGGGATGCCGGGCCCCTGATGAGTGGGTAGGGGTACTAGAGGGAAAGGCTGGGCTATCGGGAGTTGAGGAGTCAGGGAGTGGAGCCCAAAGCGGGTCTTCGGAGGTTAACAGGGAAGGATGTGGCAGAGGAGGGTAGAGACTGGCTGAAAAGTCCAACCTAGGATGTGGTGGGGTTCGCACAGTGGGGGAGGAACTATCCGGAGAAGCCTGTACTGGAGAAGCTTGGGCTGGGCGGCGTGGATCTCTAGGGGCGGCACGGAACCCCAACAATGGGCCATAAGGTGGTGGCTCAAGATCTGAGGGGTCATCAGAGAGTATGGGTTTCTCAGACAGGGTAGGGGCGGAAGCCACCGATTGGGTGGTAGGCTTCCTAGGGCTCTTTCCCTCTTCCAATTTAGATTTTCTAATCTTTCTTTGAGCACGGCCTAACATGAATTTTACTGGGGATCCCATATAAGTTTTCAACCAGGAGGGAGGGTCAGTCACAAGGCTGTCCCAGGAATCTATATAAGGGAGTTGTTCAGAATATTCTGGTTCTCCTACAACTATACTGTAGACCTTCCGGATTACTTCAATATCTAAGCTGCCACTAGAGGGCCACCCCACTCCCATAGATGGCCACTCAACTTCACACAAGGTTCTTAGAGTACTTGAGCTTAAAGTCTGTCCATAGTCATTAATTAAAAATCCTTTTTTGAAATTCTTAAGCATACAATCTAGGGGAGTATCAATTTGTCTAGACGATTTCCCTCCCATAATGCTTACAGTTACAACACACAAAGAGGGGGGGAATTTTTTTTGGATTTGCGGTAAGGGGTCCACAGATCCAGAAACAAAATGGTAGACAGACAACAATCGCTTCCTTCCGTTGCTGGCCAATTGAACTCGCGTTAATTGGAAACGCAGCTATAAGAAGTCCGCACTCATTAACATTCACGCATCACACATTCATTCAGTACAGAAAATCCCACCCAACAATTTCAGATTTCTCAGATACAGATAAGCTTAAGCGGTTTCGCTTCTAATCTCCACTAGACTAGAAGGTACTAGGGCCTTCGCTGAGAGTTGATCAGACTCTCCTTCCCCCAATTTTTGAGGGGCTGGTTTACAGTTTCCTAGCTAGGATTACAATACAGAATACAGAATACATACCCGGCGAATGTTCTCCAGTCAGTTGGGTGCTGGGATTAATGCAGGATTCAGGATCCCACCGCTGCCACCAAGAATTGTTGCAGGAATGGATGCATGAATTTATGATACTTCAGGAGTCAGACAGCACACCAGAATGAGAGAGAAATCTTCTTTATTTGCCAGCAAACAAAGTAGAACATCAGCATTAAGTCTCTTCTTCTCTTTCTCAGCTCTCTGTGTCTTTGTGGCTTCTGTCTCAGCTGCTTCTCTTCTTATGCTGTCTTCTCCTTCTTCTGTCTGTTCCTTCTGTCCTTCTTTTTCTTCTGAGCTCCTTCTGACGTAAACTGCTTCTTCTCCCACTTAAATACAGTTCTATCTAGCCTAGCCTAGCCCCCTTACTCTCCAATTGGTTAAGGAATAGATTGATTACCTTGCCTCAACCAATCAGCTTTATACAAATATCAGTTACATAGGTTCCAGACATCCTAAACTGACCTATGACCTGGGGGCCCCTCAAGCTAGACATTTGGGCTCCAGAACTCCTACATGTTATTATGATTGATTTCTCATCTATAGCTTAACCTGGGTTCACTTAGAGGATAATGGATATTCTTACATTTATTATTCTCATATTCCTAGTACTAACTGCTAACTAAACTCTGGCATTCATTAAAGGGGTCAAGGGCCAATCTTACTTAATGGCATACATATCAGTTATTACTTTCAAGACCATTTCTACATTTACCTATAATTAATCAAGGAGAAGAGAGCTGACTAGTCCTGACCTCTTTTCACCTATCAGCTTATACATTGAACCAGCCAGAACTGCAGATAATTCAAAACACATGTTTGACCTCTTAAACAGCAGACAAAGAGTAATACAGAATTTAACAGACATTCTACACAGAAACAAAACTTATTAATTTACACAGAATACATATTCTAAAATAAGCATAATCAAATTCCCTATAAAACAAATCTAAACATCAGGAATATCTACATATTAAGCACTTCTAAATAGTATTTCAGCCTATTCCTTAAACTACAATATGTCATATGTCTGGCTCATGCCTGCTTGCAAAACTATTCAATATGCCTAATAGTATACAAATGTTGAGCTAGCCTTCATCATTAACAAGGGACAGAGTTTCATTTCTCACTGACCTTTCTAACCTTTTGCTCGGCCAAGCTAGACATTGAAAATAATCTGAACCATCTGGCATTCCTTCACTTTAGTTGCAAGGTAAAAAATTGAACTTTTTAAACACCAGACTTTTAATATCATTTCTTTGTCCACTGCCTCAATAATGCAAAAAGGGGCTTAAGAGTGCTGGATGACACACTAGCAGCCCAGCTAAAGGCCTTAACAAGCAAAATATTTGTGCCGGGTCAGAAACTATGTCCATCTTGTCGAAAAGACGTCAGTAACAGAGCTGCTGATTCTTTATCATCATCATCATCAACAGCAGATGATGAACACAGTGACATTTCTGGCAAGTTGAACACAAGTTTGACATCTCTTGGTATTTCTCCATTAAAGTTCAAAAAAGTCAGCAAGCGTGATGTACGAGGCTACACCAAGCGCAAAATCAGGCGAGTGCAAAATACTTTGAGTCATCATCTTGCAGTTGCTGGTGGCTTAGACCTAAATGAGTTTGAAACTCAACCTTCTACCAGTCAGAAATGTGACAAATGTTCTGATTATGATGACCTGCTAAACGAGTTGAAAAACAAAGTCCAAGTTTCAGCAAATCATGCAGAAAAACTGCAAATACTAACTTTAGCACCAAAAAGCTGGTCTATTGAAAGAACTGCCTCAGAATTCATGGTTTCAACTAGAATGGTTAAAAAAGCAAGAAATCTGAAATCAGTTTGTGGAATTCTGGCAAAACCAGACAAGAAGAAAGGTAAAGTTTTACCAGAAGAAACAGAAAAAAAAATTCTTGGCTTTTTTGAAGATGATGAATTCAGTAGACTGTGCCCAGGGAAAAAAGATTTTGTCTCTGTCAGAACTGGCACTGAAAAAATTCAAATGCAAAAGCGCTTGCTGCTTAGCAATCTAAAAGAAATGTATGCTGCATATCGTACTCGAAATGGGCCAGAAGTGGGTTTTTCCAAATTTTGTGAGCTAAGGCCAAAATGGTGTGTCACTGTTGGCTCATCTGGTATGCATTCAGTGTGTGTTTGTGTCATTCATCAAAATGTGAAGCTTATGCTTGCTGGAAGCCATCTGCTGAACGAAGATTACAAAGCACTGATGGCTAAAACTGTGTGCAATTTGGAATGCAAAGAATGCATGCTTCACAGGTGTGAAATATGTCCAGGTAAAGATGTGCTTGAAAATTACCTGACAGAAGTGTTCAGTGATGCTGACCCAGGTGAAACAATCGAGTTTAAGCAGTGGGTTCATACAGATCGCACCACACTGGAGACCAAACAGATGTATGTTGATGATTTTGTATCTGAGCTTGCATTGAAAGTTTCAAACCTGTCAATTCACCATTACATTTCCAAACATCAGACACAATACTTAAAAACTGTTAAAGAAAACCTAAATCCTTGTGAAATTTTTGTTCTCTTGGACTTTGCTGAAAACTACTCCTTTATTGTCCAAGATGCTGTTCAAGGTTTCCACTGGGAAAACAGTCAAGCTACACTGCATCCATTTGTTGTGTACTTCCGTGATGCTTCAAGTGAAATTCAGTGCATAAGTGTTTGCATAATAAGTGACAGCTTGCGGCATGATGCAGTTGCTGTACATGCATTCTTGGAAAAATTAATCGCGTTCTTGAAAAGCAAAATTGGAGAAATAAAATATGTAACATACTTTAGTGATGGCTCAGCTGCACAATACAAGAACTTCAAAAACTTTGCCAACTTGTGCTATCATCAAACAGAATTTGGAATAAGTGCACAGTGGAATTGCTTTGGCACAAGCCATGGCAAGTCACCATGTGATGCCATAGGTGGTACAACAAAGCGACTAGCTGCTCAGGCTAGTTTGCAACGACCAAAAAATAGCCAAATTCTCACAGCACAAGGCTTGTTTGAATTTTGTGATCAAAAAATAAATAAAATCAAGTTCATTTTTGTTTCCAAGGATGAAATTGAATCTTCAAGATCTGCACAAGAGGAAAGATTCAGTAAAGCTTCCACAGTTGCTGGAACTCGTGAAAATCACCAATTTATTCCCATTGACTTGAACCAAATTTCAGTCAGTAGAGTGTCAAATGATTCCTCCTCATTTGTTGTCAAACTTTGTCAGTCAGATGACCCAGTGAGTGTACCTGGCATAAATGTGTCTCAACTTCAGCCTGGGCAGTATGTTGCCTGTGTTTATGACAACAAATGGTGGATTGGCAATGTCTGTGACACATCATTTGAAGAACATGATGCCTTGGTCAACTTTATGCATCCATGCGGGCCTGCACGATCATTTCATTGGCCTAGCAGAAGAGATTCTTGTTGGATTTCTGAACAGCATATTCTAGCAGTTCTTCCAGTACCAGCAACTACAGCACTTGGACGACAGTATACATTTCCAGAAACAGCAGTGAAACTTATCAGTGAAAAATTCTTGTCACTTCAGCACTGAGGTTTTACTTGGGAACCATTAAGACACCCCCATTAGGCTTGAGAAACTAGGCAAAGACAACCAAATGAGGCTTTGGAACCTCAAGTAAGATGCCCACCTTCAGGCTTGGGAACCTGTGCCAAGTGGCTGGACTTGCCTGGCTATCGGGCGTGAACTCTTGGCGATGAGGTTGCCACTTCCTATTGAATTGGTAGTGGCGTAGCCACCATGGACCAACGCATGCTTAAAGCAACTGAGTGACTTATACAGCAATTAGAAACATCGATGGGCCCTATATCCGTTTCATCTATCATTCAACAATACTGGCCAAAAAACACTTTTTTTGCAATCCTTATATGGAGAGACTCCAAATTGAAAACTACATATTCTGATAGAAGGAAATCTGCTCTTTCTAATGGTGCTAAAAGAAAGAATATTGAAGCTGTCCCACTGGAGATCAAGGGCATCAAAGATAGCCCAATATGGGCAAAAATGCTTTTTATACCAACTTTGAACGCTTATAATTTTTCAACCACTTGAAGGAAGGTGCTACAAATTGGAAGGCCTCATTACAGCCGTACATTTAGTACACCTATCAAAAATCAACCTGAAAGGCCAACTAGTTTAGAAACTACAGCAGCCTCAACATCGCTGTAAATTGAGTTTTGCCGTTTTTTTGTCAAAGTTTGAGCCTAAACCATTCAAAAAGTAAGAGGACTAGGAACATGGGGTTTTGCCAGTTCATTAAGCCCTAAAAGTAGTGCAGGTTCTCCAAATATCCCCCTTGTACTACTAAAACTGCCAGTTTTACAGCTTCTGGAAGTTGGCCCAAAATGTCATTTTTGCTCAGGCGACATTTTGCAACCCTTTATTTGAGGTCCCCTAGAACCTCCAATTTTTAGTCTTTTGAACTAAAATTTTTCACAGCTTAGTTTTTTATCATAAAGAAACTATGTACCAAATTTCATCAAAATCTGAGATGGTGAGATGGGGACGACCTTTAAAATTGGTCCACTTGACACGGAATGACTCGATATTAATTTCTCCACCAATCACCAAAGGTGATAATTGCAATAAATTAAATAAATTAAGTATATATAAAAGATACCATATACTCAGAACACAAAGAGACCGTATTTTTAGCTTCAAAAAGGTTGATTTAATATACAATTGCACACGAGAGGTAGGTTTTTTAAAAGGATCTTAGAACAGAGAATTTGTGCAAAAAATAGAACAAAGTAACAGGTAGGTTAACTTACAAGTCCTTGTTACATAGTATGAACAGCATGAGGTAAGCACATGTTCAGGACAGGAGCAGTGCTTCTGCAGTGAGTGGATCTGAGTTGCTTGCAGCTGAAGAGAGAATCTAAATCTTGGGGAAACAGCTTTCGCTTTTATATCTTGCAAGCTGCAGGAGGATATGATCACAGAGTCCCAGCACCTGCTTCCTGGTTTGCACTGGATAACTTGCAAGGCATTATGGTTATTGTAGTCTGTTCACATGATCTGCAGATGTCCTGGCGTCCATTTGTCTGATAGTTGATGGGAGGGGCAGGTATACCTTTGACAAGCAAATGTCTTGTTTATGGTTTCCCCTCTGAAGTCTTTGTTATCAATAGCTGGAGTTATGCCTTTTCCAGACTATCTGTCTGCTGGTGGAGATGTCTATGTAATTCTTCAAGTATCCACCTTAGTCATTCTTTTGTTCAGTCTTTTTAGGTGGGAGGGCAGAGAGAGTTTTATTTCTCTTTGAAGCACAGTAACTTTTTGTCTCTGTTAAGTGTTTGTAATTAACTAGTCCTGCTATCAGAAGTCCCCAGGGAAAGGGAGATGAAATTCAGGCTAGCTGATCTCAAAGCTGTATTTTTATATTGTTATATATGATCCAACAAAATATCATGCTACATATTTCAATAATAAACTGATACCATTACACCCAGCACTATCCCCGCCTCCCGCCACCGGCTCTGCCACCCAATCTCGGCTAAGCTCCTTAGGATCCATTCCTTCTGAACAGGATTCCTTTATGTTTATCCCACGCGTGTTTGAATTCTGTCGCTTCTTCCTCTTTAACATCAGCAAAATTCGCCCCTTCCTCTCTGAGCACACCACCCGAACTCTCATCCACGCTCTCATTACCTCTCGCCTTGACTACTGCAACCTACTCCTCACTGGCCTCCCACTTAACCACCTATCCCCCCTTCAATCCATTCAGAACTCTGCTGCACGTCTTATATTCTGCCAGAACCGATATACTCATATCACCCCTCTCCTTAGGTCACTTCACTGGCTTCCGATCAGATACTGCATTCAGTTCAAGCTTCTCCTTCTTACCTACAAATGCTCTCAGTATGCAGCCCCTCATTACCTCTCTACACTCATCTCCCCTTACGTTCCCGCCCGAAACCTCCACTCACAGGACAAATCCCTCCTCTCAGTACCCTTCTCCACCACCACCAACTCCAGGCTCCGCCCATTCTGCCTAGCCTCACTATGCTTGGAATAAACTTCCTGAGCCCTTACGCCAAGCCCCCTCCCTACCCATCTTCAAATCCTTACTCAAAGCCCACCTCTTCAATGTTGCTTTCGGCACCTAACCTCTATACCTTTCAGGAAATCTAGACTGCCCCAATTTGATGACCCCTACTTGACTAACTGTACATTTGTCCTTTAGATTGTAAGCTCTTTGAGCAGGGACTGTCCTTCTATGTTGAATTGTACAGTGCTGCGTAACCCTAGTAGCGCTTTAGAAATGTTAAATAGTAGTAGTTAGAAGAAGCTCCTGTGCTGTCCATCTTCAGGCCTCAGACCAGTCTCTCATTTCTGGTTCCTGAGCCAGAAGATCCGGAGGATTTTTATACAGTTATTACAAGTGTTCTTTTGTATTGTTGCTGAGAAGGATTCTCCAGCCTGATGATTTACCTCTGATTGACCCCTGATGCAGGTGATAGCCAAAACACGGGGCCATGTCATGTTATGAATAAAACATCGTTTCCCTTGACTTCTGAATCCACCTGGATGTTACATCTGTGGCCTCATACACTCTCTTTTTACTTCCAGATGGAGTTAGTTGGAATTCATCAAAAATACTGAACTTGCTTGATGCTCTCGATGTGAAATTTATCTGAAGATACAGGTCCCTGGTTAGTGCAGGTGTTCAGCTTATGTCAGTGACCGCCCTTTTCTTTCGCCCCCCCCAGAGTGCAACACCCTCAATGGACTTGTTTCAGAAGTTTTCATCCGATTCTTTGTGGAAGCAACTGGCCACTATTCCCTCTTTTTGACTCAGAGTGAACAAGGAGAGCGTGTCTTTCAGAGGGAAGCTTTCCGCAAGTCAGTGGCTTCCAAGAGTATTCGCCGCTTCCTAGAGGTCTTCATGGAATCTCAAATGTTTGCTGGGTTTATTCAAGACAGAGAGCTCAGAAAATGCAGAGCGAAAGGTATGAGTTAATTTAATATGGGTTCTACTTTCGTGCTAAGAAGCAGATTTTTTTTTTCAAATTCCACACCAGTGATGTTTTAATGAAGTATAGCAATTAAATCATTATATTTTTTGCAATAGAGATGGGCTGAAAAAACACAATTCAAAATGAACCTTGTTACCTCAATAAGGTGCAGTCACCAGAAAATACTCACTAATCTTTTTTTTTTTTTTGGGGGGGGGGGGCTTATATGATCCATTTACAAGTTTGTTGAGTGTTCTGCTGTTTGGTGCTTAGAGACTCTGCCTAAAGAGTTTGCTGTTGCTGCCAAAAAATGGTCAGCTCAACGTTTGAAGCAGTTTCTATGGTTCTTAATTGTGACTGCACCTTATTGAGGTAACAAGGTTCATTTTGAATTGTGATTGAGTTTGGCTTCAAACACACTTAGGAATCATCATATTTGTTACCAAAGGCCAACTCTGACTTACTCTGCTGATCTTCCCACTGATCTGTAATGCACAGCCTAGGAATAGTTCTCTACCTATGCACTTCCCCTTTTCCAGTATTGTTCAGTTAACAGCTAAGGCCATACCCAGGGCCATCCTTGTGGGGAAGATGGGGAGTCAAGGCAGTCACCACCATGATAACCCTGCATCAATTTTTTGGCCATGTCTTCCCTCCCATGAGGTGTGAGGCAAAATAAAAATTTTTTTTTAAAAAGCTGGGTTACTACTCTCTCTGACTGAACATCTGTGGGACCTAGAAACGCATGTGTGCCTTGGTGCCATTGGGTTGACATCACCTAGTCATTCAACTGTTATCCTTAGAGAACAAATATTGCAGGTAATTGACTTTGTATACATAATTTATGCCATCAAATTAAGGGTCAATGGAGGGTTGTTAATGCCCTAGGCAAACCTTCAGTATTGTGCCCACTCAATTAGGTTTCAAGTCTCCTAGCCCCCTCCATCCCCCCCCCACTCCACAAATTTGATAATTAAAATCATTATCACACCACCACTACCCCAATCAGAATGATCCTATAAAAACATATAATTGCACATCAATATTTCAGATATTAACAATATTTTAGAAATTGTCCTATTTAGGTTAGTCATTTACCAAAGCTTCCTGTATGCATGCTGATTGTTTGAGCTAGTGTGGCAGTCAGGGCCTACTATTTGTTGTTGTTTTCTACCCCTCTAGAAACTGCATCTTTAGGCAGTCACCTAGTCTCCCCAGTGTTAAGCTGGCCCTGGTCCAATTTTCTTCCATTTCATCAAGCAGATCAATCCATAGACTGGTGGGTTGTGTCCATCTACCAGCAGGTGGATATAGAGAGCAATCTTTTGCCTCCCTATATGTGGTCATGTGCTGCCGGAAACTCCCCAGTATGTTTTCTATCTCAGCAGGTGTGTGGTCACACAGCAGCAGCTCTGGCTAGGTCTCCAAGCCTAATTGTTTAGGTTTTGTTGAGTACCTGGGGTTGAGGGCTCTTCGTCAGCAAGTGTAAACCTGGTGGTGCCAGGTCCCTCCTTTTCTCCCCCCTCCTGCTGGCTCTGTTTAAAAAAAAAAAAAAAAACCCAGAAATATAGACGTCTTTGAGAGAAAAACGTCTTTTGTTTGCAGCTGCTCACTGGGACTCCAAATCGTTGCAGCTCGGAGTGAGAAGCAGGTAATTTTACCTTTTTACTAGCGGGCAGGGGGTTCCCCGAACGGTCTCCATGTGGCTAATGGCGTCGGATGGCAAGGGCGCGAAAAGACACTCCCCAGAACGCGTATGCGCTTCTAGCGGGGAAACGGGGGGGTCCGAAGGCAGTCGCCTTTTTTGGGCGCCTTTTCGGAGTCAGGAGAGTTCCCAGGGTTTTCCTCCAGTGCGGCAGTTTTTCCCGCCTTAGGCGCCCATCCCCCACTGGCCGCCCTCCCGGTTGTGGCCGGCCACGCTGCTCAGACAGCTTCTTCTTGGGCCGCCCTCGAGGTGGGAGACGTTAATAGAATGGTCGCCCTTGACTCGGGCGATGGTAAAAAGTCGGTAAAATTAAAGCACCATTCTTCCTGCACGGCTCCTTCGTGGAGTGTCACAACGGACCCCATTTTGGATGCGCAGCGCGCCTTCTACCCCGCTCTTGGGAGCGCAGGTTGAGAGTGCCTCTAGGGCCGTGGCCCAGGCTGCAGAAGTGCACAGACTGGGGGGTTTCTCCCCTGAGTTCATTTGGCTGCTGCATCAGGCTTTTCTTATGCAAAGCGCTGCCCCTGCTCTCCTGTCTGATAAGGGTGATGAGGCTTCTATGATCAAACGCCCTCGGGTGGATCTCCAGGCCCTAGTGGACTCTGTCTCCTCTGATGTGGATGAGGGCAGCGTGTCTGATTTCTCCCAGAGGTCCTTAGCGGATTCTATGGAGGAGACTGATCCTTGCTCGGATGGAGCGGATGACCCCTCTGCAGCGCAGCTTTTTCGCTCAGAGGATTTGCCCAACCTGTTAGTGCAGGCCATGAGCATTTTGAAAATTTCCTCTCCGGAGGAAGGCCCTCTCTCAGCCTCAGCTGGCTCTGCCATTATGCTGGGAACTAAGCGCCCGCCTAGAACCTTCCACGTCCATGAAGCCATGCAGACTTTAATTTTGGCTCAATGGGATACCCCTGAAGCGAGCCTTAAAGGTAGCCATGGCCATGTCCCGTCTGTACCCTCTGCCTAAGGGTGAATGGGAGGCCTTTCTCTGGCCTACAGTGGACTATTTAATCACTGCGGTGACTAAGAGGACGGCTCTGCCGGTGGAAGGTGGCTCTGCCCTGGAGGACGCTCAGGACAGGAGATTGGAGGCGGCCGCCCTGAGTTTGCAAGCCTCGGTTTGCAGCTCCTATGTGGCCAGGGCATGCCTGACCGTTTTGCAGCAGACTTCCCCCTCGGATTCGTCCTTGAGGGCGGATTGGCCGGCCCTAGAGTCGGGCTTGGCCTACTTAGCAGACTTGCTGTACGACATCTTGAGAGCCTCGGCTAAAGGTATGGCTCAGACAGTCTTGGCTCGGCGGTGGCTATGGCTTAAGCACTGGTCGGCTGACCATGCCTCAAAATCTCGCCTAGCCAAGTTGCCTTTTAAAGGCAAGCTGCTGTTTGGGGACGAGCTAGACAATATCGTGACGGAGCTCGGCACGTCTAAGGGTAAGAGGTTGCCGGAGGTCATGGCACGGGCCGGCAGTGCTCGCCCTGGTTCCTCCAAGGGCCGATTTCAGGAAGCCCGCCGGTATCGCCCGGGCAAGTCAACCTCCTCTTCCTCCTCTTCCTTCAAGCGGAACTTCTCCCCCAAGCAGCATTCCTTTCGCAGGGACCGCCGTCCCGGAGGTTCGTCCTCCGGCCCTCCCCCAGGGTCTCGTACCCAATGATGGGGCCCTGGTCCATGGCCCAGAGCAGATAGGAGGAAGGCTATCCTCGTTTCTGGGGGAGTGGACCAGGGTAACTGCAGATGCTTGGGTTCTGGAAGTCATCAGAGACGGCTACAAGTTGGAGTTCTGCCGGCCCTTGAGAGACGGGTTCGTAAACTCTCCCTGCAAGTCTCCAGTCAAAGCAGCAGCAGTGCAGCAGACTTTAGACAACCTAATCCGCCTGGGCGCGGTGGTCCCAGTGCCAGTAGATCAACTTGGCAAGGGACGTTACTCCATTTACTTTGTGGTGCCAAAGAAGGGAGGTTCTGTTCGGCCTATTCTCAACCTCAAGGGAGTCAATCGGGCCTTGAAAATATGGCACTTCCGGATGGAGACTCTCCACTCCGTAATAGCTGCGGTGAAAAAAAGGAGAATTCTTGGCATCCTTGGACATCAAGGAAGCTTACTTACATATTCCCATCTGGCCGCCTCACCAGCGCTTCCTGCGCTTTGCAGTCCTGGGCCGACACTTCCAGTTCAGAGCCCTCCCGTTCAGGTTGGCTACTGCTCCGCGGACCTTCTCCAAAGTAATGGTGGTCATCGCGGCTTTCCTCCGCAAGGAAGGAGTGTAAGTCCATCCCTATCTGGACGACTGGCTGATCTGAGCCCCCTCTTATGCAGAGTGTGGGAGAGCTACGGACAGGGTTGTTGCTCTTCTGAGCTCCCTGGGATGGATCGTCAACTGGGAGAAAAGTCAGCTGCACCCGACTCAGTCCCTGGAGTATCTGGGAGTTCAATTCGACACCCAAGTGGGCAGAGTGTTCCTGCCAGACAACCGGAGTGTTACAGTGAGCTGCTGCTTCCTCCCTCCCACTTTGGCGGTGTTTGGGTAAGCCAGCTCCTCCCGCGGTTGCGGTAGCAGGATAAGCCATATCCCCCCGCATCAGCGGGTGTGGTGTCCCTCCCCCGCTTCGCGGAGATGAGCTGGACGGATTCCCCTCCCCCGCTTTGGCGGTGGTGAGCTGGGCAGAGTGTCCCTTTGTGGGTGTAATTCTCTAAGTGCTGAGTTCTGCGGATGGAGCTTTGATATCGACATACTGAGGAGTTTCCGGCAGCACATGACCACATATAGGGGGAGGCAAAAGATTGCTCTCTATCTCCACCTGCTGGTAGATGGACACAACCCACCAGTCTATGGATTGATCTGCTATGATTAATGGAAAGAAAATTATCAGGTATGATACATAATTTTACCTTGGGAACTAGCAGAAGAATTATGAACTTGTATATAGTGCTACATTACATTACAATTCTGATTTATATCCCGCTATCACCTCACAGTTCTAAGCAGGTCACAAAAGGTCAAGAGGCCAGGACAATCTCTGGGAATTAAAAAAACCTTACATAAAATATGACTAACCTGATATTACTAATCTTCTTGTGAAATGCATTTCTTAAATAAACATGTTTTGAGCTTCCTTCTAAATGTAAGATACTGTTGAGGAAATAAGTAAAATTTAACAAAATCCCTCCAAAGCCTTGCTGCTTAAAAAGCCAATGATTTCTCAAAAATCGCTAATCGCTTCTTTCCTTTAACTGAAGGGAAGGCAAATAACATGATATTGCCAAACCTTCTAAGTCTGGAGACAGCACCAAAACAAAAATGTGACAAAAATAATCAGGAACCAACCCATGTAAAACTTTAAACAAAAAAACAAACATGTTGAAAAATAATTCTGACCTCTGTTGGCAGCCAATGCAACCTAATATAAAATGGAGATATTCTTTCATATTTAGAAAGTCCAAAAATCAAGTGAACCACCCAACACTTTACCAGAAAACAGTGAATCATGTTCTGGCATACAGCACAGGAGAAGAGCAAAAAACAGCCACTTGAATGAAATAAGACAAAAGATAAAATGAAATGTGGGATCAGAAAGCATACCAGTTTGTTTGTTTTTTTTTGTTTTTTTTGGGGGGGGGGGGGTTATTGCTTCATCCTACTATACTTCCCCTGTTTGGACAGTTGAAATTTAATTAATAGTAAGCAGAGAAATGTAATTGCTAAATAATGTATTAGACTTGCAAAGGCAGCAGAGCCAAGGTTACTATTTTATATAAAGAATGGACTGATTTCTGCTTTTCATTTTCCATAGGTCTCTTTGAACAGAGGGTTGAGCAATATTTGGAAGAACTTCCAGACACAGAACAAAGTGGCGTTAACAAATTCCTGCGTGGGTTAGGTAGGTAAAGTGTGCACAGCTAGTGTATGGGCAGGTTCAGCGTTTAGATGACAACGAAATAAAAAGTTGTTTGTGGCTTAGAAACTGTTATTCAATTATTTTGTGAAGCGTTTTATCATAAGGACTTCAAAGAATGTGGTTTTATAGCACATATCGTAGCTGCTACTGCTCCTCCATCATGAGTGAGATGCTGAACCATGACTGGGAGCTTTTTGAAACTTCTAAGACCAGAGGTGGGCAACTTCAGTCCTCTAGGGCCACAACTGAGTCGGGTTTTCAAGATTTCCACAATGGATATGCATGAGATGTACTGTTGCTTCCGTTGTATATAAATAGATCCCATGAATATTCATTGTTGAAATCTTGAAAACTCAACTGGGTTGTGGCCCTTAAGGACTGTACTTGTCCACCCCTGCTCTAAGAGCAGGTGAAAAGGGAGAGTGGGAGATAATGGAGCTTGCCCTGTTTCTATTTTGTGGCGCCGATTAAATGATGGAACTCCATTTTATGCTCACTGTTTCTCAGAAACAATGCAAAGGAAGTTTATTTCTCAACCTCCTTCAGCCTCATAGGCACAAGTTTTCCCTTGAGTAGGAGGCACTTCCCACTTAAGTACTCATACATTTTTCAAATAAAAATGTTTATCTTCTGGTATTGCAAACACGTGGCAATAGTTATCTCTATGTAATGGAGGAAAAAGCCTCTGTATCCTCGGTCAAGAAATTATTATGTTTTGACTCAGGGGGTGAGATCTTCATTGGCTAAAAAAACCTCATTTTTGATGTGTGCAACTTGAATTTCTATGTTATATTGTGCAATTACTATTTCTTCATATATAGTTTGATATTAGATCATGGAGTGGCCTAGTGGTTAGGGTGGTGGACTTTGGTCCTGGGGAACTGAGGAACTGAGTTCAATTCCCGGCACAGGCAGCTCTTTGGTTTTTTTTTTTTTATTTATAATTTCAAATTTTTACATTACAAGATAATCTTGTTTCAGAAAAACAGACAAGAAAATATTTTGTAGAATTACATTTTCCACTTAAATACAGCAATACAAGATTACCAATAATTGTCTTTTTTTTATATCACAAAAAACTTTAAAGAGGGGGCATGAATAAAGATAATGGGGTTAAATCTAAAAGAAAAGGAAAATTATAACAATATAGATAAGCTTAGCATGATCTTTCCATCCATCAATTCTTTAACTCAATCAGGGAATTACCGTAGGGGATTTATATCTTCCTAGAATCAAGAAAAACTCTTAACTGCTCTGGCTGAAAGAAAATGTATTTTAAACCTTGATATTTAATAGTACATTTACTAGGATAATTCAAAAAAAAAGGAGGCACCCAAATCTTGTGTCTCCTTTCTCATACTCAAAAACAACTTTCTAATTTTTTGTGTCTGTTTTGTAACATCTTGAAAAATGTGTACAGTTTTACCACAGAACAGTTCATTCATTTTACGAAAGTATATTCTTTTAACAGCATCCACATCCTGCTGAAAAACAAATTGAACCACTAAAGTCATTCTTTCTGATTGCTCTGATAAAGTAGTTTCAAGCAGGTCGGATACATTTAGAGCTGTTCACGCCTCATTGGTTATAGATATATCAGAAGGTTTATTTCTTATATAGTAGATTTTATTTATTGGAGGTAACAAGTCTGAGGAAAATTGTAAAACTTCAACCAAGTATTTTTTAAATGCATCCAGAGGTGGTATTCCATTTTCCCTCGGAAAATTTAATATGTGCAAATTTAATCTCCGATTGTAGTTTTCAATTTGATTAATCTTTCTAGTTATTATAGTTTTATCTTTTATTAACTCTGAAGATAAATCTTGCAGCTTTTTCACATCCTGATTAAGCTTCGTTGTTTGAGTAGTGAATTCCTTTTTAATATCAGCCAAAGACTCAGAAAAATTATTCATAGTACTCACTAGGGAGGAAAGTTCCTTTGTAGATTTCTCAACGGTAACCGCCAACTGTTGGAGAACTGTCCAAACGTTTTCCAACGACACCGTCACAGGCAGCTCCTTGTGACTCTGGGCAAGTCACTTAACCCTCCACTGCCTGCAGCATTGAGCCTGCCATGAGTGGGAAAGCGCGGGGTACAAATGTAACAAAAATAAAAATAAATAAAAAAATAAAGCACTTACCTTATTATTCCGACGGGGTCCCGTTTCGCTGTTTCGACTTTGTCAAGGAAACAGACTTCGTGCTTATGCTGGTATCTGTAACAAAAGTAAACCACTGCAATGAGCCATCCTCCGGTCTTGACATGACTGATACATTGTATGTTCAAGTATCTAAACAGTCCAGTATAACCTTCTTTTACTATAACTAAACAAGCACATAAGACGAACTTACTGCAGCGTGACTCCTCTTCGCTGTCCTCTGCAAGCCATACAAAAATGGTACCTGAATTTATTGACACTGTGACTCACGGGTGAGATCTTCATTGGCTAAAAAACCTCCTTTTTGATGTGTGCTTGTTTAGTTATAGTAAAAGGAGGTTATACTGGACTGTTCAGATACTTGAACATACAATGTACAACATACATCCATGTCAAGACCGGAGGATGGCTTATTGCAGTGGTTTACTTTTGTTACAGATACCAGCATAAGCACGAGGTCTGTTTCCTTGACAAAGCCAAAATGGCGAAACAAGACCCCGTTGGAATAATAAGAAAAGTGCTTTATGCTGTAATATCAAACTATATATGAAGAAATAGTAATTGCACAATCAAACATATAAACGGCGAGTGACCGTACTCACTTGCAAATGCGCAGTAGAGACCTCTGCCCCGCCCCCACGTCAATACGTGATGACAGGGGGGCGGAACACAGAGGGTCTGTACTGCGCATTGCTGAGGGAGGGACACTGCCATCTAACGCTCCCCCCACCCGAGTCGCCGCCGCCGCCCACCTTCTACCCGGTCAGGCCCTCGCTCCACTATTGAAACAGCGAGGGTCCGGGAACGCAGCACTGAGCTCTGCTGAGCTGCCGACATCGCCCTTCCTTCTTCTTCTCTGCCTCTGTCCCGCCCTCGACGACGTTACGTCACACAAGGGCGGGACAGGCAGAGAAGAAGAACGAAGGCCGACGTCGGCAGCTCAGCAGAGCTCAGTGCTGCGTTCCCGGACCCTCGCTGTTTCAATAGCGGAGCGAGGGCCCGACCGGGTGGAAGGTGGGTGGTGACGGCTCTGTGGGGGGCACGAACTTGGAGGGGGAGGGGCAGCGGCGAACTCGGCAGTGGGGGCGGGCCTTTCAACCCCCCCTTCCTATAATAGCCCGTTTTTACGGGCTCAAAGTCTAGTATAACATAGAAATTCAAATTGCACACATCAAAAAGGAGGTTTTTTAGCCAATAAAGATCTCACCCCGTGAGTCAGAATGCAATAATTTCTTGACCAGGGATACAGAGGCTTTTTCCTCCATTACATAGAGATAACTATTGCCACATAGTTTGCAACCATCGTTTGGACATTAAGAAACACTTGTATTAAATATTGTGGTTGATTCCTATTTTATAGTGAAAAGTTATCTTCTGGTATTACACAGCCAACTTGTGAGATGAAAATTACCTATATTCTATCTTCAGAAATATAAATTAGGACAAATACATAAACAAATCCAGTTAAACAAAACAATAACATTATAAAATATAAGGGCTGTTAACATCCAGAGACTACTACTGGTCCTAGTATTGCAACAATTTCATCACATCTCCTCCAAAATATAAAAAAAAAAAAAACTAAAAAAGACAACCTTTAAAAACTTCAGAATATAAACTTATCTTTAAAAAGCAGTCTGTAGCTCAAGCTGTCAGTGCAGTCCAGACAATGGAGGTCCAATAATCACATGTGTGTCAAAGAGAGAAAAATGAAATTCTTAATTAAATGGGGATAAAAGTGTATTGGTTGACTTTTATCAGTGATGTCTCTTCAATTTTTGAAACTTAGCAAAACCTTACTGCTGTATAGAAGTAGTACTGAAATTGATCTACTGAAACACATAAGATACTCGTTTTCATTTTTTGTCTGTGGGATATGAACTTTTGGTTATATAAGGGGTCTTTTACAAAGCGGCGGTAAGCCCAACACGGGCTTATTGCTCACTAAGCCGGAAATACCACCGGGCTACTGCAGCAGCCCAGCAGCAGTTCCCACCCCCAGCATGGGAGCCTGGGTTAGCGCAGTAGCCTGTACCGCCACCTCAATGGGTGGTGGAAAGTGCTCCCCCCCCAAAATGGCCACACAGCAAGTGCTTCACTTACCGCATGACCATTTCTTAAAAAAAAAAAAATGAAAGACAGCCTTTTACCCGATGCGGTAAAAGAGGGCCTCAGCATGCATGAAAAACATGCGCTGCAGGCCCCCTTTTATCGCAGCTTGGTAAAAGGACCCCAAAAGTCCTTATATAGTCAGAAGTCAGTGCAAAGAATAAAAACAAAACTGTTTCTGGGGTATACAAACAGCAGTGAAATTCAGTTACTCTCCATATAAGTTACCTATGTAAGCCCTGGCAGCCCTATAAGAATTATAACTTTATATAGGTAACATCCATATAAAGTTATAGGTGTGTATTCAGTAGTCGCACTGTATTGTTACCTCCACTGAATAAAGTTCTGCGGCTGGTGTTTGGTTGGACCATTGTGAGCACCTTCTAAGGGACACAAACATGCTAAAGATTGTCTCAGCCTTTGTGTTGTGACCAAAAGAGATTAGCATTTAAATCTTCAGTCCAGAGCAGCTGGCAATGTCTTGCACTGCAAAGGTGATAGTCAAATTCTACGAAGGAGGGATGATGGCTGCCATGACACCTGCTAGCAAAAGAGCAGTGCTTAGGGTGTTAATCTCACAGGAGACTCCGACTCCCCCATTCAACTCCCAGCTACCTAGGCATATCATCCTGGGAGCATGGGGAAGTTTAAAAGTAAGACAATATTAGGTAGTGTCTGATTTTACTACATGGCTATCTAAACCTACCTCACTAAACCTTCCAATTATTAAAGTCCACCTCCATACTAACCTACCTAATACCTTCTTCTCTCTTCCCTTACTTAATCTCTACACAACACTAAGTGTATCTGATATCATGTAATGACAATGTCATAACAAACTCTGTAAGCCACATTGAGCCTACAAATAGGTGGGATAATGTGGGATACAAATGCAATAAATAAAAAATAAATAAAAATAATAAAAAGTGTGTGTGTGTGTTCAATCGAAAAGTGATGATCCAGCTTGCTCATAATATAAATTCTCCGAGGACAAGCAGGCTGCTTGTTATCATGACTGGGTGACGTCCACGGCAGCCCCCCCCCCCCCCCGAACGGAAATCTTCCTAGCAACAAAGCTTGCTAGAGCCTTCGCGCGGGCGCGGCCATCTTCCCGCCTCTCGCGTGAGAGTCCTGACAGTTCTTTTCTTTCCGCGGTAAGGGAGAGACTGCCTGCGGTCTTTCTCTGTGTGCCCCTGAAAAGAGCCTTTGTTCGCGGTCTTTTTCCGCTTTCTTTCAGTTTTTTTGCTCTGGAGCTGTTCTTTTTGAAAAAAAAAATCCTTATTTCTTAGTGTTTTCCCTCTTAAGTTTCCTTTCATTTCCGTCGCAGCCCTCTTAGGCCGCACGTACGCGTTTCTCCTTTTTGTGCCCTTCTTTTGGCACCATCGAGAACTTTGACTATTTTTCCATCCATGACATCAAGGATTCCCAGCGGCTTTAAGAAGTGCGGTCAATGCAACCGGGTAATCTCAGGAACTGATCCCCACTCGTGGTGTATCCAGTGCCTTGGGCCTGACCATCGCCCAGACACGTGTAAGTTGTGTCTTTGCCTTAAAAAGCGGACACAGGCATCGAGATTAGCTCAGCAGGACTGTCTGTTTGGAGCTTTGCCCGGTTCTTCGGCGTCGACAGCGGTACCGAGGTCGGCGTCGATGTCGGCACCAGAGATGGCATCGACATCGGGAGCGCAGGTAATGGCTGTCCGGAGACCACCACACGCTGGGAGCAGTGAGCCATCGAGTGGGTCTCCACCTGCCTCGAATTCTCTTCTGTGCAGGCCCACAGGGACTGACCTCTTTCGGACCCGACCCCGAGGAAGCGTGTGGATTCCACATCCTCCTCGTCAGTACCGAGGAGTTTCGATGTCGTGCCTCGATCGAAGGCTAAGAAGCATCGCCATCGGTCTCCTTCTAGACACGGTACTGGGAGCTCCGGGGCATCGAAGGATTCGGCACTCGGGAAGCGTCGATGCCAGGAGGACCGCTCCCCCTCCGTTCAAGAGGTGTCGGTCTTTGGACAGCCTGGTACCGCCTCCTCATCCCTTGCAGATTCTGCCTCCAGCTCCTGCACCGGCCCCACAGCCTTTCCCGGCAGAGACTCTAGACGAGCGCCTCTGAGCCATTCTCCCAGGTCTCCTGGAAAGCCTGCTGTGTCAGTCTGTTCTGGTACCGGGGGTGCTTGCGCCCTCGGTACCGTTGATGGAAGCGGCGGCTGGCTCTGTGCCTGTGGTGCGGTCTCCGACGCCGGTACCGCTTGCGGTATCAGTGTCTGCTGCCACCCAGGTCGATTCCCCATCGACATCGCTGGAGAGAGCTTCATCACCGCCTGCACGGGAGTCGACTTCTCTACATCGTCATCGAGGACGTGGTTCCTTGGTGTTGAGACGGGCTCGGTTTCAGACTGCAGTCAGAGAACTCTTGTCCGATACCGAGGAGGAGGCCTCGTGGGAAGAAGAGGAGGATCCCAGGTATTTCTCTTCTGAGGAGTCTTATGGTCTTCCCTCTGATCCTACTCCTTCCCCAGAAAGAAAGCTTTCTCCCCCGGAGAGTTTTTCTTTCTATTGATTTGTCCGGAAGATGTCTGTGGGCATTCCCTTCCCTGTGGTGTCTGTGGATAAGCCCAGGACTGAGATGCTCGAGGTCCTTGACTATCCTTCACCACCTAAGGAGTCATCCACTGTCCCTCTGCATAATGTCCTTAAGGAGACATTGCTAAGGAACTGGATGAAACCACTATCTAATCCCACCATCCCCAAAAAAGCTGAGTCCCAAGATCGGGTTCACGGAGAACATGAGTTGATGAGGACACAGAAACCTCACCACTCTATGGTTGTGGATTCCGCTCTTAAGAGAGCCAAGAGTTCTAGAGATTTTGCCTCGGCGCCCCCCACCCCCCCGGGACGAGAATCTAGAACTCTGGACTCTTTTGGGAAGAAGGCCTATCAGTTCTCTATTCTTGTGTCCAAAATTCAGTCTTACCAGCTCTACACAGCATTCACATGCGGAACAATGTGAAGCAACTGGCGGACTTGGTGGATAAGCTCCCTGTGGAGCACGCCAGGGCTTTTCAGGAGGTGGTCAGGCAGCTGAAGGCATGTCGCAAATTCCTGTCCAGAGGTATTTACGATACTTTTGATGTTGCATCCAGATCTGCTGCTCAAGGTATAATGATGCGCAGACTCTCATGGCTGCGTGCCTCTGACCTGGACAATCAAACCCAGCAGCGGCTTGCGGATCTTCCTTGCCGGGGGGGATAATATTTTTGGCGAGAAAGTCGAGCAGGTGGTAGAGCAGCTCCACCAGTGGGAAACCGCCCTTGACAAACTCTCCCACCGGACGCCTTCAGCATCTACCTGAACAGATAGACAGTTTTTCAGGGGAAGGAGGACTGCTCCCTATGCTTACAATAAGCGTAGGTACAATCCACCTTCCCGACAGCCTTCTCAGGCTTAGCCCCAGCACGCTCATTTGCACCAACAGCGTGCGCCCAGACAGGCCCCTGCAGCTCCCCAGCAAAAGCAAGGGACAGGCTTTTGACTGGCTCCAGCTGAGCATAGCTGCCATAAAAGTACCTGTGCTGGACGATCTGCTGGTCGGGGGAAGGTTAAAATATTTTCACCAAAGGTGGCCTCTCGTAACCTCCGACCGGTGGGTTCTTCAAATACTCCGGTCAGGGTACTCCCACAATTTGATCTCCAGACCTCCAAATTGCCCACTGGGAGCACAGTCCTTCAGCTTCCAGCACAGGCAGGTACTTGCAGAGGAACTCTCCACCCTTCTCAGCGCCAATGCAGTCGAGCCTGTTCCACCAGGGCAAGAAGGACTGGGATTCTATTTCAGGTACTTCCTTGTGCAAAAGAAAACGGGGGATGCGTCCCATCCTAGACCTAAGGGCCCTGAACAAATTTCTGGTCCGAGAAAAGTTCAGGATGGTTTATCTGGGCACCCTTCTGCCCATGATTCAGAAAAACGATTGGCTGTGCTCTCTGGACTTAAAGGGTGCTTATACACACATCCCGATACTTCCAGCTCACAAGAAGTATCTTCGATTTTGTCTGGGGACTCAACACTTCCAGTATTGTGTGCTGCCCTATGGGCTCGCCTCTGCACCCAGGGGTGTTTACAAAATGCCTGGCGGTGGTTGCAGCGTCGCTACGCAGACTGGGAGTGCACGTGTTTCCTTACCTCGACGATTGGCTGGCGAAGAACACCTCGGAGTCAGGAGCTCTACAGTCTATGCAGATGACTATTCAACTCCTGGAGTTACTCGGGTTTGTCATAAATTACCCAAACTCCCATCTCTTTCCAGTTCAGAAACTAGAATTCATAGGAGCTCTGCTGGACTCACAGACGGCTCATGCCTATCTCCCAGAGGCAAGGGCAGACAATCTTCTGTCTCTTGTCTCCATGGCCAAAGTGTCTCAGCAGATTACATCCCGGCAGATGTTGAGACTTCTAGGTCATATGGCCTCCACAGTTCATGTGACTCCCATGGCTTGTCTTCACATAAGATCAGCTCAGTGGACCCTAGCTTCTCAGTGGTATCAAGCCACAGGGGATCTAGAGGATGTGATCCAGCTCTCCACCGCTTTTCACAATTTCCTGCAATGGTGGACGATTCGATCCAATTTGGTCTTGGGATGTCCTTTCTAAATTCCTCAGCCACAAAAAGTGCTGACAACGGATGCATCCCTTCTTGGGTGGGAAGCCCATGTTGATGGGCTTCACACTCAAGGAGTTTGGTCCCTCCAGGAAAGAGGTTTTCAAATCAACCTCCTGGAATTGCGAGCGGTCTGGAATGCTCTAAAGGCTTTCAGAGATTGGTGTCCTATCAAATCATTCAAGTTCGGACAGTCAGGTTGCCATGTACTACATCAGCAAGCAGGGGGCACCGGATCTCACCCACTGTTTCGGGAAGCCGTCCAGATGTGGTTTGGGCATGCCAGCACGGCATGCTTCTCCAAGCCACTTATCTGGCAGGCGTAAACAACAGTCTGGCCGAGAGATTGAGCAGGATAATGCAATCTCACGAGTGGTCGCTCAACTCAGGCGTCGTACGCAAGATCTTCCAAGAGTGGGGCATCCCCTCGGTGGATCTTTTTGCCACTCAGCTCAATCACAGGGTCCCTCAGTTCTGTTCCAGACTTCAGGCCCACGGCAGACTAGCATCGGATGCCTTTCTCCTGTATTGGGGGAAGGGCCTTCTGTATGCGTATCCTCCCATACCTCTGGTGGGGAAGACTTTGCTGAAACTCAAGCAAGACGGGGGGACCATGATTCTGATTGCGCCCTTTTGTCTACATCAGATTTGGTTCCCTCTTCTTCTGGAGTTGTCCTCCGAAGAACCGTGGAGATTGGACTGTTTTCCAACCCTCATTACTCAGAACGAGGGGGCGCTTCTGCATCCCAACCTCCAGTCCCTGGCTCTCACGGCCTGGATGTTGAGGGCGTAGACTTTGCCTCCTTGGGTCTTTTTGAGGGTGTCTCCCGAGTCTTGCATGCTTCCAGGAAAGATTCCACGAAGAGGTGTTACTCTTTCAAATGGAGGAGGTTTGCTGTCTGGTGTAATAGCAAGGCCCTAGATCCTCGCTCTTGTCCTACACAGACCCTGCTTGAATACCTTCTACACTTATCAGAGTTCATCTTAGTGCAATTAGTGCTTTTCATTATCGTGTAGAGGGTAAGCCTATCTCTGGACAGCCTTTAGTTGTTCGCTTCATGAGAGGTTTGCTTTTGTCAAAGCCCCCTGTCAAACCTCCACCAGTGTCATGGGATCTCAATGTCGTCCTCACCCAGCTGATGAAACCTCCTTTTGAGCCACTGGATTCCTGCCATCTGAAGTATTTGACCTGGAACGTCATTTTCTTTGTGGCTGTTACTTCAGCTCATAGTCAGTGAGCTTCAAACCTTGTTAGCCCATGCTCCCTATACTAAGTTTCATCATAACAGAGTAGTCCTCCGCACACACCCTAAGTTCTTGCCGAAGGTGGTGTCTGAGTTCCATCTGATCCAGTCAATTGTCTTGCCAACATTTTTCCCCATCCTCATACCCGCCCTGCTGAACGTCAGTTGCATACATTGGACTGCAAGAGAGCATTGGCCTTCTATGTGGAGCGGACAAGCCCCTTCAGACAGTCCGCCCAAATGTTTGTTTGTTTCTTTCGATCCCAACAGGAAGGGAGTTGCTGTCAGGAAATGCACCATTTCCAATTGGCTAGCAGATTGCATTTCCTTCACTTATGCCCAAGCTGGGTTGACTCTTGAGGATCATGTCACGGCTCATAGTGTTCGAGCCATGGCGGTGTCAGTGGCCCACTTGAAGTCAGCCACTATAGAGGAGATTTGCAAGGCTGCGACGTGGTCATCAATCCACACATTCACATCTCATTACTGCCTGCAGCAGGCTACCCAACACGACAGTCGGTTTGGGCAGTCAGTGCTGCAGAATCTGTTTGGGGTTTAGAATCCAACTCCACCCCCCTAGGCCCATTTTTGTTCTGTTCCAGGCTGCACTCTCAGATGTTTCTTCGTAGGTCAATCCTTGTTATGTCCTCGCCGTTGCGAGGCCCAATTAACCTTTCTTTGTTGTTTTAAGTGAGCCTGGGGGCTAGGGATACCCCAGTCGTGAGAACAAGCAGCCTGCTTGTCCTCGGAGAAAATGAAGATACATACCTGTAGCAAGTTTTCTCTGAGGACAGCGGGCCGATTGTTCTCACATACCCGCCCACCTCCCCTTTGGAGTTGTCTTTGTCCTTGTTTGCTTTGATATCGAACTGTCGGGACTTGCGCGCGACGGGCGGGAAGATGGCCACACACCCGCGCGCGCTCGAAGGCTCTAGCAAGCTTTGTTGCAAGGAAGATTTCCGTTTGGGGGGGAGCTGCCATGGACGTCACCCAGTCATGAGAACAATCAGCCTGTTGTCCTCGAAGAATACCTGCTACAGGTATGTATCTTCATTTTATCTGCTGCCAAATGTTAACTGTTAAAATCTGTGTTTTCCACAGGAAATAAAATGAAGTTTCTTCATAAGAAGAATTAACTACATTCTACTGATGTGTACACCAAAAGACTATTTATAACACTATGCATAGAACACAAGCAAAACTTTTGAAATCTGGAGAAAAAAAACCTCAAAACAAATTACTAAACAGAATAAGCTGACTGAAGCTTTAAAGGACTGCAAATGCTGCTTGGCAGTGACCCAAGAAGTTGTTTTATAATGGCTTTTTCCTGTACTTGGATATATATTTTGTAAATATGCTTTTTTTTCCTTTTTACTGAGCAAGAGAAAACTGTGGTAATGTGTATATTCCTGAGAAATAGAGGTGCTTCTTTCTTTAGTATGAATTGAGGTTTATGCTTGTTACAAGTAAATAGCAAACTATGTGCCACTGACTTGCTCAGCAATAACACTGACTTAAGGCAGCACTGCACTCTAGCCTACTTGAGAATCTTCTCATCGGTCTCTGTTGCCAATGAGGCAAACTGCTGCCAAAGCCAATTTCCACCCCCCCCCCCCCCCCCCCCCACTTTCTTTTCACTCTTCTGTCCACTCTTCCCTTCATCCATCTGAATGTATTCCAGGATGTTCCAGATTCTGGAAAACATATTCTCTCCATCTTTCCTTACTTGTCCAATAGGTCAATTTAGAGAAAATCCTTCTTGAAGGGCTGACTATATTGAGTAAGAAGCCATAGACCAAAACAATTGGGCAAGAGGCTAAGAACTTCTTCCTACAAGAGAATGTTAAGAAACTAAAATTTGCATCCTTGTATGTTTTATGGCTTAATAAACCCTCTCCCCATTCGAACTTCCCTTCCTTGTGGATCTTAAGCACCTCACCTCTGTAGTGTGCCCAGGTCATGTCAAAGTCTTTTATTAAACTGTACAGCACTATATATTTTTTTTTTTCACTCTGTAATTTCCATTGGGCTTTCTGCTCATTTGGAGCAAGGGCTAGGAGCTGGCACCTTGAGCAGCCTTCATTTGCAACTACCCAAGGATTTTTTCCCCTTGTTTTAATAATCCTCCAAAGTAATTTAGTCCAGTTGTTGTAGCAACAGTCCTTGGCCTGGGGACATGCACTTTTCAGAACCCCACGCTCATGGGCCCTAAATGCAGCCTCTATGAGTTGCCATAGTGAAATGATTATTACCAATCTGATTGTTCCATTAGGGCAAAGGTTCTCAACCCGGTCCTTGAGACACACCCAGCCAGTCAGGTTTTCAGGATGTCTATAATAAATATGCATGAGATGATTGCATGCACTTCCTCCATTGTATGCAAATCTACCTCATGCATATTCATTGAGGGCATCCTGAAAACTTGAGTAGCTAGGTGTATCCTGAGGACTGAGTTGAAAACCACTGGACTAGGAGCTGCTTCTGCAGTATCCGGAGCCCTAGCCAACCCAGAGTGGCCTGAGAATCACACTCAGTTACTTCAGCATGGTAGAATACACAATAGCCACTGAGCCAGTCCTAGAGAACAATGTTTTATTGCTGTACAGTCACCAGAAAAATATCCCTCCAGACAGCTTTTGAGATGACTTGGGTTGAAGGGTTGATTTCTGAGGGAATGTTCTTTTTACTCTTTTGGGATCTTGCCAGGTACTTGTGACTTGGATTGGCCACTATTGGAAACAGGATAGTGGGCTTGATGGACCTTCAGTCTGTCTCAATATGGCAACATTTGTTCTTATGTATATCTGAATCAGTGATGGATCAACCTCCCACAATCCAGGTCCAGTCTCAAAAAAATGACATTTATTTACTAGTTTAGTCCATACATTTGATCAGTTTGAATTTGATTCAGGGAATTCAAATTTAATCTGATTGGTTCAAATTTTTGGACAAAAACCAAAAGGAAAAGAAAGCACAATAGTGAGGAGGCAAGTCTGACTGTATTTTATATGTATATGTTTGTGATTGATGTGATTTTATTATGTATGTACACTGTGCTCCGCTTTGGATAAGAGTGGAATATAATTGGTAATAAATGAAATTAAATTTAAGGGGGAAGTTATCAATGTGGGCTACTGTTGGATTATTTTAACACAGGGTCTCACTGCATAAAATGGGACCCTGTACTAAAATAACCCAACTTAACAGTAGCCCAAGTTGATAATTGTCCCTTTATCCTAGAATATGTAAGGAGCTCACATTTTAGGAGGAAAATGCGAGCATCCAAAATGAGCATAGCTTATACTAAACTATTGACAGTTTGCATAGTTAAGCTGTGAGTGGTGGAATTCCTGCATCACAAACTCAGTCTAGATTTTATTGGAGCCTAGGCATCCATCCCTCAAGTTCAGTATGAATTCTAACTGGATTACCCAACTCTAATCTGAATCCTGTGGTAACTGAGAAATCAAGAAAGGTTTAATCACATTAAGTTTCTTTTGCTTTTTATTTTATCAATTAACTTTACAAAAATCAAGATGCATTTTGTTGAGGTACTCGGATCACTGTTGCAGAGTTTCTACATTTTTTTAAAATTCTGTGGTCAGTAAACTGCATATGTTCTGCACTATGATTTCTAAAATGAAGAAAATCTCATCATACTTTGACTTACAGGCTGCCACAACTTTGGTACATCCTTTCCTAATGTATGTTTGTTTAATAAATTGTGTAAATATAGCTTTATTTTGTGACTGTTTATATTTATCAGAACTATTGTTATAAAGATGCAAATCTCTGTCTATCTTAAATATGGGCCCAAATTTGTAATGTGATTTTTTTTTAACCTGTGGAATATAATTGGCAGATGTTTGGTAGGGTATTTTGATTTTCTTAAGAACACATTCAAAATATTGCCCAAATATGGGTTGTTAGAACTGAATCTGATAGACTGATGTTTTCTTTCAACCAATGTATGTAACTGTGGGCAGCAAGCTGAACTGTAATAAAATAAGTTAGACAGCATGTAGTCTGTTCTGCTAATAAAACAAAAGTGCATTAATGGGTAGTTTCATAAAGATTTAACTACATATACCCCCAGAATCTATATATGGTGCCAAAAATTGGGTGCTGATCCAAGATGTGCACCCAACTAAATTGGCTAACGAGCCAATTAGTGCCATTTTGGTGCTAATTGGTACCAATTTGAATTTCCACATACATCTTGCTCTGCATTCTATACCAATGTGCGCACAACCCAAAAGGAGGCATGGCCATGGAAGGTGCATAGACTGGTCAGAGGGGTTCCTAAACTTTGCGTGCAATGTTAGAGTACCAGAATACCAACGATGTACACCCAAATCGGGCACTGGGAATTACACCAGATTTCAGCAGGTGCTAGTCCTGGTGCACAAAATCAGCACTCGATGCTGTTCTACAAAGGGCACTCATCTTTGAGTGTCAATTATAGAATAGCATTGAGTACTACTTACTGACTCTAGACCATAACGTCTGCTTTACATATAGATAAGGAGTTTTATAAAATTGTACATGCACTGAACAGATTGTGCATAGGTGTTCCCAGGGTCACAGTTTGGTCAGAGCAAAGGCAAATTGTGATGTACACTTGTATTTTATAAAATATACAGGTTACATATGTAGAGTACGAGATCAGATGTGCACATTCTTGGAGCATGTGTAAATTTGTATGTGAGCATTTGTGCACTTATTGGGGCTTGTTTGGAGTGTCTCTTTTATAAAGGCACATAGGCAACTGTGTTGCCTTTATAAAAGTCGTCTTCAACAAAACATCTTTATCAAAAGATTATTATGTTAGGTTCAAACTTTTTTTTTTTGTAAATTTTTATACAACCTACTACTGAAAAATAAACAAATGGACCATCATATCAGAGACAATAAAGTCTAACTTATTGACCAATGACATGCCTCTCGAAGATGTAATCATCAGTCCATTAACAACAAAATAAACAGGCTTATAGTGCCAAAAATATCAAAAATCAATTTTCATCAAAAATTCAATGTGTGAAATTGAATCTGCACATGCTTAAAATACTTAACTTATTCAAAAAAGACAAATATATCCAATCAAATTACCAGCTTCATTGAAACGAAAGCAACCCAATCACTAACAAATCACCAACACAATAGCATCTGAAGCTCTGCTGCTTATCAGTGGTGAAGTCTTTACTGTCTTTAGTAGCTCATAACTTCAAAAGCATCCTCCTCTGAGGCCTGACACCATCCCTCTCTCATCCACATCCATCTCTACTAGCTCTTCAGGCTGTGTCTGGGGAAGCCAGATGATTCACAGGTACAAACCTTTCCTTTCTAGGTGGCATAATATACTGCCATTCTATCCAGGGAAGAATGTCAGCTATACCCTTCCCCCTGGTGAAATAGGCTTCAAATAGATGACCTTTTGGTGTCCTCTTATAAAATTAATTCTCCGAGGACAAGCAGGCTGCTTGTTCACACTGATGGGTGACGTCCACGGCAGCCCCTCCAATCGGAACACTTTCTAGCAAAGTCCTTTGGTAGTCCTTGCGCGCCGATGCGCACCGCGCATGCACGGCCGTCTTCCCGCCCGAACCGGCTCGTGCCGGCCAGTCTTCTTTTGTCCGCGCTTGGTACAGTCGTGTTTCGCCGTTCGCGCCCCAAAGTTGACCTCGCGCGTCGTTTATCGACTTCGTTCTACGAAAAAAAAAAGGTGTCGGAAGGAGACCTTTATGGTTTTCTCCCTTCCCGTACTTCTAGTTTTGCCCCGGTAAGTTTTCTTTCGTCGTCGGGGTAGGCCCTAGTTAGGCCTCGGTCGAAGTTTTTCTTCCCCCTATTTTTGTGGTGCCATTTTCGCCATTTCGAGTTTTGATCTCGCTGGCGCGATTTTTCCGCCCATGACATCGAAGTCTTCCAGCGGCTTCAAGAAGTGCACCCAGTGCGCCCGGGTAATCTCGCTCACTGTCAGGCACGCGTCGTGTCTTCAGTGTCTGGGGGCTGGGCACCGCCCTCAGGCCTGTAGTCTGTGTTCTCTTTTGCAAAAGCGGACTCAGGTAGCGAGATTAGCCCAGTGGAACATTTTGTTCTCAGGCTCTTCGTCGGCATCGGCACCGGGAGTATCGACTGCTTCGACGTCGGCGCCCGGACCTTCATCCTCGCCCCCGATTGCATCGAGTGCATCGAGGCATCGGCCCTCTGCATCGGGGCGACATCGGAGGGCTGCGTCGGCGTCGGTGGTATCGAGACCTCCTCGTCTGCTGATGTCGTCGGACGGTGGTGCTTCGTCTGGAGTGCAGGTGAGGGCTGTCCATTCCCCTGCTGGTGGCGGTGAGCCTTCGGGTGGGTCTCCCCCTACCCTGAGGGCTCCTGCGGTACAGCCCCCCCGAGACCGACCTTCTTCGGCCTCGGCCCCGAGGAAGAGACGGCTGGATTCTACGTCCTCCTCGTCGGTGCTGGGAAGCTCCGGTGACGTGCTTCATTCCAAAAAATCGAAGAAGCATCGTCACCGGTCCCCTTCCCGTGTCGGCACCGAGAGCTCTGGGTCGCCGAGGGAGTCGGCACCCAGTAAGCATTGGCACCGAGAGGACCGCTCGCCCTCTGTTCAAGAGGTGTCGATGCGCTCCCCTTTGGACAGCCCGGAACAGCCTCCACGCCCGGAACAGGTTCTGACATCGACTCCTGCATCGGCTTCCATGTCTTTTTCCACAGCCGCTCTGCACGAGAGCCTCCGGGCCGTTCTCCCAGAGATCCTGGGAGAGCTGTTGCGCCCTACCCCTCCGATACCGGGGGTGCTTGCGCCACCGGTACCGTCAAGCGAGGCGCCGGCTGGCCCATTGTCCGGGGTGAGGTCTCCGACATCGGTGCCGCTTGCGGTACCGAGTGCGGTAGCCTCCCAGGAAGGCTCCCCGACTACGTCGGCGGAGGGAGCTTCGCCGGTGCGGGTGAGGGAGTCTACCTCTCGACGCTCCCACCGTGGCCGTGGTTCCACGGAGTCGAGCCGGGCACGGCTTCAGACACAGGTTCATGAACTGGTGTCTGATACCGATGGTGAGGCCTCGTGGGAGGAGGAGGAGGACATCAGGTATTTCTCTGACGAGGAGTCTGATGGCCTTCCTTCTGATCCCACTCCCTCTCCTGAAAGACAGCTTTCCCCTCCTGAGAACCTGTCTTTCACTTCCTTTGTCCAGGAGATGTCTACGGCCATCCCCTTCCCGGTGGTTGTGGAGGACGAGCCCAGGGCTGAAATGTTTGAGCTCCTGGCTATCCTTCTCCACCTAAGGAAGCGTCCACAGTACCCATGCATCATGTCCTCAAAAAGACATTGCTGGCGAACTGGGCCAAGCCTCTAAGTAATCCCCACATTCCCAAGAAGATCGAGTCCCAGTACCGGATCCATGGGGACCCAGAGCTGATGCGCACTCAGTTGCCTCATGACTCTGGAGTTGTGGATTTGGCCCTAAAGAAGGCCAAGAGTTCTAGGGAGCATGCTTCGGCGCCCCCGGGCAAGGACTCTAGAACCTTGGACTCCTTTGGGAGGAAGGCCTACCATTCTTCTATGCTCGTGGCCAAGATTCAGTCCTACCAGCTCTACACGAGCATACACATGCGGAACAATGTGCGGCAGTTGGCGGGCTTGGTGGACAAGCTCCCCCCTGAGCAAGCCAGGCCATTTCAGGAGGTGGTCAGGCAGCTGAAGGCGTGCAGGAAATTCCTGGCCAGAGGGGTGTATGACACCTTTGATGTTGCGTCCAGGGCCGCTGCTCAAGGTGTGGTGATGCGCAGACTCTCATGGCTGCGTGCCTCCGACCTGGAGAATAGAATCCAGCAGCGGATTGCGGACTCGCCTTGCCGTGCAGATAATATTTTTGGAGAAAAAGTCGAGCAGGTGGTAGAGCAGCTCCACCAGCGGGACACCGCATTCGACAAGTTCTCCCGCCGGCAGCCTTCAGCCTCTACCTCTACAGGTAGAAGATTTTTGGGGGGAAGGAAGACTGTTCCCTACTCTTCTGGCAAGCGTAGGTACAATCCTCCTTCTCGACAGCCTGCGGCCCAGGCTAAGCCCCAGCGCGCTCGCTCTCGTCAGCAGCGTGCGCCTCAGCAAGGCCCCTCGGCTCCCCAGCAAAAGCAAGGGACGAGCTTTTGACTGGCTCCAGCAGAGCATAGCCGACATACAAGTGTCAGTGCCGGGCGACCTGCCAGTCGGAGGGAGGTTGAAAGCTTTTCACCAAAGGTGGCCTCTCATAACCTCCGATCAGTGGGTTCTCCAAATAGTCCGGCAAGGATACACCCTCAATTTGGCCTCAAAACCTCCAAATTGCCCACCGGGAGCTCAATCCTACAGCTTCCAGCACAAGCAGGTACTTGCAGAGGAACTCTCCGCCCTTCTCAGCGCCAATGCGGTCGAGCCCGGGCAAAAAGGGCTGGGATTCTATTCCAGGTACTTCCTTGTGGAAAAGAAAACAGGGGGGATGCGTCCTATCCTAGACCTAAGGGCCCTGAACAAATATCTGGTCAAAGAAAAGTTCAGGATGCTTTCCCTGGGCACCCTTCTCCCCATGATTCAGGAAAACGATTGGCTATGCTCTCTGGACTTGAAGGACGCCTACACACACATCCCGATACTGCCAGCTCACAGACAGTATCTGCGATTTCAGCTGGGCACACGTCACTTCCAGTACTGTGTGCTACCCTTTGGGCTCGCCTCTGCGCCCAGAGTGTTCACGAAGTGCTTGGCTGTAGTAGCAGCGGCACTTCACAGACTGGGGGTACACGTGTTCCCATACCTCGACGATTGGCTGGTGAAGAACACATCCGAGGCAGGAGCCCTGCAGTCCATGCAGATGACTATTCGCCTCCTGGAGCTGCTGGGGTTTGTGATAAATTATCCAAAGTCCCATCTTCTCCCAGTGCAGAAACTCGAATTCATAGGAGCTCTGCTGGATTCTCGGACGGCTCGCGCCTATCTCCCAGAGGCGAGAGCCACCAACTTGTTGTCCCTCGTCTCGCGGGTGCGAGCGTCCCAGCAGATCACAGCTCGGCAGATGTTGAGATTGCTGGGCCACATGGCCTCCACAGTTCATGTGACTCCCATGGCCCGCCTTCACATGAGATCTGCTCAATGGACCCTAGCTTCCCAGTGGTTTCAGGCTGCTGGGAATCTAGAAGACGTGATCCACCTGTCCACGAGTTTTCTCAAATCCCTGTATTGGTGGACGATTTGGTCCAATTTGACTCTGGGACGTCCTTTCCAAATTCCTCAGCCACAAAAAGTGCTGACCACGGATGCGTCTCTCCTGGGGTGGGGGAGCTCATGTCGATGGGTTTCACACCCAAGGAAGCTGGTCCCTCCAGGAACGCGATCTGCAGATCAATCTTCTGGAGTTACGAGCGATCTGGAACGCTCTGAAGGCTTTCAGAGATCGGCTGTCCCACCAAATTATCCAAATTCAGACAGACAACCAGGTTGCCATGTATTACAAGCAGGGGGGCACCGGATCTCGCCCCCTGTGTCAGGAAGCCGTCAGCATGTGGCTCTGGGCTCGCCGTCACGGCATGGTGCTCCAAGCCACATATCTGGCAGGCGTAAACAACAGTCTGGCCAACAGGTTGAGCAGGATTATGCAACCTCACGAGTGGTCGCTCAATTCCCATGTAGTGCGTCAGATCTTCCAGGTGTAGGGGCACCCCCTTGGTAGATCTCTTCGCATCTCGAGCCAACCACAAAGTCCCTCAGTTCTGTTCCAGGCTTCAGGCCCATGGCAGACTGGCATTGGATGCCTTCCTCCTGGACTGGGGGGAGGGTCTGCTGTAGGCTTATCCTCCCATACCTCTGGTGGGGAAGACTTTGTTGAAACTCAAGCAAGACCGAGGTACCATGATTCTGATTGATCCTTTTTGGCCGCGTCAGATCTGGTTCCCTCTTCTTCTGGAGTTGTCCTCCGAAGAACCGTGGAGATTGGAGTGTTTTCCGACCCTCATCACACAGGACGAAGGGGCGCTTCTGCATCCCAGCCTCTGGTCCCTGGCTCTCACGGCCTGGATGTTGAGAGCGTAGACTTTGCCTCTTTGGGTCTGTCGGAGGGTGTCTCCCGCATCTTGCTTGCTTCCAGGAAAGATTCCACTAAGAGGAGTTACTTCTTTCTGTGGAGGAGGTTTGCCGTCTGGTGTGACAGCAAGGCCCTAGATCCTCGCTCTTGTCCTACACAGACCCTGCTTGAATACCTTCTGCACTTGTCTGAGTCTGGTCTCAAGACCAACTCTGTAAGGGTTCACCTTAGTGCAATCAGTGCATACCATTACCGTGTGGAAGGTAAGCTGATCTCGGGACAGCCTTTAGTTGTTCGCTTCATGAGAGGTTTGCTTTTGTCAAAGCCCCCTGTCAAGCCTCCTACAGTGTCATGGGATCTCAATGTCATTCTCACCCAGCTGATGAAACCTCCTTTTGAGCCACTGAATTCCTGCCATCTGAAGTACTTGACCTGGAAGGTCATTTTCTTGGTGGCAGTTACTTCAGCTCGTAGAGTCAGTGAGCTTCAGGCCCTGTTAGCCCAGGCCCCTTACACCAAATTTCATCATAACAGTAGTTCTCCGCACTCACCCTAAGTTCTTGCCAAAGGTTGTGTCGGAGTTCCATCTGAACCAGTCAATTGTCTTGCCAACATTCTTTCCCCGTCCTCATTCCTGCCCTGCTGAACGTCAGCTGCACACATTGGACTGCAAGAGAGCATTGGCCTTCTATCTGGAGCGGACACAGCCCAACAGACAGTCCGCCCAATTGTTTGTTTCTTTTGATCCCAACAGGAGGGGAGTGGCTGTGGGGAAACGCACCATATCCAATTGGCTAGCAGATTGCATTTCCTTCACTTACGCCCAGGCTGGGCTGGCTCTTGAGGGTCAGCGTCGGTAGCCCACTTGAAGTCAGTCACTATTGAAGAGATTTGCAAAGCTGCGACGTGGTCATCTGTCCACACATTCACATCTCATTACTGCCTGCAGCAGGATACCCGACGCGACAGTCGGTTCGGGCAGTCAGTGCTTCAGAATCTGTTCGGGGTTTAGAATCCAACTCCACCCCCCTAGGCCCATGTTTGTTCTGTTCCAGGCTGCACTCTCAATTAGTTGGTAAATTTTTTAAGTCAATCTCAGTTATGTCCTCGCCGTTGCGAGGCCCAATTGACCATGGTTGTTGTTTTGAGTGAGCCTGGGGGCTAGGGATACCCCATCAGTGAGAACAAGCAGCCTGCTTGTCCTCGGAGAAAGCGAATGCTACATACCTGTAGAAGGTATTCTCCGAGGATAGCAGGCTGATTGTTCTCACAAACCCGCCCGCCTCCCCTTTGGAGTTGTGTCTTCCCTTCTCTTTGTCTTGCTACATATGAGACTGGCCGGCACGAGCCGGTTCGGGTGGGAAGACGGCCGCGCATGCGCGGTGCGCATCGGCGCGCGAGGACTAGCAAAGGACTTTGCTAGAAAGTGTTCCGATTGGAGGGGCTGCCGTGGACGTCACCCATCAGTGAGAACAATCAGCCTGCTGTCCTCGGAGAATACCTTCTACAGGTATGTAGCATTCGCTTTATCTCTAGATGTTCAAAGATAAGCAGGGAAAGTTTCCAGTCAAGATTAAATGTACTGAACTGCATCTAAATCTCTCTATATAAAACGCACCTCCAACATTCTAATGAAGCCGGAAGCCAGCCAGAAGCTGGAAGTACTGTGTAGTTGTGTAGATCGCTGTTTGCCCATGAGTGTCTGCCCCGCCCTAGCATCACAACGTGATGACGTCGAGGGCGGAGCACTGACACTCGCCGAATCGCATCGCTCACCCGTTGGCACGAAACGTTATGTCAGACGCATCACGGACCTATGAGAACGATGGCCATTTAAAAAGTATTCAAAACCACGCTAAAGGCCAGCTCTTGGTGGGAGGTGATTTTAACCTAACTATAGATCCACGGGTTGACAATTCTGGCGGGGAGGTGAAATATGCTAAAAATGATAGGCTAGCGTTGAAAGCATGGTTAGATCGTTGGAATTTGCGGGACCTTTGGAGGGCCCAACATGGGGGTGAAAAAGACTACACTTACTATGCTCCTCAGTATAAATCATACTCCAGAATTGATTTCTGGCTGGGTGATGGAGGGCTAAGTGGATCACTAGGGAAAATAGAGATATTGCCATGTAGCTGGTCGGACCACTCGTTTGTGGCACTGTCCCTGAAGATCGGGGGTGAGCACAAAAAGCGCAAATACTGGAGGCTAAACAAAACCCTTCTCCTAGATCCGCAAGTTATCACACAAGTAGAACAATATATAAGGGAATATATCCAGATCAATGACACTGAGGAGGTGCGCCCTACAAGTGTATGGGAAGGATTAAAGGCAGTACTGTGGGGTAAATTAATAGCTTTACAGACACACCTATATAATAAACGAAAGGCACAAGAATTAGAGATACGCAAAAAATTAGAGAATCTGGAGAGAGACCATAAGGCAGACCCAACTAATCTTATTGTAGAGCAGGATCTGCATCAGGTTCGGCTACAATTAAACGAACTGCAATTAGCAGAGATCACTATTCAGCTTCAACGGGCGCAACAAGAACACTTTGAATTTGGGAATAGGGCCAGTAGACTACTAGTACACAAACTTAAGAAACAGGCACAGCGAAACTGGATCTCGGGCATTATGGATCAGGCTGGGGTCCGGTACACACAAACAGAACAAATCCAGGAAGTCTTTAACCAATTTTATGAGCAGTTATATCAATCAGAGCAAAATGCATCCCCTCGAGATATAATAAGTTACTTGCAGGAGACGTCACTACCGAAACTTACAGGAGATTAATTACAGAGGCTATCACAGGATATAACCCTAGAAGAGATAACTGAAACAATAGAGGCCCTCCCCACTAATAAGGCTCCAGGATTAGATGGGTTTCCCGCGCGTTTTTACAAAATATTCAATAAATGGCTGGCCCCGGTATTGTTAAGGGCGATTAACTCCTTTGGAGCCTTAGATGAACTCCCAAACTCCTGGAGGGTGGCGGAGGTGATCCTCATCCTAAAACCAGGAAAGGACGAATCCCACTGTGGGTCCTATAGACCAATCTCCTTATTAAATATAGATTACAAAATTTTCACCAAAATCTTGGCCCGTAGGATTCAAGGACTCTTGCCTAGGCTTATACATGAGGATCAAGCAGGCTTTATAGCAGGGAGATAGACATTTGATAATGTCAGGAGTTTGATGCATGTAGTTCAATACTCTGAGGAGAATACGGCGGTACCGATGATCCTCTTTTCGGTTGATGCCGAGAAGGCGTTTGACCGCGTCGAGTGGTCGTTCCTCTTTGAAACATTAAAGCAAATAGGTATAGAGGGCAGATACTTGGGGTGGATCCAATTATTATACACTAATCCATTGGCAATACTGAAGATAAACGGGTCCCATTCTGAACCCCTACATTTAAGACGGGGAACTAGACAGGGATGCGCAATGTCGCCCCTCCTGTTTGCATTATCCATTGAACCATTGGCCAAAAGGATTAGAGAACATGAGGGAGTGTCGGGGGTGACAAGGGGCTGGAAAGAGCAGAAGATTATGCTATTTGCAGACGATATTCTGCTGACATTGACACGTCCCCAGATCTCACTAGCGAATGTCATGCATATACTGTAATAACACAATTCGGCTTGAAATCTGGTTTTAAAATTAATGCCACTAAGTCTGAACTCCTTAATCTTACTACACCCAAGTCAGAGATCCAGCAAATCCAGAAAGATTTCCCTTTTAAATGGGTTACCAAGGGCATTACTACTACTACTACTATTACTATTTAGCATTTCTATAGCGCTACAAGGCATACGCAGCGCTGCACAAACATAGAAGAAAGACAGTCCCTGCTCAAAGAGCTTACAATCTAATAGACAAAAAATAAATAAAGTAAGCAAATCAAATCAATTAATGTGAACGGGAAGGAAGAGAGGAGGGTAGGTGGAGGCGAGTGGTTACAAGTGGTTACGAGTCAAAAGCAATGTTAAAGAGGTGGGCTTTCAGTCTAGATTTAAAGGTGGCCAAGGATGGGGCAAGACGTAGGGGCTCAGGAAGTTTATTCCAGGTGTAGGGTGAAGCGAGACAGAAGGCGCGAAGTCTGGAGTTGGCAGTAGTGGAGAAGGGAACAGATAAGAAGGATTTATCTGTTTAGGAGTGACGATTACTCCGAAAGTGGACCAGATTTACCAGGCAAACTACCCACAAAAGGTGAAAGAATTGTTTGCTGAATTAGATAGATGGGAGGGCTTAAATTTATCCTGGTTGGGAAGAGTTCATGCCATAAAAATGATGCTATTGCCTAAACTATTGTATATGTTTATGGCGTTACCAGTGCCAATTCCTCGCATCTTCTTTCAACGTCTTAATAGAAAAGTGTTTGCGTATATCTGGAACAAACGGCCTCCTAGGGTACGCAGGGCAGTGATGTTACAAGCTCCAGCTCAAGGTGGGATGGGAGTCCCCAATTTTCATCTTTATTATCAGGCGGCCCAACTGCGTATATTGGTGGACTGGGACCCGATGACTATAAAGAAGTGGCTTCACTGGGAACGGGCGTGGTTGAGTACACGTTTCCTAGGAGACGTACTATGGAAATCAGAAAAAGAAATAATGAGAATACAGCGTAGGATTCCCATAGGTGTGGGACACCTGTTGAGCACCTGGCTTCAGTTACGCAGGAAGGTCTTTCCGGAAAGAAGATACTTTTTGCAAATGGGGATTAGAGGTGCCCCGGGGTTCCCGCTAGGAGAGTCAGAGAAAACATTCCAACAATGGGCGTACAAAGGGTTATATAAACTAGATCAAGTTTGGCAAAATGGAGACATAAAACCTTTTGAAACACTACAGGAAGAATATGAGCTAGACAGTAGGGATCTGGTGTACTACAACTGTCTACGGAACTATATTGCTCGCAGGGCAAAGGATGAGCTAGAGCTCGCAGAAACAAGGCTCGAAAGGGCGTTGAGGGGAGGAGGTAGAAAAGGTAGCATTACTAGGCTTTATAAAGCATTACAACTCCTCACTACACCGCAAGACCATTATACTGAGAAATGGGAAGGGGCCCTACAGAAGAGTTTCTCTCCGGAGTGGTGGAAGATTAGCTATAGACAGTTGCTGAAGCCCTCCATCGCTCAGGCCACAATAGAAAACGGGTATAAAATATTATACTGGTGGTATTACACACCGGAGAAATTGCATAAAATTTACCCCTGAGTTTCAGCAGAGTGCTGGAGAGAATGTGGAGGCCGGGGCACATTCCTACATATTTGGTGGGAGTGCCCAAAAGCTCAGAAATATTGGTCACAAATTATTGAATTAGTGAAAAAGACTGTACAAGTGGATTACCCACAACAGGCAGAAATATGCTTATTACACTCCAGGCCCCCGGGTAGCAAAAAATATGTCCATAAACTGGCGATCCAGATGCTGGTGGCAGCAAAAATGGCATTGGCAAAGGCCTGGAAAAGGACGACAATGCCCTCCACTAAAGAGGTGTTGGCAAGAGTTGATTACTTGCACATGATGTCTAAGTTGACGGCGATGAGAAAAGGTCAGATGCATATCTATCATAAAATTTGGCAACCTTATGAGACGGTCAAGCAAACTCTTTCATAATTCCAATGCTGCAGGGGATGGGGGGAGGGAAGGGGGGAAGATACAAGGAGGGGTTTCTATATGCAATGTGAAGTAATTTGTATTGATAGTCTTGGAAGTTCAAGTTTATTTTGTCATATGTTATTGACTGGTGCTCTGTTGAGATGATTATTTGTAAAGTTGTAAAATTTGGAAAATTTCAATAAAAACAATATTAAAAAAAAAAAAAACAAAGAAGTGCTCCTTCTGTCACTAAACTTTTATTACCCCGAGAACGCTAGATCCCGCTAAGTCACGTCCCCTGTGATGTAACGTTACCGTCGCACGACGGGTGCCTCGCAACTTTTAAGGAGGACAAGATTGCTACGCAAATACGAGGGTCCTGGAGAATGATCTTCAACGTTGAATACATCAACAGTCTTCTTTTAAAAACAATTTAGAAAAAAATGAACTTTTAAAGGTGTTTTTAATTGAATCCGGGAGGATCCCGCTATATATTCAGAATTATCTTATAGTATCTATATCCGTCTTTTACCTTTTGCTTGCCGAGATCGTCTGAAGATGGGGGAACCGCCAAGTGCCCCAAACAAAAAAAGCGAGCGAGCAAGCCTGACAAGAGAAAAACTTCCACCGCTATACAATACTCACAGTTCTGCCTAATGCTAGGGTTTGTGGCTGTGGTCTCTCTCTCTTTTTTTTTTTTTTTGTCTGTCTGCAGAATTAAAGGCAACAGCTGGCGGAATAGGCACACAAATTCCCCTGAAAGGGTGAGGGACTCGGCCATCCAGGTGTAACACCCTTGGGCAAATAAGTGGCCCCCATAGACCAACACCCCGTTAGCAATGAGGCAAAGGGCAAAACAAAATTTTGTGCCCAAAAAGATGCATTAAAGATCCAAAGCCCCCAACTCAATTGCAAAAAATGGGACCCCTCCTGGGCCTACCAGACCTGCAAGACTGCATGGGCTGCATGTTCACTGCCTGCTGGGACACTCAGAAATATGGTTGGCTGGCTGGTAACTGTTAAGTAGTAGTAGTAGGGGTATTATAAAGTATTCAGGCCCAGATGCATCAACCAAACGTTAAAAAATAAGAAACGTAAAACTGCTTAACTATTTTTAAAAAACGAGGAATGCACTACAAAAACACTCCAGAAATGTTCGGATCGGTATTGCAAAGTAGGATGTATCACTGAATCGTTAAACCCATCGTTAATCAGCGCCTAAAGCATGCGCAGAGCAGCCAAGCGTTATGCTGGCTGCTCTGCGCATGCCACAAAGGCCCAGCTGTCAAAACAAACAAAAACCCCCCACAAACAGGTGTGTTTCGGGAGGGGGCAAAGGCGCTCGTCATGAGCGTCCTGTATGGACGCCTTCCCCCCCCCCCCCCCCCCCCACGAAAAATCTCCAATTTTAGCAGCCCCGGGCCGGCTCTCTGCTCTTCCTGTGTATTCTTCCACACTAGCTCCACCTCCTGCCATGCTCCGGTCCCGTGCCCCGCCCCCGCCGCCCTCCCTTTGGTCGTGGCTGCCACTCCCCCCCTCCAACGACCCCCCCTTTGCCTTACCGGCCCCTGCAGCGCCTCTCACCTCTGCTGCACGGGCAAGAACAGCTGATCGGCGATTCAGAAGGCCTCCTCAGACGTCCCTTCTTTCTTCCTGGGCCCGCCCTCCTCTGACGTAGGTAAAATACGTAGTTTACCTACGTCAGAGGAGGGCGGGCCCAGGAAGAAAGAAGGGACGTCTGAGGAGGCCTTCTGAATCGCCGATCAGCTGTTCTTGCCCGTGCAGCAGAGGTGACAGGCGCTGCACGGGCCGGTAAGGCAAAGGGGGGGGGTCGTTGGAGGGGGGGAGCGGCAGCCACGACCAAAAGGGGGGGGCAGGGCACGGGACCGGAGCATGGCAGGAGGCAGAGCTAGTGTGGGAGAATACACAGGAAAAGCGGAGGGCCGGCCCAGGGCTGCTAAAATTGGAGATTTTCGTGGGGGGGGGGGCAAGGCGTCCATACAGGACGCTAATGACGAGCGCCCTTGCCCCCTCCCGATCCTTTTTTTGTTTGTTTCTTTTTTGGTGCTGAGGGAGAGGGGAGCAGCGGCGACGACCTGGGGCGTCAATAAAGGACGCCCCTGACGCGTTTCCCCCCCCCCCAGTTATTTTTTTTAATGGATTTTGTAAACTTCTAGCAGACAGCCCTAACGAGAGGTACAGACTCTCGTTAGATTTCACAGTGTTTCCTGCGTTAAACGAATCGGAAAAGGTTAGTGCATGTCATTTCAATGGGATTTGTAGAAGAATTGCTCATCTGCATTCAGTTTTCGTTAGCTGCTACTGTCGTCGGAAAATAGGCTTTAGTGCATGGAAAGGATAGGAAATTCTGCCTTAAGGGCTCATTTAACGATGAAAAACGTTTAGTGCATCTGGGCCTCAGAGTCAGTATTTCTCAGTCTCTACCTGCTGGTAGGCGTGCACAACCAAAGCGTCTTGATGGGTCGCAAATAGCTGCTAAGAAAGAACAGTGGTGAGAGAGCTGCTGTTGGGACAGGGCGAGTTGACATGATTTCATGAGCATTAGTTGGGATTGGGAAGGGGAGAGGAAATTGGTTAGAGGGGTGTAAGGAATAGTGTTACTGTGTTTTCGCGAAGTTGGCAACCCTGTTTTCCTTCCCCCGACTGGTTGAAGATCTTGCCAATACATTTCAGTCAGTGGTGGGACTGTGAAAATTTGTCAAAGCACTTCAAGTTCAACTTCGCGCCACGACAAGAAACAACAACCTCACTCAGTAGTATCACCCTCCCCTGGCCTGCCCGGAAGTGAAGTAATCGGCCTTGGCCGCCCTGCTTAGGCACCGCCCTCTGGAAGTCTCGCGAGTTTTTACACCGTCGCGACTGACGCGCGACGCGACGCTCTCTCTTTTCCTTGCGGCTTCCAAGATGGTAGGTAGCAGCGTGGCTCCGGTGGGGAGACGGGTTGGCACAGATGGGGCAGGCGGACTGCAGTGACGATCAAGAGAGGGACAGTTAGCGGGGCTTCCTTTATCTTTCCTGCCCGGGGCGAGAGGCTTTGTGTGAGTGAAAAAGGCGCGGTAGAGTTGAGGCCTGGCACGGAGGCCGCGTGGAACGTCACGCTCGAGAGCGGCCGCCTAGGTTCTAACTTACTCCGACCTGCCGCACCCTACCTTCACTCACTCACTTTGCTCTCTTCTGGTTCACTTCAGCTTTTCCGCGCTCGTCCTATCTACTGCCCTTTTTTTTCAACTCTGTTGAGTAATCTTAGTCTTCGACCTTCCTCATCTGCCTCATTCATTGTCCTTTTTCCTTGGCATTGTCTATTCGTTTCTTTCCTTTTGCCTGACAGCATGATATCCCTCCATCCTTCCTGCCCTACTTACAGTGGTCTGTAGGACCTCTTTCTTCAGTGGTTGACAAGGTGGTCATCACCTTTCGCAGTTGCACAGCTCAGACCCTAAGAATTGGTCAGGATTCAGCAAAGTTGCATCTCCCTGTATTTATACTGTCCTCAGCTGGCAATAGTAGAAGTTGGTCTGACTGGATGTAATTTTTGTGGGGATATCTTATAATGTAGTAAAACCTTGCAGCAGGACTGATCTTCATTTTGTTCATTTCTACTGCTTAAGCAGTTTATAGTTTCATTTTACAGATACTGGGTCTGACCCTAGTGGGCTCACAATCTAAGTAGTACATTGTACTACTGTTGTATCTGGGGCAGTGAAGAGTTAAATGACCTGCAGAGGGAATTGAACCTGGTTCTCCAGGATCTCAACCCACCGCTGACCTTCAGGCAACAGCAGAATCAAACCCAGGTCCACAACCTGCTACATTAGACCACTCCATAACTGAGTAGTCACCTACAACATGCTTATTAACCTTTATTTCTTCTAGATTTCATGACAATGCTACAGGTGTCTGGCCAAACATTTCAACTGAATAGTTTAAATGTACTGAATGAATGCTGGAATGATAATAGGATATCATATGGTACTTTAATCATGGGTATTTGCAACTTTTTTGAAAGCATAGCACTTCCAGGTTACACAAAGCAATCCTGGGGATACTGCAGTCAGGTTTTCAGGATATTCACAATGAATATGCATGAGATATATTTGCATGCATATTCATTTTAGATATCCTGAAAACCGGATGGGCAGTGGGATCCCTAGGACAAGTTTGGGGAGTTCTGCTGATATGTTTCCAAATCAAAGTGATGCTCGTATTTCCTTCAACCCAATAAATCTGAAAAGCCAAAGCTAGAAATTGTAGGCATTTAGAGCATATTGTAATGGATAGGTAGAGCTAAAGAACAGTATACTAGGAGAATAATAAGCAGTTAGGTGGAATAAGCAGAATATATAAAAAGTTATGAGCAATTGTGTAGACGCACATCTCCTCTACAAAAAGGGAGAACTTGATTTTCTGCTCTGCAGCGGTATTTCCTACAGTGTCTGCTGTACCCTGATATTCAGGGTAACTGCTTGCCTACAAATTCCTTTCAATGCATGAAGTGTAGATAGTAACATAGTAGATGACGGCAGAAAAAGACCTGCACGGTCCATCCAGTCTGCCCAACAAGATAAACTCATATGTGCTACTTTTTGTACCTTGACTTGTATCTGCCATTTTCAGGGCACAGACCGTAATAGTCTGCCCAGCACTAGCCCGCCTCCCACCACCGGCTCTGCCACCCAATCTCGGTTAAGCTTCTGAGTATCCATTTAGATAAAATAATTTGAGGCTAGTCATGTTAGACAAGCATTATGATCAAATTATAAAATGTTTACAAAATAAAACAGTGTTCTTAAGGTCTGTTTAACTGCTTCCAACCAGTTATGGAATTTAGGGAGTTTCTAAAAATAATCTCTTATGTAGTATTTTCCTGTTACTAAAGGCAACACAATAGAAAACCCTCAATAAAACATGGTTGTGGAAATGTGAAGGTCAGTTTAACACCATGTAATTTGCATGACGAATCTGGCCTTGCTCTAGCCATGCAAACTAGAATCATCCATGTAATGACAAGACTTAACAAGAGCACACCTGTAAACTGGCCAGCTGTCACAGCTGAACACCTGAAGAGTATTCCCGTTTAAGGGCTGCAAGAGTCATCTCTGCAGCACTACTGATCCAAGTTGGAGCCAAGCACTTTATACGCTTTTAAAGTGGCTACAAAGGGAGCAGCAAGGCTCAGGAGGATTTCTGGATCTGACATCAGACTATAAGAAAGTACTGTCTGATATCAATTGCTGAAACAATCCTAAGTGCTAGGGCATTTTTCCTCTCTAATAACAATGGGACAAGCACAGAGGATCTCTGAGGGAAAAGGGGGGATTGTAGAGCTTATTTGTTGATATAGATGAGTAGACTGGATAAGCCATTTGACCATTTCTGGGGAAAAGATGACTAAAGTCACCATAAATAAATAAAATAAAAAATGAGTTTTTAATGAATTTTGTTCCAACATGTAACTTTTGCAGGCTGCTTATGGATACATGATGTGAAAACTTTCATTTATTAGAATTTGTAGACCATCTATTACCATATCTAAGCAGTTATCATAACAGTATTTAACACAAATAACTTTGTATCTTATCTTGTTCTTTAGTATATAAAAGCTGTAAACAAAAGCTAATTGTTATACTAATGCTGTATAAGTGACTCTTAGTAAGCTTTACCAAACTTTTACCTTTTTACAAAATGGTACATATGATTGTTGTTGATGTATGTTTTGAAGGTGAAGATGTGCATATGGTAGCAGATGTTGAAGACTTCCATGAGCCGTGCACTGGATGCTTTTCTTGTTTAATATCAATACTTTTTGTGCATCTCACCTTTGACATTTGAGATATGTGCTGGAGGGAATAGCTAACTGTTTAGAATAGAGGGCTGAAAATCTGGGAAGGCTGGCTTAAATCCCACTGTAGCAACTTGTGATCTTGGGCAACCTCCGTTGCCTCAGATACAAACATCCCCTAAGCCCTCTGGGGATCCGAAAAATGCCTACTGTACCTGAACGCAACTCACATTGAGTTACAGCCAAAAAGGTCATGCATTAAATCTAAAATCCTTTCCCCTTTCTATATCTTTGTAATGCAGAGGTGAGAAACATTAGTTCCCTGTGTCACCCTTTTTTTTTTTTTTTTAATATGTGCTATTCTGTAGCCTCTGAACATAGCTTTGGCTGCCTGTCAACATCTGTGTGGTTTTTTTTTTTTTTTTTTCAAATAGTTGTCAGTATTTTGATAATGTATTGGGTTCAACTTAGTCATTGCTAATGTCTAAAATTTAAATAACACAGTTATGGAATGGTCTGAAATTTTACCTTCTATTTCCTCTTTTGGCCTTCTGTAGTTCCAGGTATTGAGTATGTGGGCTTCTGTAGAAAGTACAGTGGATCCCTTTGACCAACAAACAGTCTTTATCACTACACACCTACCTGCTGTTATTCCTGCCCTCTATCTGCCCCTATGTGGCTAAATTCTGTTATGGTTTTGGTTTTGACTTTGGTCGTCTGTTGCAGTCTTCCGCTCATTAAGAAACATGTTCTAGTTTCTCCGACTCAGACCTTAGCACTTTTCACAGAACTCTGAACTTCAAAAACACCAACTGTAATAAAGTGGGAAAATATTTTAAGAAGGTGCTGTAGGCTCAACATACCATATTTGTGATACTGGGTCAAACCGCATTTGTTGCATTTGGTCAAACCAAGGCTCCATCAGGCCAATATCCTGTTTTCAGCAGTGGCCAATCCAGTAGGGCCAGTAGGATAAACATGCTGTAGTGTGGGTTTGGGTTTTGTTTGTGTGTGTGTTTTGTTTTTGCATGAGTCGATTACATTTATTTTTTGCATTTCATTCCTACTTGTGAATATTATAGAGCCTATAGAGTCCCAGTTGGCATAGTGTATTTAAAAAAAACACTATTACTGATCTTCATTCACTGGGTCTGATTTCCTATAACACACTTGGTCACTGGTTTAGTGGCATTTCTGTAGTAATTAGAACTGACTTAATTTGTGTACGTTGGCATGTCTGGGCTGTAGGCCAAGTATTAGAAATTCTGACCCCCTTCCTCTGCTATGAGATTCTGCATCTATGACCTTAGGTTGTTTTTATGTGAAATCTTGACTTAACCTCTTAGTGTTCTGAAGGATAAATTCTTGGTGCCTGTTTAATATTTCTATTGGTGTGCTTTAACTTTATAAATCCACAAGCTAATGGGAATTCTGTTTTTACAGCCATCCAGACTGAGGAAGACCAGGAAGCTCCGTGGGCACGTTAGTCATGGCCATGGCCGGATCGGTACATACTTGGGTTTATTCTGTCATTTCTGCCATTAAAAGCTATGCCAGTGTGATGGTTTATATTTCCAGCTGGTTTTTAGATATCAGATTAGTAAGCAAAATTTGATTGTGGATGAGAGTAATTAAAATCCATTTTTACCTTTTAGTGAATAAATACAAAATTACAATGGTACAGATTGATATGTTGGGGAATGAGTAGTTCTGATAGCTAATGTTATCAGTGGATTATTTAGTTTAAATTTGTTTTATTGAATATAGATCAAAAGGTAAGGAATAACTGTGGTCTAAATGTCCACAAGTCGTTTCATCAAACCAATGGATTCTAAAGACCAAACTACATTTCATAGTAAATAATTCCTTTTTCCTCAGACAAATGATAATATAAGATCAGCGGTTTATTTAAAGGGGAGCTGTCCCCTTTGAAATATTGCTTTCTGTTAAGTTCACAACAAATTATATAGATGAGCATTTCTTCTGACTGAAATAGGAGCATTCGCCATTCACAAAAGAAAAGCACTGTTTAATCCTGGGGGAAAGGTTAGTTTTGCAGTTTGAAAGCATTAAAAGACAGCAAGCTTGTCCTGTAGCTAACTGCTCTTATTTTTATGTTAGGCAAACACAGAAAGCATCCAGGAGGGCGTGGAAATGCAGGTGGTTTGCATCATCACAGAATAAACTTTGACAAATAGTAAGTTTTACACCTTGAATATGTTTTTTAAATATTCAGAGATGTGCTGCAATTCTCCGGGGGGGGGGGGGGGGAGGTAGTATATATGCACAAAATAAACAGCAGCATCTTATGTAGCAGTCCTTTGAACGATGAATAAAATCAGTTTTTTAAACGGGTTTATTTATGCTTCAGTATTATCAAACCAAATAGTTTCTTAAACAACATATATAGAAACAACGGTAGGCTTTAAATTTTGTACATGTATTTAGTAGAAAGTGTATTTCATGTTGTGGGTTGGTGTGTGTATACCAGACATTTCTTAAATTTGTTGATGTGACCTTCATCTTAAGTTTTGCAGTGGTAGCTTGTATATTCTCAGGCTGTCATAGTTAATAAGCATCAAAGCTATTGTGTTTTTCTTACAATCAGTAATTTCTGGTATGTCCTAGTCACCCAGGTTACTTTGGAAAAGTTGGTATGAGGCATTTGCATCTGAAGAAGAATCAATACTTCTGTCCAACTATCAACCTGGATAAACTGTGGACACTTGTCAGTGAGCAGACAAGGCTCAATGCAGCTAAAAATCCAAGTGGACCAGCCCCCATCATTGATGTTGTACACTCGGTGAGAGATACCTACTTGTAGCTTTTTATTTGGATGGCTGTGCTAGACATAATTTTATTTCATGAAGCTGGATAATTTCATCAAGATAATTCCTCAGGTCACCTAGCCAGTCTGGATCTTATGAATGAGCTTTGCATTTACTGTGCCTACTGTATGCAAATCTGTCGTACATATTCATTGTGGTTATCCTGAAAAACAGACTGGCTAGGAGTATCCTGGGGACTGGGATGAAGCACAGTTCTAGCCATTCTAGTTTATAGGCTGTCTGTATAAGAGATTTGCATATCAATTTGATGGTTCTTCAACTTATGTATCTCATTCACTGTGGGGTGGGGGAGAGCTTGTAAACCTGCTCAGCTAGGGTACTCCTGGGAATTACATTGACACCTGTTGTCAGAGGCAGCCTGAAGCTTCATTTAATTCCAAAGTAGCTATGTCACCAGTAAAGCAAGCTCGGTAGTAGAGTTCCCAAATTTATTTTATATTTATTTATTTAAAAATGTCTAGTCTGCCTGCAACTAGGCAGATCACACATCAATATATATAATAAAAAAAATAATAATAAGACAATAACAGACACTGGAGTATACACTATTCAGACTTATTCCAGATTCATGGACCTGCTATCGAGAATGCAGTGTTCCTTGTGTTAATGTATACCACAGTGTGCAATTTATCATTCATCAATATCATCAGCTTTTCAGACCTCAAGGATCGAATGGGTTGATATTCCTGAATTACATGTTGCAGGCAAGTGATGCTACCACCTCTTGAGAATGTACCTGTTATCGAGACTAGAGTCACATCTTGGCATTGCTTGTTGTCTTGGTGTGCTATTGTGCTCGAAGAAAAACTACTGTTCTTTATTCACTGACTGAAGTTTCACATAACCCAGTCGGTCACCAGTTCAGTAACATTTTGCTTTGATTAGTGTTGACAAGGGAAATTCTCAAGAAGTGGTACCATCTCTTGCCTGCTCTGTAGGACACACAAATAGTGCACAAAATTAGCCTGTTAGATGTCTCCTGAGAGAGAGACAACAGAAACTTCTAGTAAGTGACTTGAAACTCCCTTGTGCCTTCGATTAGTGGAACCTACATATTTCTATCCAAATACTATTCCTACTGTTGACATATTACAGGAATCATTTTTTTGACCCTATTTGAGTTTTGTGGAAGGTGATTCTCAGCTGTTGCCTTTTTATACTGTTGCTGAGAATATTAGTGGAGAAGGTGGATAGTTGATGTTTTTTTTTTATCTTGCAGAAGTAGGCTTTAGGTAATCGAGGCAAATTCCGTAAAATATGTGGACAGGTTTGTTCTCTTCAAAATATGAAACTTGACATATTTTGGCCAGCTTTTGCATAGCAGATTATAGACAAAGTATACCTGTAAAACTTTAGTATTGGTGGGGATCCATTATAAGGAGAAAGTGTTACAAGGATCATATATGTCTTGCACGAAATCAAAACCTCAGTAAGTCAGTACACAATTCTATAGACCTTGAACACGTGCTCTTATTAGGATTGAATGATGTTGAAGATGTTTCTTTTACTTATGAATTTTTAAAGTTTTTTTTAATTTCATTTTTTTTAATGAATAGGTAGGGAAAAGTCTCAGAAAACACCAGGTGTCTGAATTTTACACCTGTACTCTTCAATCATAGGCTTAAAAAAACCTCCGAAACTTTAATATACCAGTTTTACTTTAAAAAAAAAAAAAAAAATTACTTAGCTTTTGTTAACTCTGCATAGGTCACCCTGATGCTGGCCACCATTTTGCGGTGCCACACTTGCTGCCTCAGGTGATAGACCTTTTCTGGAAAGTGCTATCAAGTTCAATTATGGCAGGAGCTAAATGGATGCAGAAATATTGTGCAAATTTTCTTTTTATTAGTATTCAGTTTATGGAATCACAGAAGAAATTGGTGCACAGATAGGCTTAAGCTGGCATCTCATTTCCAATAAAACTTTCTTAATCAGTGTTAAACTTTCTGTTATATGAATTTTAATTAACTTTTTTTTTTAACCTTGCTCTTCTAGGGTTATTATAAAGTTCTGGGCAAGGGCAAACTGCCTAAGCAGCCTGTGATTGTGAAAGCCAAATTTTTCAGCAGGAGAGCAGAGGAGAAGATAAAAGGTGTTGGTGGAGCATGTGTACTGATGGCATAAATTGTATTCTCTTGAGTGCAATTAAAGACTTTTTTTCCCTCTGTATAAAATAAGATTGGGTTTTCTTTTTAATTACACACATGTTGAGACATCTCAAGATTGAAACAAGTAGGAAAAATAGGCATGACTTAGGAACACTTTCCAAATATTAATTTGCATAGGGGTAGTGGAGTTCTTAAATTGCATCATGGCTTAGTATGTTTTTTTTGCACTCTGTATAGCCTACTCTTCAGTGCTTTGTAAAGGCTGAATTTATACCTCAGTAGTTTATGCTAAGTGTGTAAAGTCGAATACTGCTCTGGATCAGTCTGCTGAGAGGACAGAGGACTTATGGTTAGAGCAGTATAGTTGAGGAATAGCCTAATGGGTTAAGAGTAGCAGGTTTTGAATTAGAGAAGCCTGGTTCAAATACTGCTGTGACTATGATTTTGGGCAGGTCACTTAGTGCTCCACTGCTTTGCATACAAACGTAGGGGCCTGTTTATTAAGGTGTGCTAGTGTTTTTAGCATGTGCTAATGCTAGAGACACACATAGGAATATATTGGTGTCTTAGCATGCGCTAAAGGTACTAGCATGGCTTAGTAAACAGGGCACTTAGATTGTGAGCCCTCCAGGGGCAGGAAAACACCTACTGTCCTTGAGTGTAACCCACCTTGAGCTACAGCTGAAAAATGTGTGAATTAAATTCAAAATCCCTTTCCTTTCCTTCACCCTTTGTAGGAGTATTTGTTAATATTTTGCATCCTTTTTTTTAATGGGGGTGCAAAGCGGCTCTATTCCAAAAATACTGATCTGATGATTCAAGTATTTGAGATGCCCATTATTACCCATGTTGCCAGATTTGGTGTTCTGTGTTTTGTTTAGGAAGTTAACTTTTTTCCAAGATGAATGGATGGAAACATTTTGTATAATTATTAGAACATTGTATTGGTTGTAAAGCAAAAAATGGGCTACTTTTTAAAGTATCTAGCATCAGTGAAAAACTTTCGTTACATCAAAAAGTGAAGGTGAATCTAGCACCACTACAGATTTTTTTTTGTAATAACTTTTTATCAAATGTTATGTTACAGCAGAGTAAACTAGCTGCAAGCAATTTACTATATGTGTAAGAAACCCGTTGTGCAGGTTTACTCCACCCCCTCTCTTCTGTTTTTTTGAATAAGATATTCAGCACATGCCAATTCCCTGAAAGCATAATCTGAAGCATCCCATAATATGTTAATCTGTTTTACAATGTTAGCATACTTGAAGGGATTCCCATGTTTGGGTCAGAAAAGAATGAACAAAAATGTGAATAATAAAGTGCATCCCAAACAAACTAACAAGCAAATCCCCCTCCCTTTCCTATTCTTGCTTTCATTGTGGTTCACTTATGAGTCCTTTTTACAAAGGAGCACTACCAATCAGCATGCAAAGAAGGCTATGGGGAAATTAACTGGGCTGCTTCGCATTCAGCATGCTGCTAGTTGGTAGCACTGTTTTGTAAAAGGAGCCCTTAATTTTTCTAGTCGTGTCATAATTTTGCTTATTCTGGTCTCTGCCCCAAGGAAACAGATTTAAAAAAATATCTATTTTCAATTATATTTTGGGTGGAGGAATATTCATGGCACAGTGGTGTTGGTAGAATTAACAGTTGTACATTTAGTGTCATACTAGCTAGTAGATAAGACCTGCATGGTCTATCCGGTCTGCCCAACATGAAATTATACTTGATGATGAAGTGTTTATATTCTGTTATAACTTTGGAGAGGGCATTGATAAGTGACCGAGCCTAGAGTCACATCTAGACACTGTTGTCATGGTGTGCTACAGTGCTCGAAGAGTAACCACTGATCATTATTCACTGGCTGAGGCTACCCATAGTCTAGCCAGTCACCAGGTTAGTGACAACCAATTAAAGCAGCATATGTAAACTGAATTACAAGCAATTTATTAAAGCAACTTACCATTCTGCTACACCAGTCCAGACTGACAGGTTATGTTCTATCTGTAGTGGAGGGTAGAGACTTGAAGCTTCTGATGAAATTGTCAGTACAACGGTAGCTTCATATGTTACAAATCCTAATCAGTTGTTTTAGAAGGGCTGTAGAGGAGTTTAAGGGTTTTGCTTTGGGGGAAGAGGGGAGTAACATCTCCTCCTTTGGGGCCCAGCCTAGGTTACTACTACTACTATTTAGCATTTCTATAGCGCTACAAGGCGTACGCAGCGCTGCACAAACATAGAAGAAAGACAGTCCCTGCTCAAAGAGCTTACAATCTAATAGACAAAAAATAAAGTAATCAATTCAATGTGTACAGGAAGGAGGAGAGGAGGGTAGGTGGAGGCGAGTGGTTACGACTCAAAAGCAATGTTAAAGAGGTGGGCTTTCAGTCTAGATTTAAAGGTGGCCAAGGATGGGGCAAGACGTAGGGGCTCAGGAAGTTTATTCCAGGCGTAGGGTGCAGCGAGACAGAAGGTGCGAAGTCTGGAGTTGGCAGTAGTGGAGAAGGGAACAGATAAGAAGGATTTATCCATGGAGCGGAGTGCACGGGAAGGGGTGTAGGGAAGGACGAGTGTGGAGAGATACTGGGGAGCAGTAGAGTGAGTACATTTATAGGTTAGTAGAAGAAGTTTGAACAGGATGCGAAAACGGATAGGGAGCCAGTGAAGCAACTTGAGGAGAGAGGTAGTATGAGATAAGCGACCCTGGCGGAAGACGAGACGGGCAGCAGAGTTTTGAACTGATTGGAGAGGGGAGAGGTGACTAAGTGGGAGGCCAGCAAGAAGCAGATTGCAGTAGTCTAAACGAGAGGTGACAAGGGTGTGGATGAGGGTTTTGGTAGAGTGCTCGGAAAGAAAGGGGCGGATTTTACGGATGTTGTAAAGAAAGAAACGACAGGTCTTGGCGATCTGCTGGATATGAGCAGAGAAGGAGAGAGAAGAGTCAAAGATGACCCCAAGGTTTCGAGCTGAGGAGACAGGGAGAATGAGGGAGCCATCAACAGAAATAGAAAACGGGGGGAGCGGGGAGGTGGGTTTGGGGGAGAAAATGAGAAGCTCGGTTTTGGTCATATTTAATTTCAGGTGGTGTTGAGACATCCAGACAGCAATGTCAGACAAGCATGCTGAAACTTTGGTTTGGATGCAAGGTGAGATATCGGGTAGAAAGGTAGATTTGGGCGTCTTCAGCATAGAGATGGTAGGAAAAGCCATGGGATGTGATTGATGAACCAAGGGAAGAAGTGTAGATAGAAAAGAGGAGGGGACCAAGAACAGAACCCTGAGGTACGCCGACAGGCAGAGGGATAGAAGTAGAAGAGGATCCACCAGAGTGAACACTAAAGGTGCGGAGGGAGAGGTAGGAAGAGAACCAGGAAAGGACAGAGCCCTGGAATCCAAGTGAGGACAGGGTATCGAGAAGTATGCTGTGATCGACAGTGTCAAAAGCAGCGGAAAGATCAAGAAGAATGAGGATGGAATATTGACCTGGATTTAGCCAGTAATAGGTCATTGGAGACTTTAGTAAGCGCAGTTTTGGTTGAGTGGAGAGGGTGAAAACCAGATTGTAGTAGGTCAAGAATAGCATGTGAGAAGAGAAAATCAAGGCAGTGGTGGTGAACAGCACGCTCAAGTAATTTGGAGAGAAATGGGAGGAGGGAGATGGGTCGGTAATTAGAGGGACAAGTAGGGTTGAGTGAAGGCTTCTTAAGGAGAGGTGTGACCACAGCATGTTTAAAGGCAGTAGGGACAGTTGCAGTGGAAAGTGAGAGGTTGAGAATGTGACAGATAAAAGGAATAAGAGCAGGTGAGATGGCATTAAGAAGGTGGGTGGGAATGGGATCAGAGGAACAGGTGGTACATTTTGAGGAAGAAAGGAGACGTGTAGTTTCCTCTATAGTAACTTCAGGAAAGGAGAGAGAGGGGAACGGACTAGTGGAGGGAGAGGTGATGAGGTAGAGAATTCAAGGTTTATCTTTTGAACCTTGTGAAAGAATTCAGCAAGGGTCTGAGAAGATAATGAAGGGGGAGTTGGGGGCACCTTGAGGAGAGAGTTCAGTGTGGTGAAGAGAAGTCGAGGGTTAGAGCCAAGAGAGTTGGTCAGTTGGATATAATCCTGTTTGGCGCGTAAAAGAGCAGATTGGAAGGAGGTCAGCATGAACTTAAAATGTAAGAAATCAGCAAGGGCCCGAGATTTCCGCCAGAGGCGTTCGGCGGAGCGGGTACAGGAACGTAGGTAGCGGATATTAGAAGTCAGCCAAGGTTGGGGTTTTGTATGCCTTATAGGGTGGGTCATCGAAGGTGCAAGTGTGTCTAAGGCAGAGGATAGAGTATTGTAAGAAGAAACAGCCTCATTGACAGACGTGGATGGTGCCACATTAGAGAGGAGGTTTGAAACATGGGAGGATAGAGATGAAGGGTCAATATCGTGAAGATTCCTAGAGAAATTAGATAAGATAGGACGGGACTGGGAGGGAGGAGATTTAAAGTGTGAAAGTTATAAGATGGTGATCAGAGAGGGGAAGATCAGAGGCAAGGAAACTAGAGGGTGAACAGTTGGAGGAGAAGATGAGATCAAGACAGTGACCATTTTGATGAGTGGGGGAGGTGGAGCATAGTTGGAGATTAAAGGAGGACGTTAAAGCGAGTAACTTGGGAATATAAGAGTTGGAAGGATCATTAGCAGAAATATTAAAGTCACCAAGGATGAGAGAGGGGGAGGAAGGATCATGGAAGAAGGCAAGCCAGGCATCAAAGTCACTGAGAAAGGATGAAAGGGACTTATCAGGGGGACGATAAATGACCGCTATTCGAAGAGGCAGCGGAGAGAAAATGCGGATAGAGTGGACTTCAAAGGAGGAAAACAGTGAGATTGAGGTGGAAGAAGGGGTTCTGTGGAAATCAGTTCCCTTGTCTTGGATTGGCTGGCAATGAAACATTTCTGTGTATTTTCTGTTGCCCTTATTAAGGTGGGTTCTTTCAAATATGGCAAAGCATTCATTTCAGGTGATTGAGGTAGCACCAGATTGGCCAGGGTAATGCCAACCTGTTTTGGCTCCTGGTGGGGTGCCGAGTTTTCCTTCCAAGAAGCCACCGACTTATGTAACAGGAGCTGGTCCTCGAGGGGAATTCAGATTCTTTCTGGCTTATGGTTTGACTCTTGAGTCAGTGCCTGAAGCATGAAAGGCATCCTTCTGTTGTAGCAACCATGCAGGATTGTCTGGTTTCTTGCAGTGGAGTGTTGAGTAGGACTTAGCCCTTTATTATAACGTCCTCATTTTTGTTTTCCATTCCTTTCCTAATAAACGTTCTATTTGCTTAGCCGCTGCCACACACTGAGTAGAGGGTTTCAACGTATCATCAGCAATGATACCTAGATCTCTTTCCTTGTCTGTGACTCCTAATGTGGAATCTTGCATCACATGACTATAGTTTGGGTTCCTATTTCTGACATGCATCACTTTGCACTTGCTCACATTAAACTTCATCTGCCATGTGGATGCCCAGTCTTCTAAGATCCTCTTGTAATTTTTCACAATCCTCTTTCGATTTAATAACTTTGTGTTGTCAGCAAATTTAACTAGTTACTCCCATCTCTAGATCATTTATAAATATGTTTTAAAAAAACAGTGGTCCCGGGAGCACCACTTTCTACCCTTCTCCATTGAGAACACTGACCATATAACCCTACTTTTCTGTTTTCTATCTTTTAACCAGTTTTTAGTTCACAATAGAACACTACCTCTTATCCCATGACTCTCCAATTTCCTCTGGAGTTTTTCCTGATGTACTTTGTCAAATGCCTTTTGAAAATCCAGGTATACAATATCTACTGGTTCACCTTTATCCATACGTTTGTTCGCCCCTCCATGCTGGCTTTGTCAGTGAATATGCTCTCTAATTTTGTTCTTTATAATAGTCCCTACCATTTTGCCTGTCACCGACGTCAGGCTCGCCAGTCTATAATTTCCCGGATCACCTCTGGAACCTTTTTTTTTTTTTTTTTTTAAAGCCACGTATTTATGTAGTATTTTTAATGAGGCAGGCATTGACGCAGTGCCTGCAGTCAAAGTATTCTAAGGTATGCATATTAAACCTTAAATTTTAAGAGAGTTCTGTTTTAGGCACACTTTTTGATAATATTTTTTCACTTTTGTAGTTATACTAGACCACACCCTGTGGCATCATTTGTGAAACATGCCGCATGTTGGTGGTGGTGTCTGTGTCCTGCATAGTTCAAAAGATAAGTGTTGATACTCAATGTTTAGCATAAGATTTTTTATTTAAAGATTTCAAACTAAAAAATAAATTTGTGGACCAATAACGAGGCAGGGGCGCTATGAGTTTACGTGCTCATATGAAATGAGTTGCCACTGAGGTCCTTTTTAAAAAGGTTTTGAAAATTCTTTCTTTTTTTTTTTTAAGTTTGGTAATTTAAGAATTCAAAAATATTTCAGTTGGAGGTTTGTGCCATCTGGAATTCTGATTCATATCTTATTTTATAGTGCTGGGTGATATTTTGGTTTTCAGCGTTTGAAGCATTCTTTAGTGGAGGATTTGTCATTAAAAATGGTCTTTTTCTTGCGAAATTCTTATTCTAACCTGTCCTTTTCAGCTAGCGCCAGTTTTAGAATGGTACCATCCTTTCTTCTGAAAGCAGTTTTCCCTCTTTCATGTAAATTAGATGATCACACTTCCAGCATTCTCAGATAAGTTGGATGCCCAAACCCTTCATAAGCTGAATCTATGCAGAAACCTTTTAAGTTTTTGGAGGTCAGATTTTTTTTTAAGTGAGATAGGCTTTTCATATATTTCTTGAGCTGCACAAAGGTGACGTGCCTCAAAATTGAGATTTTTGCCCATTGGTGATGTGGTCTCAAAATTGAGATTTGCCCATTGGATTAAGGAGGCCATAAGAGTAGCCTACCTCAAGCAGAAAGAGGTTTTACAGAGCTCACTCAACAAGTTTGTGCAGTCAACCCTGAGGATAGCTGCAGAACAGCCATTTGGTCCTTGCTGCATTGTTTTTGTGAAATATTAAAGGTCAATGTTCAGGATAGAGGGGATGCTTTCTTTTGGCAGTGTGTTGCAGGTTGCCTTGGTTTCTGCTTGGTGGAATAAAGCTTTGGGTCATTCTGGACTGGTCTAGCAGGATAAGGAAGGAGAAATATACCCTTACCTGATAACGTTTGTCCCATGTGTCCTGCCAAACCAGTCTAGGACTTTTGCAAAAAGATGGTGGAGTCTTGGTAGCTTTGGGCTTCCTGTTCATTATACATAGTTTCCTATGTTCTGAGGTCCGTCGGTGCAGGGTTCCCTGTTTGATAATGGGTTCCCTGTTTGATAATGGGTTCCATGTGTATATAGGCTTCTTTAGTTTAATGCATAACTTTGGGCAGTAGTATACTGGGACTATTCCTGGCTGCTCCACCTATTACAGGGATGCTAACCTGTCACTCTGGACTGGTCTAGCAGCCTTGAAGGAAAGGAAGTTATCAGGTAAGGGTAAATTTCCCCATAGAGATCTGAAGTGTAGATCTCAGACTTGTAGTAAAACAGTGATAATTTCAGCTTGTAGTTTTTGCTCTGGACCATAGTTGGGCATTGTCTTTTTAAAAGAAAGTGGCTTACTACAAAAGTCTGCCCATCGTAAAGGAGGCCACGTAAGGCCGTCTCATCCCCTGAACTAGTTATGAGTCTTATATGGATATGGTCCTGTTGCGCTGGGTGCACTTCTTAAAGCTCCTAGGGGCTTTTTGTTGGGACAGATCTTGAAAAATAGTTGAAGCAAAATCAAACAACTCGAAGAAATTCCAGACTGGAACCTAAAGTTCTCAAGTGAGGCCTACATCAGACTGAATGAAAAAAAAAATAAAGGAAACTAAGAAAGGCTTAAAATTTGCAGTAACTCAAGCACCTTTGGAGTGAAGCACAACAGTGACAGGATCAAGTACAAAAACTTACAAAATTTAATATAACAAGTGGAAAACAAACTTGACACATGAGTGACTGGTTCTGTGGAAAGGTAAAGACTAAGGTGACTCCATGTGATGGTGGCAGGTGTAAAATAGCACAAGAGTGCAGTGAGGCAGCCCTTGGGTTGAGTGGTGGCTTTTTCTCTACTGCCTTGTATTGTTTGTTTGTTTGTTTTTTTTTCACTTTTTACATCTCTGCTAGAAGGCTTTTCTAAATGTTTCTCTCTTGTGAAAATACCTGATACTGCTTTGAGTCTCTTTCCATGATCTCTTGCCCCTGAATGACTTACTTATTTCTGCTAGAGACTACATCTTTAGAACCCAGAGCCTTGTTCATGTAAAGTTTATGGTGCTGGGCATGTATTGGTTGGTTGCCTTTACATTTTACTGCATTTTATTTTGGCAAACTATAGCTAACATAAGCAGTATCTTAAGTTATGGGTGTTTCCAAGACAGGAAGCTTTAATAAGGTTGTATCTGTATATCTCTCTAGCTAGTTGTGAAACTCAGTGGTTATTTGTTCATGTAGTGGTCTAAATATGTAGCTTTTTTTTTTTTTTTTTTAATTTTGACAATATTGTAATGCAGATAAGTCTTGAATTCCTCTATTGTACTTACCCACATGTATCAGTACATTTGAAGGTGTATATTCAAAGCACTTAGACTTGCAAGGTGCCATATTAACCTATGGAACTTTATAAGTCTTTGAAAATGAACCCATTGGAGGCATGTTTGGAAAGCATTTAGACTTAAGGGCTTTTTTGACACAACATCTAAGTCTGATTTTGGATGTTTTGCTGAAAATGTCCAGAATCCAAATAGCAAAATTTTACTGTTTCAAAAATGTCGTCTTTTTTTCCCCCTCCAAAAATGGCCACTTGTTAGATGTTTTTGTGCTGTGTTTATCTTTTTGGTCCATTTTTGGGGGGGGGGGGGGTCAAGTGAAAAATGCACAAAATCAAGCCATTGGTATGTAGGAGGAGCCACACAGGCAGAGCAGTGAGGCACCCTAAGGGGCACTGCAGTGGACTTTACATAAAAGCTCCCAAGTACACATCACACTGTTGTTCCCTTATATTGTATAGTGAGCCCTCCAGAACCCACTGTACTCAACTGTACACCATTACAATAGTCTTTATGGCTGCAGGTGTCACCTGTATGTGAGTACAGTAAGGTTTTGGGGGACTCAAGTTCTACCACAAGTGTAACAGTGGATTATGGGCCTGGGTCCCCTTCTTCATAGTGGACTTCACTGACCAGTAAGCTACTCCAGGGACCTGTTTGCTTTTCTAATAGGATTGTCTATAACATCTGAGGCTGCCATAGAGGCTGGTATGTACTGTTTCTTTTACATTTTGGGGGGTGGGAGGGGGTTAATCCTTTGTTCTCCAGTGGTCATTTAGGCCACTTTTTTGTAGCTTAGTCATTTATTAAAACAGGCGTAGCTCAAAACATCTTGGTTTTTGTCCTGGGCATTTTCCCACTGGCTGAAAAACAACCAGGTCTTAGGAATGCCCAAATTCCACCTTAACATGCCCCTGACACACCCCTTTGAGATTTGTATGCACTGCAGATGAATTGCATAGAAAAAATGTCTGGTAAATGGGTTCTGAAAATGCTGATTTATATGTTTTGATGAGAAAAACATCCAAATGCTGCTTTATGCCACTTTTTAGACGTTTTTCTCTTTCAAAAATGAGCCTCATAGTAACCAATGGAACTTTGTAAATCATAAGTGCTTTGAAAAAATGAGCCCCCTTAGTCACTGACTTGATAAATATATGTTTTAGGCTGCTTAGATCCCATGGGGTATGGGCAGCCTATAAATGCATAGACTAGAGTAGCAATAAAAATTGCACTCAGAGTTGAAAAGTTGGAGCCAGCATCTTTTATTTTGTACCCGGTGAATGGACAGTTATGTATACTGGACCACTTAACTGCCTCCTATTTAGGGGGCATTCAGTGCTCCTGCATTAATGTTTACCAGTTCATACATTGTTCTAGCTGGTTAGTGCTTCCATGCCCATGCCACGCCCCATCAAATAGGAATTTTTAAAAGAATAGCACACAATTAGCATGCACAAGCAGGGATACTATTGCAGGGTGCTTAAGCATGTCCTGCGGTAAGTCTTTTTCGATGCACTAGGTTGACATTGATGCTTAGCGTACCTTAGTAAAAGAAGAATGGTCGAGGGTCTGGCAGTTAAAATTTAATTAGAAACTCAAACTACGCCTCACCTACTGTGCATATATATAAAAGAGAACAAGCTATCACCCCCGCTATAACGATTATGCTTCGTAGTGGAGAAAAAAGCCTCAGTAACGCCACTCAGCCAGCCCAAGAATTCCAGACTTTAAGGCGTGGGCCCAGCTTACCATCTGGCTCAAAAAACTCCACAATGGCTTAGTGTCTCAGGGGTCTGTATGACAAGCAAGTTCATGTATTACATTCTGTGATCTACTAAGCCATTGTGGAGGTTTTTTTTTTTAGCCAGATGATGGTACGCCAGGCCCACACCTTATAGTCTGGGATTCTTGGGCTGGCTGGGTGTTGTTACTGAGGCTTTTTTCTCAAGCATAGTGAATCGTTATAGCGGGGGTGATAGCCTGTTCTTTTATTTATATATATGCATGGTAGGTGTGAGGCTGTAGTTTGAGTTTCTAGTTATTTTTAGAGCTTGAGTGAACTAGTAGTTAAAATTTAATGCCAAGAAGTGCAGAGTGATGCATTTGGGGTGCAGAAAGCCAAAAGAGAGATACTGAATAGGGGAGAGATTAGTAAGCTCAGCTCAGGAGAGAGACCTTGGGCTGTTGGTGTCCGAGGAGCTGAAGGTGAGGAAACAATGAGACAAGGGGATGGCCGTAGGCAAAAGGATGCTAGGCTGCATAGAGAGGGGTAACCAGCAGAAGAAAGGAGGTGTTGATGCCCCTCTACAAGTCATTGGTGAGGCCCCACTTGGAGTATTGTGTTCAGTTTTGGAGGCCGTATCTTGCTAAAGATGTAAAAAGAAAACGACTGGAAGCAGTGCAAAGAAAAGCTACAGAAATGGTATGGAATTTGCGTTGCAAACCATACGAGGAGAGACTTGCTGACCTGAACATGTATACCTTGGAGGAAAGGAGAAATGGGTGCCATTTATCTGCCGTCATTTATTATGTTATGTTATGCTACAGACATTAAAATATTTGAAAGGTATTAATCCGCAAGTGAACCTTTTCCGGAGACAGGAAGGTGGTAGAACTAAGTATTTTTTTCACAGGGTGGTAGATAAGTGGTGCCCTCCCGGAGATGAAAACAGTAATGGAATTCAAACGGGCATCGGATAAACAAAGGAATCCTGTTTAGAAGGAATGGATCTATGGAATCTTAGCGGAGATTGGGTGACAACGCCGGTAATTAGAAAGTAAAACCAATGCTGGGTGGACTTCTACGGTCTGCGCCCTGATCCTGGCTGAATAGATATGGATGGGCTGGAGTGTAAATTTTAAGGGGCTTTGATATTAGCTGCAGAAGTTTTACAGTCTGTGCCCTGAGAAAGGCAAGGACAAATCAAACTTGGGTATAAAGTATCATACCATGTAAAATTTGTTTAACTTTTAGACAACAACCCAAACACACTCTAATAACAAGTTCTTTAGATTTATGCACTGCTGTCTCCAAGTCTTTTTGAACTGGTAGAAACACAATATTTCCTTTCGAACAGATCATTGAGTTTAGAAAATTGCATGTACACAAATATCACGGAACATTTCTGTGTTTCCCTGCAGCTATATGGTCACATCCAAAGTGCAAAACGGGGCTTATCAATTTATTTTGTTGTTGCTATGACCCCATGTTTGTGGCCAAATAAAATTGTGTGACATTCCCACTCCCCCTCCTCGAAGATGCACTTATTTAGAGCCACCTAGGTCATGACCCCAAGCACAGGTTTTGGGATCCAGAGTTTGGGAAGCTCTGTTGTAAGATGATAGCTGGCTCCCTCGCATCCTGAACTTTAGAATGGTATAGTGCAAGAAATCAGTGGGTACAGCTTCTGGATCATATATTCATCATATTTATTTACCTTTTATTCAGTGGAGGGGCTGTTGCTTTTCCTGTACCAGCAATATACTATAGAGGCTGAAGGCTCTTGATTGCACGATTGAACTTAGAGGAGGTGCTGGGAATGAGAAGTCTGGAGGAAGAGGTTACCTTGGCAAAGAGCATAACAGGATTCAGGAGGTGACTTTTGGGTGGTGTATCCAGGCTACTAATGTTATCAAATTTTATTCATAAGGTAGCCCCCTACTAGAAAAAGTAATGGCTTATGTAAAATAACTACAGACTGAAAAAAATTAGTTTGCAAGGTCTTGGCACCCCCACCCCTGAAACCCTGTATATTGAAGGGGGGGGGGGAGGTTCCACTATGAAAATGTTTCTTTTTTTTCTCTAAGCAAACTTTGGACAGGAAGTTCAGCACACAAAGTACAGAGTGCCTGAGAGACTCTAAGCTAGTGTCTATAAATAGACAACACTTGTGTGTTACAGAGTTTAGTAAAAGTCAGAAGTACTTTGATAGAAGTGGATTTGTTACTTTTTACTTCTATAAAATAAGTTAGGTTTATCACAGGCTCCTTTTCCTGCTTTTTGATCAGCAAAGGGCAGTTTTATCAGTGATGGTGTTTGGTAGTCAAGGACTCCTGACAAAATCTCCTTCATGTTTGTTCTAAGGACTGGGCTTCACATTTGAGAGATGAGGCAACGCTCTCTTCCCAGTGTTCCTCTTTCTCTGCTTTGGAGTCAGACAGTGGAGACTATAGATCTACTGAGGACTTGTCTGATGTGCAGTCAGGAGCTACGAGGCCGGGACCCCCGGCTTCTGCCTTGCCTGCACTCATTTTGTAAGAGCTGTTTGTTGGATATTATCCAGAAATGCAGCTACATCGCAATTGAGCTCCAGGTCACTGAAGAAGGTAAAGAGGATTTATTTTTCAGTGGTTTTTATGGTAAACATCTGTGTGTTGGGATGCATTATATAAAACACCAGCCATCATTTTGTGCATCCATCCAAAGTGCTTTGCATGGATATTGAGCAATAGTTAAGTATTCTTGTTTTATCCTGTTTACTTCGGAAGGATGAGACAATGAAACATCAACATTTGTACCTGTAAACTCCAGCGTTGTACAGATGCACATAAGATCACTTAACTGGCCTTCTAGCTCAGTAGGATCTCCAAATGAGCTGAGTTGCAATTTATAACATTCCTTTCTGGCATTGAGGAAGACAGGTAAAAGTCCTATGGAGCATGAGCTAAGATCTGTGCTGTGCTGTGACAGTGTGGTGTTAGAGAGTTTCCTGTTGCATGTTTTGGTTTTTTGTCAGGATAGAATGAGAAGATTTAGTCACTGACTTGACAAATATATGTTACAAACTGTTTATATCCCAGCGGGTAAGGACAGCCTATAAATGAATAGAACAGAAAAGATATAAAAATAACTTTCAGAGTTGAAAAGGAAGAGCCAGAACTAACATCTTGTCGCCGAATCTTCTGATTCGGTGTTAACGTGGAGTTGGGAACTTTTGTAAAAAGCATGTAAGATGTGCAGGAATGGAAGAGTAGCCTAGTTAGAGCGCTGGGCAGACAACCAGGAAAGCCCAGTTCAAATCTCACTGCTGCTCCTTGTAATCTTTTGCAAGTCACTTAACCCTTCATTGCCTCATTCAAACTTGGAGCCCCTTTTACAGCATTAGTCACTAATGTGCACCTAACACAGTACACACAAAAGTGTTCTGCGATAGTTTTGTCATCTGTGCACAGTATTTATTTTGTATTTTTTGAAGCCTGTCAGGGATGGAGAATGTGTGGATGCACTAATCAGTGCGCTGACATTACCGCAACACCAACTGGTTAGCATATCTGTAATTCGGGAGCCCTTTAGCACCTCCTAAATAGGAAGGTAAGTGCTCCTGTGTTAAATTTTTTTTAAATGGTTGTGTGTTAAAGGGCAAATGTATTGCTGCGCTAGAAATGGACATTGCATACTGGAAAGTCCTGTGTAAAGGCGTGCTAAGCCCATTTCTTAGCACAGCTTAATAAAAGGGTCCCTTAGGTTGTAAGCCCTCGTCTCTGAATGTAACTCACCTTGACCTACTACTGAAAAATGTGTGAGCTAAATCCAAATAAATTAAAAATGTATTTGCCTTCACGTGAAGCAGGAGCAGTCATTTTGTAAATATACGCGTTGAAAAGATTAGTGGCACAAACTTGGCAGCTTCCAAGTGGAAATGAACAGTGTTGCTACTTCCCTATTTAGCCTGCCCATTTTACAACCCTATTTGTATAATTGGAACCACAATTATTCCCCTGGTAAACCCTTGGATGAAAGGAGTACTTTTGAAAAAATCTGTGTGTGCTTCTGAGCTGGTGCGAAACAGGGACATTTTTCCATAAACATGTATTACCATTGTATAATAGGGAATGAATGTTGCCCCTTAACCTCTGTGTGGTGTGGATCTCTGAACATAGCAGCTTTCTGATACCACCATTTACATATGTATGTGATATTCATGTGCAAGTGTTGCTGTTTACAGTGGGTATGTTTTAACATTAAGGCCGTAAGGTTACATGTATTCCCTTTAGTTTTAAATATCTTTATTAAGCCATTAAATTGTACAAACACCAAAAACATTAAAATGAAAAGATGACAACTATGAATGGCAACCGACATTTCAAAAGTAATTTAGCTTGTGACAGCACAAATTTTGTAAAAAAAAAAAAAATTTTAACCCATTGCCCCTGTTGTGAGAGAAACTTCCAGTTTAACTGTAGCACAATACTTGTGGGAGACATAAGTATTGCCATACTAGGACAGACCAAAGGTTCATCAAGTCCAGCATCCTGTTTCCAACAGTGGCCAATCCAAGTCACAAGTACCTGTCAAGATCCCAAAAAAGTACAATACATTTTATGCTGCTTATCCCAGAAATAAACACAACTCAGAAATATTTCAGGCAGAAATTAGTGCACCCGAGTAATAATAAATATTAATATTGGGGAAGTCTCATATAGTCACTTTAGGCTGCACATATGAGCATACTTTTTATGCCTAATTTCAGTGACACAATTTAATCATTGACGACCCCCTACCATCCATTTTTTAAAATTCGTTTTACTTTTAGTAACTTGTGATAAGGTGCCACACGTGAAATAAGTGGAAGATTTCTATTCATAAAAACATTTGTTGTAACCCATTATTTGGGAATTCCAACACTTATCTGTTTATATATTGTAGAGCGCCCAGGAGCCTTTAATGTCCCGACAGGGCCTGTTTCGCGCTATCACTTTTTCAAGGGACGATCCTGCAAATGCATGGGTATTAAAACATAGAATATATTTCCTTAATTATTACTTTAAAATGAGTGAAGCCTGTGAAAACTGGGATTACTTAATCAGTGGGATTTGAATGAGAGACAATATATGTATTGTTAAATAATTTCTGTTTTTTAAAAGAGAAAGAATGTAATCAGATGTATTATTTTAACTAATATTGGACAAAAAGTATGTTTTCAAGTAAATGATCTGACTATACACCGTATTGGCCTTGAAGAAGCCAACCAGATGATCAATGTGGAATAATGAATTAGACGAGTAATATCAGGATAATCAGGTTAATACCACGGTTTTTTTGTCTGTTTACTGTTTAATTGATCTTATCTTGTTTCACTCTCCCTATTTAGTGGTCTAAGGAAGAGAATAGAATTACCTGCCTCAAATAATTCCTCATATTACTTTCTCTGTATTTCCAGCAAGTTGTTTTATCGCTTGTAAAAATTTAAATGGTTATAAAAAAAAACATATACTAGAATGCGTTCATCTTCCTTTAATTCATGACTCAAGGCTTACGGCTTTTGCTTCCTGGGGTGCTTCGCACTCATTCCTTTTAACTAAATATGGCGGTGGCGGCATTTTTGTATCAAGAATACCGGAAATGCTACATGTTTCCTATTCACATCTGATTGAACGTAACGTAGCAATCCTGAAAGCCTAAGTTCCTCCAAGCTTACTAAATTCTCATATCTACTTCTAAAAAAGAGCTTCACATATAGCAACCCCACTGTATATATGTATTCAAACCCTCTGGTTCAACTGTTCCTAGGTGGAAAATCCAGTATGTTTCTCTGTGCAATATTCTTCTATCTTGGTCTCCTCTTGGATGTGGAGCTACGTGTTCTATAACTTGGTATCTTAAAGTTTCAACAGTGTGTCCTTTGTTGATACAATGTTGTACCAGCGGGGCTCCTAAATTCCATGCTGTAATTCTTGATCTATGCTCAATCATACGTGCATTGAGAGACCTACTAGATTTACCAATGTATATTTTATCGCATGGACATTTGATGCAATAAACAATATATGTGGTTTGACAGGTTGTATGTCTTAGTAACTTGTAGACATTATTTTTGTGACGACATTTGATTCGATGGTTAGATCACATGTTTTGCAACTCTTTCTATTACATTTATAATGTCCTTGTTTTTCATTTACTTCTTTATTATACATTGACGGTAACATTGCTGGACTCAATATTTCTTTCAGGTTTCTTGCACGTGAAAATGCAGTTTTCACTCCAAGATCTTTAAACAACGGATGTGCACGCATAACATCCCAGTGTTGTCTAATAACCTTTGCTATTTTCTCACCTTCTGGGACAAAGCGCATTATACAGGTCATTGTTGATTCGTCTTGATTGTCTCGCTCTTTGGTTTGCAACAGTAGATCTCTATTATTGTATTTTGCTCGGCAAAATGTTCGTTTGAGGACTTGTTTAGGATACCCTCTTTGTTGGAGATCAGCTAGCTTTTCAGCCTGTGTCACAAAACATTCATCCTTTGTACAGATTCTCCTATAACGGAGAAACTGGGAGAATGGCAAACTGTCTTTTAAATGTCTAGGGTGACAACTTCTGTATTCTAAAATTGTATTCTTGTCCGTAGGTTTGGTATATACTTTGGACATAAAGCTGTTTCCTACTCGAGTCACTTCTACATCCAGAAAGTGGATTGTTTTTTCTTCAGAAGTCATCGTAAACTGTATTTTAGGGTGACATTGATTTAACCAGGTGTGAAAATCTGTCAGGTCTTTATGATTACCCTGCCACAGCATAAAGACGTCGTCAGTGTACCTGCGCCATAGGTAAATCTGAGGCTTGAAAGGAGATGTAAATAACCATTTGTTATCCCAGAAATAAGCAGTGGATTTTCCCCAAGTCCATTTTAATAATGGTCTATGGACTTTTCCTTTAGGAGGCCGTCCAAACCTTTTTTAAATTCCGCTAAGCTAACTGCCTTTACCAGATTCTCTGGCAACGAATTCCAGAGTTAAGTACATGTTGAGTGAAGAAAAATTTTATCCAATTCATTTTTAATTTACTACTTTGTAGCTTCATTCTCTGCCGCTAGTCATAGTATTTTTGGAAAGAGTAAACAAACAATTCACGTCTACCCATTCCACTCCACTCATTATTTTATAGACCTCTATCATATCTCCACTCGGCTGTCTTCTCTCCACATGTTCTTAATATTTGGACTACACCTTCAAGTCCCCAGTTATGACTCTCCCACATTGTTCCAAAACCAAAAACCCCAACAGTGAACCAAGTCTTGAACTAGAGTCCATCTACAACATATAACTTATAACATCTCTTCTACCGTCGTATTAAGCTCTCTTGCAGTTCGCCCGACTTACTTTCCAATAATCACCGCCCATGTTGCTAGAAGATTCTACACCCAGTATTATTTACTAGGTTAAATATGTTAGCTCTTCTATTGACCCTTTCAAGTTCATGCTGGTCCTCCTTCTTCTGATACACTTGGTTCTCATCGCTCTAATTTATCCACATAGTCTTTTGCTTCTTTGTCCGACACAAATGATCTCATTGTCCCATTATGTGTGATTTACAAGGTAGCAGGATATTGCAAAGTGAAACAGATCTTCAGATCAAACAGCTTGGAGCACACTGATGAAAAGGCTCGTCTCCTAGCTTTATTTTCATAAGTCAATGATTTAGGTGAGCGTGCTCCTTGCAGTATAAATTGCTTGTGTGTAAAGTTCAGCACCCTGCATATAATCACTCGCGGTTTGGTGCCCTCCGACTGGCGCGAGCCCAACCAGTGGGCTTTTTCTATTCGAAGAGGGTCAAGGGCTGCTGGAAACTCAGTTGTTTTTGTCAGCCATTGCTCTAGAAACCGTTCCAGCTGTTTTCCACCCAGTGCTTCGGGTAAACCCACCAGACGGATATTATTCCGCCTGGAGCCGTTCTCCAAATCCTCTACTCCTGCCATTCTTTCTTCCACTTCACTGGCTTTGGTTTGGAACGCCACACATTCTCTGGTCAGATCTTCCAGCTAGGTATTTAATTGCTCCAGCTTATTATCAAGTTTACGATCTAGCAGGGCAAGTCGATGCTCTAACAGATATTCCATTACCAACGTCAGCTCTGACGTGATCTCCGCCACCCAGGCGGATGATACCGAGGGGCCCGGCTTGAGAGGAGACACCGCCATTTTGTATTCGGTCATCTTACCCCTCTGCTTCTCTTCTTGAGCTTATTTCGCTGCCATGACCTGGTTGCCAGGCTTTCCAGTTCCCCAGTTCCAATCACCGAGACTTTCTTTGTCGATTTTCACAATTATGGGGAGATCGATTCACTTGCAGATTCCACGACAAGCAGTTAGGCTACGGAGAGAAGCTCACCCATGTCCTCTCTCCACCATGGCATCAAGTGACCCCCTAAATAAAACATTTTAAGAGATGCACATTCCCAGTTCCGTTCATTAGACTGACAATATTTTTTTCCACTTTCCCCTTTCCTCTGTCAAATTTCTTTCCAGGGTCTCTTTTCCATTGCTTCTTGTGCCTCCTGTTTTCTTCATTTCCTCCCTTACATCTTTTTCTGACATAAATCTTTCTTTTCCCATTTGTTTTTACATTTTTCCCTTTTGCCTTTTTCCACTCAGAGCTAGATTTCATCATTTCTTCTCCTGCATCTGTTATGCTCCAAGTCCAATGTCCTTATTTTCACTTACCTGCCAGTGTTTCGTCTCTCACCCACTTCCCAGCTCTTCTCCCTATTGTCTCATCCTTTCTTCATTCCTCCCATTCTCCCAATGTTTTTTGTCCTTTCTCTGCCTATTTTCCCTAGTTTCATTCACCTTTTCCCTAGTCCCATTTCCACCTACACAATGCCAAGCCCTCACCCTTCCTCTTCTTCCAATTTCTTCAGTCACTCCCTCTCCATCCTCACTAAAACCCTCTTTCACCGCCTCTCCAGTCCTATTTCCACCCTTTCCTATCCCTTTCACAAATCCATTCTTTCCCATTACCTTTTACCCATTTAGATCCATTACACCATATTTCAAGTCCCTACCAGCCCTTCAGACACCTTCTGCTACTCACATCTATCATCCGGAGTCCTGTGTCACACTTCCCACCCATCTACCATCCACCTGCTTAATTGAAGAGGCACAGATGTAGCTTCAACTGTCCTTTGGTTTCCATGCACAACTTAATTGGTAAAATTAGATGCTAATTGGCGGTAACAACTAATACTCACTGATGATTTGAGGTAATTATCACTAATTTGCAGTTATGAAGTAACTGGACTTAGTTTCTATTCTATAAACTTACCTGCTGCGGAAAGCTGGCTGACTAAGTGCCACAATCAGCACTGCACCCCGGATATTCAATGCTGGGCCATTTCTGGTGACCGGCATTGAATATCCATTTTTTTGTGTGTGTGTGGTTGGCTAAAATTTAACTGGCCAAGTTAATATTCAGCACTGGCCGGTTACGTTTTAGCAGCCAAAAATAGGACTGCTATTTATGCAGTCTGATTTGGCAGCTAAACTTAGCTGGTGAAATGAATATTTGCAGCTAGCTGGTTATATCACACGATATAGAAGGTTAGCCGCTATCCCCTGGATTCTATATAGCACACCTAGAAATCTGCACCAAAATCTGTGTGCATTCCATAACAACGTGTGTAACCTAATTGGCTTAATAAGCCAATCAACATTGTTAACAGCACTTAACAAGCAATAATGAGCACTAATTGACAATAATTAGAATTTATGCGCATAACTCACTAAGTGTCTAAATTCTAAAGCACGTGGTTAAAAAGGGGCATGGCTAAGGGTGGGAAATGGGCGTTCTGTGAGCATTCCCAAATTTATGCACTCCGTTATAGAATATGGCCCAGTCTGTGTATTTATATGCGCGGGGATTTACGCCAAGTTTTTTTTGGTGTAAATGGATGTGCGTAGTTTTAGGCACTGGAGTATCAACTAAGCATATTCTATATATTGCGCCTAAGTCTTATAGAATACACTCAGGTGAGAATGAGTTCCATGCGGATTTTCCAGGTGCCATATATAGAATCTCCCCTGTTTTAAATGCTAGTCTTTTTACTACCACCCCAAATTACCCAAATTACTATGTACCAACCACCCACAAAATTAAGGTGATAAAAGACTAAGGAAGGCCACGTATGAGAAAAGCAATTTAGTTTATTTTTCCTAAGTACAAATACAATCAATAGTTTCTCATGGGAGAACAGCCACTGCTACACATAAGTGTTCTCTGCCACTGTTTCTCCAAAGTAATGTTCTGATTCAACTGCTTATATATCCTTTATTTTCACATAGGTTTAACAAATTATCTTCCTCAAAGATCATTCTGTTTTCTTTCAATACCATTTGCTTTTTCTCTGTCGTTAAACCACATTTTTCTGTCTGTTGTAATTGCCCCTTTCCCACGCTTGCTTGCACACAAGAATGTCTTATCAGATCATGAGTCTCCGGCTCACACAGCTTTTGCCTTTTTGATTGTTTCAAAGTGCACTTTCGCTCTGTTTCAAGGTGCACACCCGTGCTCATTATCTACACTCCCTATGTGCTAAGTGCTAATATTTAACGGCGATAACCAACTATCTCACAGAGAATATTAGTGCTTAGCTGGCTAATTGCTATTCAACTGACTAGGAGCCATTCATGGCTGGTTAAATAGCGCTATATATTGGCCGGTGAGTGTTTAAAATCTAAGGTGTCCTTTTACTAAGGTGCACTGAAAAGTGGCCTGCGCTGGTGTAGACGCGTGCATTAGACGCGTGCAGCTCCATTTTTCAGCACACCTGCAAAAAAGGCCTTTTTTGGTTGAAAATGGACGTGCGGCAAAATAAAAATTGGCGTGTGTCCATTTTGTGCCTGAGACCTTACCGCCACCCATTGACTTAGCGGTAAGGTCTCACGCATTAACTGGGCGGTAATCATCAGTGCACGTACAATTCCAATTACTGTCTGGTTAGCGCCATGTGCCGGAAAATAAAATATATTTTCCGGCACACGTAGTGAACGTGTGTAAAAAATGAAATTACTGCCCGGGCCACGCGGCAGCCAAGCGGTAGTTCCAAATTGGCACACATTGGGCACGCATAGGTGCCTATGCAGCTTAGTAAAATGGCCCCTAAAGCACGTAACTGCAAGGAGGCGTGAATGTGAGAGGGCTGTAGGTGGGTCAGGGTGGGCCAAACGTACATGCTAAAGGCTTTATTCTACAAAGGTTATGTTCCTAAATTTACGCTCTTAAAATTTATGCTCTTAAATTACGAGCATAATCTATGCTCCAGAATAGATTATGCTCATAATTTAGGAGCATAAATTATGATCGTAAAATTTAGGAGCCTAACCTTTATAGCTTAAGGCCCTAAGCTTATAGAGTCTTGTCAGTTACCTGCACGTGCAATATTTAGTCACAGACATTTCTACCAGCCATCGGTGTAAGCAGCCACGCCTACATGTTAAAGCATACATATCAATTTATGCTATTGTGCTTAGCGCCCTGAATTTTAGTGCCTAACTTTAATCAACCTATTGAGAATTTAGCCCTGTATACATGATCTTATCTCTTTCTTTGTATTGAACTTTAACCACCAATCACTTGATTACTAACTTAAGAACATAAGTGTTGCCATACTGGGACAGACCGAAGGTTCATCAAGCCTAGTATCCTGTTTCCAACACTGACCAATCCAGGTCACAAGTAACTGGCAAGATTTCAAAAGAGTAAAACAGATTTTATGCTGCTTATTCTAGAAATAAGCAGTGGATTTTCTCAAGTCCATGTTAATAATGGCTTATGGATTTTTCTTTTAGGAAAATATCCAAACCTTTTTTTAAATCCTGCTAAGCTAATTGCTTTTGCCACATTCTCTGGCAATGAATTCCAGTTAAATTACACGTTGTGAAGAAATATTTTCTCCGATTTGTTTTAAGTTTACTACTTAGTAGCTTCATTGTTTACTCCCTCAGGGATGTCCACTCTGTTGTAGTTCTTAGTGCAATCTGCAAAAAGGCAAACTTTTCCTTTAAGCACCACCACCATATCATTCACAAAAACATTGACCAGAACCAATCTCGTCTGAAACCTGAAGCACTCCACTAATCATCCTTTTTTCCCTCTGAGAGGGAGATATGCACGGACCACGAAAGAGACCTTGGGTGATAGAGTCCGAGGATCTCAGGGTGGTGAAACAAGGTGACAAGGCGGTGGCCAAGCTCAGAAGGATACTTGGCTGAACTGAGAAAGACATAACCAGCCGGAAAAAATTAGAGTTGATAATCATTGCTCCCTCTAAGCTGAGCAGGTGTTCTTCAACTGCATTGCTACCAGTAGGGGGCGGTGCTTAAATATTGTGTTTTCAATCTCTAGGGACAGGCAGGTTTCCTGCAGAAACACCACAAAATCTGCATGATCATACCTAAACCTCCACTACCCAAGCAGCAAAGGACTCAAATACAAATCCACCTATGCATCCAGCTTTTCCTACCTAAGCGCACAACTATGGAATGCATTGCCAAAAGCAGTAAAAACTACGCTCGACCACTTAAATTTTCATAAAGCACTAAAGACAGACCTGTTCAGAAGAGCATACCCCACCGACCCAACATAAAAATACCTGGACACTTGTGACACAATGTAGCCAAAGACCATAACGGACTACTTCCGCGACAAGGTGCAAAAGATCAACCTTGAGTTCACTACCAAGCCACCTCCTCCTCTTCACCCTTCAACCCTCTCCCTCAACCAACCAACCCAGACCTCTTTCTCCTCCTTTCCTGATATCTCCGAGGAGGAAACCGCCCGCCTTCTTTCCTCCTCAAAATGCACCACTTGTTCCTCTGATCCCATCCCCACCAACTTACTTAACACCATCTCTCCTACTATCACCCCCTCCATCTGTCATATCCTCAACCTCTCTCTCTCCACTGCAACTGTCCCCGACACCTTCAAGCATGCTGTAGTCACGCCACTCCTCAAAAAAACCATCACTAGACCCTACCTGTCCCTCCAACTACCGCCCCATCTCCCTCCTACCCTTCCTCTCCAAGACACTTGAGCGCGCAGTCCACAGCCGCTGCCTTGATTTTCTCTCCTCTCATGCCATCCTTGATCCGCTTCAATCCGGTTTTCGCCCTCTTCACTCGACAGAAACAGCACTTTCTAAAGTCTGTAATGACCTGTTCCTTGCCAAATCCAGAGGCCACTACTCCATCCTCATCCTCCTGGATCTATCCGCTGCTTTTGACACTGTCAATCATGACTTACTTCTTGCCACACTGTCCTCATTTGGGTTCCAGGGCTCTGTCCTCTCCTGGTTCTCCTCCTATCTCTCCCACCGCACCTTCAAAGTTCACTCTCATGGATCTTCCTCCACCCCCATCCCCTTATCTGTTGGTGTTCCCCAGGGATCGGTCCTTGGACCCCTTCTCTTCTCAATCTACACCTCTTCCCTGGGCTCCCTGATCTCATCTCATGGTTTCCAGTATCATCTCTATGCTGATGACACCCAACTGTATCTCTCCACACCAGACATCACCGCGGAGACCCAGGCAAAGGTATCGGCCTGCTTATCCGACATTGCTGCCTGGATGTCCAACCGCCACCTGAAACTGAACATGTCCAAGACCGAGCTTATCGTCTTTCCACCAAAACCCACTTCTCCTCTTCCTCCACTTTCTATCTCAGTTGATAACACCCTCATCCTCCCCGTCTCATCTGCCCGCAACCTCGGAGTCATCTTTGACTCCTCTCTTTCCTTCTCTGCGCATATCCAGCAGATAGCCAAGACCTGTCGCTTCTTCCTCTTTAACATCAGCAAAATTCGCCCTTTCCTCTCTGAACACACCACCCAAACTCTCGTCCACGCTCTCATTACCTCTCGCCTGGACTACTGCAACTTACTCCTCACCGGCCTCCCACTTAGCCATCTATCCCCCCTTCAGTCTGTTCAGAACTCTGCTGCACGTCTCATATTCCGCCAGAACCGATATACTCATATCACCCCTCTCCTCAGGTCACTTCACTGGCTTCCGATCAGATACCGCATTCAATTCAAGCTTCTCCTTCTTACCTACAAATGCACTCAGTCTGCTGCCCCTCACTACCTCTCTACCCTCATCTCCCCTTACGTTCCCGCCCGTAACCTCCGTTCACAGGATAAATCCCTCCTCTCAGTACCCTTCTCCACCACCGCCAACTCCAGGCTCCGCTCATTCTGCCTCGCCTCACCCTATGCTTGGAACAACCTTCCTGAACCCTTACGCCAAGCCCCCTCCCTGCCCATCTTCAAGTCTTTGCTTAAAGCCCACCTCTTCAATGCTGCGTTCGGCACCTAACCCTTACCGTTCAGTGAATCCAGACTGCCCCAATTTGACTGCCCCGATCGGACCGACCGTTCACTTGTCTATTAGATTGTAAGCTCTTTGAGCAGGGACTGTCTCTCTTTGTTAAATTGTACAGCGCTGCGTAACCCTAGTAGCGCTCTAGAAATGTTAAGTAGTAGTAGTAGTAGTACCTGACTCTTCTTCCCCCTTTCCCCCCAATTGTACCTACCATACATGTACCTCATTCTACCACAATGTCACTTTGTATTCATTCATACCATGTATTTGTTCAGACCGGAATCGGCTAACGCTGTTAACGGTGATATGTAAGCCACATTGAGCCTGCAAAAAGGTGGGGAAAATGTGGGATACAAATGTAACTATAATAATAATTTCCCTGTCTCACTATTGAAAATGTGATATTGAATCAGCATCCCCCACATGCAGGACTGTAGATGGAGGACTCTGGCTCAGCATGGAAGGAACAGTGTTGATAATGCCCCTGTACAAGTTGTTGGTGAGATTTCCTTTGGAGTGTTCAGTTTTGGAGGTCAAATCTTGCTAAGGACATAAAAAGACTCAAACCCATTCAGAAGATAGCGACCAAAATGGTAAGGGTTCTGTGCCGGAAGATATATGAGAGACTTGAAGACTCCCTGGAGGAGAGGATGAACAGGAGATATGATACAGGCATTTAAATTCTTGAAAAATATTAATGAACAACAACAACAAAAATATTTTCCAAAAACAGAGAGGCAATAGAACTAGAGGAAATTAAGTTGTAAGGGGGAAAAATTAAAAGCAACATCAGGAAATACTTATTCACAGAGAGGGTGGTAGATGCCTGGAATGCTCCTCCATGGGAAGTGGTGGGAGTTGAAAACAGTGACTGAATTCAAAAAGGTGTGGGATAAACAGGAAGGTTCCCTAGCTGGCATGAAGATGGATTGAAAGTATAAAGGATTTCCACTCAGTAAGCCTTAAATAACCTTCCCTCTCTAAAGAGTAATAATAATCATAGAAAGAGGTGAGGAGGAGGGTAACCTGCGCTGGGCATCAGGTATAACCCTAAAGACAAAAATAAAAAGTGTGTGTGTGGGGGGGGGGGGTCGCACACAGTTGCAAGTACAACCCTGGCTGCCTTTCTGCGCAGACTGGATGGGTCATGCTGGTCTTTATCTGCTGTCCTTTGCTATGTCACTATGTTCTCTCTCATTTAACTGGTTTCAAAATCTGGTCTAGCACCTTAGACCCTCCTCCCAAACCTATGCTGCTAGTTTTTATTCATAAGCCTCCTATGCAAGGCATATCAAGAGCCTTGCTGAAATCCAAGTAGTCTTTCCTTATATTGCTTATTCAAAACTTGCTAATCATGTTTATAAGATCTAAAGTAACCCCCAGTGATAAGGTTACAAAACACGCCTTGTTGACACTTTGTTGTATTGTAGCAGGATGTGGTGGCAGTAATGCTTAGCTCAAAAAAATGTACTTGGTTCTGTGATCAGTCAAGAGGAGGTAACTGCAGGTATTAGAGGCTCAGTTTAAATACTGGATGTAAGGTTAAGTCTATCTGTACACAGTTCCTTAGCTTTAGCAAGGCACATGTCCTGTAGTCAGCTTACTTGGAATTTAGGGAGCAATGGGATGAGATCTTATTCTGGAATTCATTTTACACTAGATAGCAGCAGCGTGAGCTTGTCTGTATTGGTACACCACAAGCAAACCTGTTGCAGTTATCTTTTCTTCTGCTTTTAATCAGTAGCTCCATTTTTTCAGTGCAAGCTCCCCAGCGTTGGAACCACTTGCCACTACATCTGAAGAATCTTCCTACTTTTGGTCAGTTCAAAACTGATTTAAAGACTTACCTCTTTTTGGAAGCTTACGGGCACTAAACGAGGTTGTTTGGTATACTGTCAGTTGTACTTTCCTGATGTTTTTTCCCCTCCCCTTTCTCTTTCTTTCCTATAGCTATAGGAGTTCTTCCCCTACTTCTTTTGTGCCAGTATGTCGAGATAGTCTGGCTCTGTGTGGTTTTCTCCTATTTCTTCCCTTTTATTAATTTTTAAGCTGCCTAGATACAAGGTTATATGGCCGGTATAGTAAATCTTTTAATAAACTTGAACTTGAAACATCAAATGACATTGACTCACTGACGGGCTTTCCTGACAATTGCAAGGAACTTTGGAGCCCAGGATGGAGCACTCAGTAGCTTTTTTAGATGGATGTAACTAGCCTTGAAATTGTGGCAGCTTGGAATTATACTGCTGGACCTGGACACTGGTGCCTGTATTCAATAAAAATATACAAGCAGTTGTGACCTGCTCCTGTTGGTCTGTAGTAATAGAAATTTCTTCAGTATTTGGCACTTCAGTAATTACTGGGTTGAATTGTCTTTGGCAGCAGCATAAGCCAGAGAGAAAACAAGTTCAGTTTTCCAGAACCCTGCTGACCTAATCTGGACCAATCAGGGCTAGATCCACACACCAAAACCAATAGAATCCTTACTTCCTGGAACCACACCTTCATCAAAACGTGGATTTGGAGTTGAAGTTTATTTCCAGCTTTGGAAAGAGAGAGGATATTGTCTCCTGAAAGGGGGGGGGGGGCTGAGAGGTACCAGCTTTGCTACTGGTCGGAGCAATAGAGCTCCATCTTTCAGTGGAACATTTTGGCTGTAAGAGAACACCTTTCTCCCATTCCTGTTGTTGGCAGACTTACACTAGACTTCCAGGGTGAACTACACTAAGGCCCAGATGCAGAAAGCCTAATGAGCCAGCAACATGGTTTTTATACTAGTTCTAGCTGGTTTATTTATTTGTTACATTTATATCCCACATTTTCCCACCTGTTTGTAAGCTCAATGTGGCTTACATAGTACCGGAGAGGTGTTACAGACTCCGGTGTAAACAAATACAAAGTGATGTGGTAAGATAAAGTTCATGTGGCCTAGCCACACTAGGGAATCGTACAACGTTATGTCCATTACGTTCTTTAGTTTTGTTGTGTTGCAGAGATCAGGCATTTATGTTGGATCGGTAGGGTATGCCTTTTTAAACAGACTAGTTTTTAGTGTTTTCCGGAAGTTTAGGTGGTCATTCGTAGTTTTCAAGGCTTTTGGTAATGCATTCCACAGTTGTGTGCTTATGTAGGAAAAACTGGATGCGTAAGTTGATTTGTATTTGAGTCCTTTGCAACTTGGGTAGTGCAGATTTAGGTACATTCGTGTTGATTCGGATGTGTTTCTAGTTGGTAGGTCGATCAAGTCTGTCATGTATCCCGGAGCTTCACTGTAGATAATTTTGTGAACCAGAGTGCAGCTTTTGAAAGCAATACGTTCTTTGATTGGGAGCCAGTGTAGTTTTTCACAACGGGGTTTTGCACTTTCAAATCACGTTTTTCTGAAGATAAGCCTGGCTGCCGTGTTTTGAGCGGTCTGAAGTTTCTTTAAGGTTTGTTCTTTGCATCCCGTATAAATTCTACATGGCTTAGTACCATTGATTGTATCAGGTTGCGAAATATTCCCCTCGGGAAGAATTGTTTCACGCATTTGAGTTTCCACATTGAGTGGAACATTTTCTTTGTTGTGGATGTCACTTGGCTCTCTAGTGTTAAGTTGCGGTCCATTGTAATGCCAAGGATTTTCAGGCTGTCTGAGATAGGGAGGGTGTAATCTGGGGTGTTGATAATTGTGGGGTTATCCGCACTGTGTAGGGATGAGAGGATGAGACAGTGTGTTTTTTTAAATTTAGTTTTAGTTGAAATGCATTTGCCCAAGACTCCATGATATTCAAGCTGATCTTGATTTCGTTGGTGATTTCTGACAGTTTAGATTTGTAAGGAATGAATATTGTGACATCGTCTGCATAGATGAAAGGGTTAAGGCCTTGGTTGGATAAGGACTTGGCTAGTGGGGTCATCATTAGGTTGAAGAGGATCGATGATAGCGGTGATCCTTGTGGTACTCCGCAGTCTGCTTTCCACGTTGATGATATGTTTGAGTTTGATTTTACTTGATATGTTCTTGTGGTTTGGAAACCCTTGATCCAGCTAAGTATGTTTCCACCAATCCTAAACTTATCTAGTAGTCTTATTGATATATTATGGTTTATCATGTCGAATGCACTAGACATGTCAAATTGGAAGAGGAGGATGTTTTTGCCTATTGCTATTTCCTGCTTGAGTTTAGCAAACAAGGAGTAAAACAATACATGCACAAAAGGGTTCTCTGAGCTCTTTTCCTATCACAATAGCAGCTAATTAAAACAGAATGCAATACTATTATAATGAACTAATTACTATACAAATGTGCATGCAAGGCGATGCACAGAAGTTTCCGACCCGATGCACAGAAGCAGTCCCTAACTTTACCTAGGAAAACTTAATGGGTGGTCAGGAGCTGTCGGTACTGCATATGACAGCTGAAACAGTAGAGGGAAGGGGTGGGTTTTTTGTATATCCACAGTTAGCATGTGTTATATTTGTGCAGATGTTTTTTTCTCCTGGTAAAGAGCCACTAAAACAGACATCACAGTGTACACTGTACATTTTAGTCATCACTTTTTAAACTGATTGTCTACCTTCCTTTTTTTTTTTTTAAATTAGCTGTTCTAGCACGAGCAAGAACCCGGGGGTGAGAATCAGCTGAAAGTTTCAGGATCTGCCGCCGCCACCCCCTCCACCCCCCAGAAGACTGCAGTGCATATTATTGCTCTGTTTCATCTGGTACAAGGTTCTGATCTGCCCATGAGCGCAAAGTAGCTGTGCCTCCACAATCCTCCATGCTACCACTCTTCTTCTGCTTCCACCGCTACATTCCCAAAATTGTCTGGCCAAGCACCACAATCAGCAAGTGCAGGCTCCTGGCATCATAGTTTTTGAAAGAAAAAAAAAAGCTGTGCTAACTTTCATACACACAGCTTGTGTGTATGAGAGCTGTCTGTAGCATGCGCAGAGCAGAGACGCTTAGTGAAGGACTGCTTTGCGCATGTCCAGTAGCCAACTGGCTTCACCCATTTTGCAAGCAAATGAGCTAGGTTGCAAAAGCAATGAGCAGCTCATTTGCATGCGGTTCTCTGGGAATCCATCTGTATTTCTGAATTGGTAATTTTTACTGATTTGAAAATACGGATGGATTCTTAACAGGGATCTTAGTGCATATGGGCCTAAGAGTCTGACTGTAAGTAAGGGGCAGATACCCTAGTTGAGAAAATAGAAAACTGTGATTGTAAGTTCTTAGAGAAAATCTAAGCCAAATCAATAGCTGTGTTTGCAGCCACTGCAGGAGACTGTCTTGCCAATATAAGCCATGGGTAAACATTTTAAACATAACGCTTTACAGCTAAGAAGTTCTAAGAGAAGAGGACATTTCTCTGGTAAGTGAACACTATTTTGCTTTGTGCTTTGGGAACTTAAAGATTGGGGTTTAAAGGAGGAATTGTAGCTTAGTGGTAGGCAGAATAAAAATATAAACCAGCAAATTTTACCAACTAATCTCCATACTCTTTTCCCCCTAGTTTTAAAACTTGAACTTTGTACCACAGCATTAACGGATAGCCTCTAGCAAACACTGCAGGACCTAGTTTAGTATTAAGGGGGGGGGGGAGGAGAGAGAGAGAGAGAGACAAAAGAGCATGCATTATTAACTAGTTTCCATAGTGTACAACCCTTTTCCCATAGTTTTAAACTGAAATTTTCTCTAGAAATATACATTTTCCCATAGTTTTAAACTGAAACCTTTTCTAGAGGTAGAAACTTAACAGCCAAAAAAATGTAAAAGACAGAGAGAAGGCTCAAATCTTGTACTAAAAAGATAGTTGGTTTATGTTCTTTGGTTGGTGGAGAGGTAGCACGGCCACTTACCTCAATTAGGTGTTAATTAAAGTGTGAGGCAGTAGAATATCTGCATAGGTTACTAAGGGCAACCTTATTCCTGAGTTAGCTTGAAAGAGCCTGGTTTGAAAAAGTCCCCTTAAATTGAAAACTATATAAAGAGGAAAGGTCCCACTGAACTTTGTTTCTGAGAAGTTCTGAGAAAAGAGGACATTTCTCTGGTAAGTGAACACTATTTTGCTTTGTGCTTTGGGAACTTAAAGATTGGGGTTTAAAGAAGGAATTGTAGGTTAGTGATAGGCAGAATACAAATATAAAACAGCAAACTTTATCAACTAATCTCCATACCCTTCTCCCCCTAGTTTTAAAACTTGAACTTTGTACCACAGCAATAACAGATAGCCTCTAGCAGGCACTGCAGGACCTAGTTTAGATCCCAAAAAAGTACAAAACTTGTTGCTTATTCCAGAAATAAGCAGTGGAGTTTCCCCAAGTCCAGGTATTTCTGATCTGGATTGACCACTGTTGGAAACAGGATGCTGGGCTTGATGGACCTTTCGTCTGTCCCAGTATGGCAATACTTATGTAACACTAGGAAAAAAGGCCCGTTTCTGACACCAATGAAACGGGCGCTAGCAAGGTTTTCCTCGGAGTGTGTGTGTGTGTTTACAGAGTGTGTGTGAGAGTAAGTGTGTGATAGAGAGAGTGAATGTGTGAGTGTGTGTGACAGAGATAGTGAGACTGTGTGCGAGTGTGTGTGAGAATGAGAGTGTGTGCCAGGGGCCCCTACCCTCCCTGCCTCCCAGTTTCAGTGTCCACCCGCCCCCCCTTCCAGGTTCCAGAGTCCTCCCTGCCTCCAAGTTCCAGAGTCCGCCCTCCCTCCCACCCACCCATCCAGTTCCTGGGTCGTTGCCCCCCTCTCCCCCTCCCTCCCAGTTTCATGGTCCGCCTGGCCCCCCTTCCAAGTTACAGAGTCCGCCCCCCCCTCCAAGTTACAGAGTCCACCCTCCCTCCCACCCACCCATCAAGTTCCTGGGTTGTTGCCCCCCTCTCCCCCTCCCTCCGTTTCATGGTCCGCCTGGCCCCCCTTCCAAGTTCCAGGGTCCGCCCACCCAACCAGTTCCTGGATCGTTGCCCCCCCCCCTCTCTTCCTCCCTCCCAGTTCCAGGGTAGTTGCCCCCCCTGTTCCCCCCCTTCCGTCCACCCTACGATGTTTAATTGAAAAATTAGGGAGCTGTGATTGTGTGTGTGTGTGCGAATGAGAGTGTGTGCCAGGGGCCCCCCCCACCCAGTTCCAGGGTCTGCCTGGCCCCCTCCAAGTTCCAGTGTCGTGGCCCCGCCCCTACCCACCCAGTTCCAGGGTCGTTGCCCCCCTCCCTCCCAGTTCCAGGGTACTTGCCCCCCCTCTCCCCCCCCCCCCCCCTTCTATGCACCCTTTGATTTTTAATTTGTATATTTGTGAGCTGTGTAGTTTTAGAGAACACACCTGCAACGTTGTAAAGCTGACTCCGTGGTTTCATTGAAGTGAAGGGTTAGTAAGTTTCGTTACCTTCTGAAATCTGTAACCATCTCTCTCGGCCCTGCCCTCACGCCTCTGATAGGTCCGCTGCCCTCGAAGTCATAATGTGATGACGTTACGTGTTGACGTCGAGGGCGGCGGACCTATCAGAGTTGCGGGGCGGGGCCGAGAGAGATGGTTACAGATTTACAGAGCTAACGAACCTTACGAACCCTTCACTTGAGTGAATCCAAGGAGTCAGCTTCAGGACGTTGGAGGTGCTTTTTATTATAGTACAGATAAGCATAACATAAGTAATGCCACACTGGGAAAAGACCAAGGGTCCATCGAGCCCAGCATCCTGTCCACAACAGCGGCCAATCCAGGCCAAGGGCACCTGGTAAGCTTCCCAAAGGTACAAACATTCTATACATGTTATTCCTGGAATTGTGGATTTTTCCCAAGTCCATTTAGTAGTGGTTTATGGACTTGTCCTTTAGGAAACCGTCTAACCCCCTTTTAAACTCTGCTAAGCTAACCGCCTTCACCACGTTCTCCGGCAATGAATGCCAGAGTTTAATTATGTGTTGGGTGAAAAAACATTTTCCCTGATTTGTTTTAAATTTACTACACCGTAGTTTCATCGCATGCCCCCTAGTCTTAGTATTTTTGGAAAGCATGAACAGACGCTTCACATCCACCTGTTCCACTCCACTTATTATTTTGTATACCTCTATCATGTCTCCCCTCAGCCGTCTCTTCTCCAAGCTGAAAAGCCCTCGCCTCCTTTCTTCATAGGGAAGTCATCCCATCCCCACTATCATTTTAGTCGCTCTTCGCTGCACCTTTTCCAATTCTAATATATCTTTCTTGAGATGCGGCGACCAGAATTGAACACAATACTCAAGGTGCGGTCTGTTGCGTTCTCGAGGGCCTTGGCATCCTGTCAGGTCCTCGAGGCAGGACTGGAGTTCGTGAGCCCTTGGGCCACTGCCGAGGAGCGGCAGCGGCAGGCAAGACCACCTTGGAACTGGATACCCCGAAGAGCAGTACTGGAACTCTGGACTGGAGTAGTACAAGGCAGGCAACTAGAACAGACGAAACAGGAACAGCTTCACCTGCACTTAGCCACCGTTCCTCCAGAGTTGAGCTCCAAAGTGCAGGCGGCCAGCAGGACTTGCAGGATAAGGCAGGAACTGAAGATCCAGAGAACCCACCCTGGGTCTGGGATACACAAGGGTGACAGGGCACGGAACTAGACTCAGACAGTGTGCTGCTGCACAGCCACTAGCAAGACCCAGAAGACAGACCAAGGAACACAAGGTGTACAGAAGCTAGTAGGAGCAAGGACTAGGGCAGCAACACACTAGGCAGAATGGGGATCCGGGAATACCCACAGGGTACACCCTCTAGCTAGGTGGAGACAGGATATAGGAATAATCACCCAGGAAAACACACTAGCCAGACAGATACAGGATTCAGGATATACCCTCAGGATAAACAAGCAGGGTAGGCACACAGGCTAGGCAAGGCAGGGTTCAGGGTAATGAGAGCAAACCAGGAATAACAGGCCAAGGGTCTTGGGCAGGCAGCACAGCAAACAGAGTAACCAGGAAGAACAGGCCAAGGGTCTGAAGCCACAGCCGTTCCACACACTGACTGGGGAACCCACAAAGGCTGAGGCTTCGCATACAGACAGATAACAAACCCGGACAAAGGCTTCACCCCAACCCAGGGTAAGCCAGGAACAGAGGCTTCACCCCAACACAGGGGAAGCCTGGAGCAGAGGCTTCACCCCAAACACAGGGTAAGCCAGGAACAGAGGCTTCACCCCAAACACAGGGTAAGCCAGGAAGGACCCGCAGTCCACAGACAGACAGTGGCAGGGAAGACCCCCCACGGAAGGACAACAGAGATACAGACACAAAAAGATACTGGGCTGAAACCCAGAGAGAGGCTAAGCAGTAGTGCAGCAGACACTTACTGACCTGGCCTAAGAGCATAACACTTATGCAAAGGCCTTGACTGCAAGCACAGCACTTCCTTATGAAGGCTCTCACTGATGAGTCACCAGCAGCAGGACAGAAGCAGGAAGTACACTGACCCAAAAGAGAGGCTTGACACACATAGGAAGTGAGCCCACAGGAAAGACAAGCAGGAGTCATCTTGGAAGCTGGCACAGAGCCGGTGGCAGCCATCTTAGATGCTGGCTCCCTAGAGAGACATAGCCCACACAGGTGAGGTCTAGTGAAGCAATCAGGTTCATGCTGGAAGCAGCCAACACACCAGGACAGAGACAAGACTAACACAAACACAGACAGAAGCCAGCAGAGCTGCTGACCCCCAGAAAGAAGGTAAGGCTGAGGGTGGTCACGACCACAGACGTGACACGGTCGCACCATGGAGCGATACAATGACATTATAACATCCTCACATCTGTTTTCCATACCTTTCCTAATAATACCCAACATTCTATTTGCTTTCCTAGCTGCAGCAGCACACTGAGCAGAAGGTTTCAGTGTATTATCGACGACGACACCCAGATCCCTTTCTTGGTCCGTAACTCCTAACGTGGAACCTTGCATGACGTAGCTACAGTGGTGGAAATAAGTATTTGATCCCTTGCTGATTTTGTAAGTTTGCCCACTGACAAAGACATGAGCAGCCCATAATTGAAGGGTAGGTTATTGGTAACAGTGAGAGATAGCACATCACAAATTAAATCCGGAAAATCACATTGTGGAAAGTATATGAATTTATTTGCATTCTGCAGAGGGAAATAAGTATTTAATCCCTCTGGCAAACAAGACCTAATACTTGGTGGCAAAACCCTTGTTGGCAAGCACAGCGGTCAGACGTCTTCTGTAGTTGATGATGAGGTTTGCACACATGTCAGGAGGAATTTTGGTCCACTCCTCTTTGCAGATCATCTCTAAATCATTAAGAGTTCTGGGCTGCCGCTTGGCAACTCGCAGCTTCAGCTCCCTCCATAAGTTTTCAATGGGATTAAGGTCTGGTGACTGGCTAGGCCACTCCATGACCCTAATGTGCTTCTTCCTGAGCCACTCCTTTGTTGCCTTGGCTGTATGTTTTGGGTCATTGTCGTGCTGGAAGACCCAGCCACGACCCATTTTTAAGGCCCTGGCGGAGGGAAGGAGGTTGTCACTCAGAATTGTACGGTACATGGCCCCATCCATTCTCCCATTGATGCGGTGAAGTAGTCCTGTGCCCTTAGCAGAGAAACACCCCCAAAACATAATATTTCCACCTCCATGCTTGACAGTGGGGACTGTGTTCTTTGGGTCATAGGCAGGATTTCTCTTCCTCCAAACACGGCGAGTTGAGTTCATGCCAAAGAGCTCAATTTTTGTCTCATCTGACCACAGCACCTTCTCCCAATCACTCTCGGCATAATCCAGGTGTTCACTGGCAAACTTCAGACGGGCCGTCACATGTGCCTTCCGGAGCAGGGGGACCTTGCGGGCACTGCAGGATTGCAATCCGTTATGTCGTAATGTGTTACCAATGGTTTTCGTGGTGACAGTGGTCCCAGCTGCCTTGAGATCATTGACAAGTTCCCCCCTTGTAGTTGTAGGCTGATTTCTAACCTTCCTCATGATCAAGGATACCCCACGAGGTGAGATTTTGCGTGGAGCCCCAGATCTTTGTCGATTGACAGTCATTTTGTACTTCTTCCATTTTCTTACTATGGCACCAACAGTTGTCTCCTTCTCGCCCAGCGTCTTACTGATGGTTTTGTAGCCCATTCCAGCCTTGTGCAGGTGTATGATCTTGTCCCTGACATCCTTAGACAGCTCCTTGCTCTTGGCCATTTTGTAGAGGTTAGAGTCTGACTGATTCACTGAGTCTGTGGACAGGTGTCTTTCATACAGGTGACCATTGCCGACACCTGTCATGCAGGTAACGAGTTGATTTGGAGCATCTACCTGGTCTGTAGGGGCCAGATCTCTTACTGGTTGGTGGGGGATCAAATACTTATTTCCCTCTGCAGAATGCAAATAAATTCATATACTTTCCACAATGTGATTTTCCGGATTTAATTTGTGATGTGCTATCTCTCACTGTTACCAATAACCTACCCTTCAATTATGGGCTGCTCATGTCTTTGTCAGTGGGCAAACTTACAAAATCAGCAAGGGATCAAATACTTATTTCCACCACTGTATAATTTGGGTTCTTTTTTCCCACATGCATCACCTTGCACTTGCTCACATTAAACGTCATCTGCCATTTAGCTGCCCAGTCTCCCAGTCTCGTAAGGTCCTTCTGTAATTTTTCATAATCCTGTCGCGAGTTAATGACTTTGTATAACTTTGAGTCAGCAAATTTAATTACCTCGCTAGTTACTCCCTTCTCTAAATCATTTATAAATATTTTAAAAAGCAGCGGTCCTAGCACAGACCCCTGAGGAACCCCACTAACTACCCTTCTCCATTGTGAATACTGCCCATTTAACCCCACTCTCTGTTTCCTATCCTTCAACCAGTTTTTAATCCACAATAGGACATTTCCTCCTATCCCATGACCCTCCAATTTTCTCTGTAGCCTTTCATGAGGTACCTTGTCAAACGCCTTTTGAAAATCCAGATACACGATATCAACTGGCTCCCCTTTGTCCATATGTTTGTTTACTCCTTCAAAGAATTGAAGTAAATTGGTCAGGCAAGATTTCCCCCACACAAAAGCCGTACTTGATAGTTTATATTTTATGGGCTCATGTTATCCTCCTCATCTTTTTGAATAGGGCTGGTGTAAGGCTAGCAAGTGCGTTTGGTAAATCTTTAGCCTTGTTTTCCCCAACCCCTTCAGTTAACTTTCAGTTCCCTAACTACCCCTTCTCCCCCCCAAAAACGTTTGATAAAAATGAGCAATCATGGTTACCCTGACACCACTCCTGCCATAACAAATTATTTAAAAAGTTGCTATTCAATTGTGCATTTTAATATTTAGTTTAGGTTTCAGATATATACATACTGAGGGTAATTTCCAAAAGCCATTTACCCAGGTTAAAGGACTATTTGAAAATTATCCACCCCCACAGTGCTCTGCTAAGCAAAACAGTGCTGTATCTGCAGAGATTTGCATATATTGCTTTTCCTTAGTATAGAGCAGCTTTTTGCATATACAGTGAATTATTTTCAAGTAATATCATCACATCTATAGCAGATACAGTATTCTATGTACAAATTTGAGGCTTGGTGCAAAGAATCCGAAACTGGCTGTAGCTGATATTGTGCAATTATGGCAAATATAGGGGCCCTTTTACGAAGCTGCACTAAAAGGTGGAAACAATTCAATTGTATTGACAGATCCTCAAGAGGCAGTGTCTCTTAATTTAAATCTTATCAGATACAAATCTGTTATAAAGACAACCACCTCAACACACATCAGATCCTGTAAAATGTTCTAAAACCCCATTGATGTTATAACAAATGATAAAATTATATTAAAAGTTTTGATGTTACCTCAGTCCAAGGTGATATCAAACTTTACCATATCATAAGAGCACTTACTCTCAGCACTCAAAAAAGTAAGCTTATCTGTGAAAAAATAGCATTACACATATTACACTGGACCCTAAAACACCAATATATCTTCTACTGAGTTTGCAGCGGCGGCCCAAAAAGCAAACAGGATGCTAGGAATTATAAGGAAAGGGATGGGATATAAGACGAAGAATATTATAACGTCTCTTTATTGTTCCATGGTGTGATCTCAAAAACGTTATAGTGGAATTAGAAAAGGTTAAAAGAAGGGCAACCAAAATGATAAAGGAGATGGAACTCCTACCATATAAGGAAAGGCTAAAGAGGTTAGGGCTCTTCAGCTTGGAAAAGAGGTGGCTGAAAAGTTCTGAGAGAAGAGGACATTTATCTGAGTAAGTGACATTATTTTGCTCTGTGCTTGATAACTTAAAGATTGGGTTTAATAGAGGAATTATAGGATATTGGTAAACACAGAATTATAAAAAAGAAAAAGCAAACTTTATTAGCTAGTCTCCATACCCTTTTCCCCATAGTTTTAATACTTTAAATTTCTACCACAGCACTAACAGAAGGCATAGCAGGGCCTAGTTCAGTCCTCATTTCCACCCACCCCTAGCTCAACTCAGTGGCGTTCCTAGGGGGGGGCGGTGGGGGGGGGGTGCCGTGCGCGCCTGTCCTCCATTGGTCCATGCTTCTTCTCTGCCCCGGAACAGGTTACTTCCTGTTCCGAGGCAGAGAAGAAGCATGGAACAACAGAGGGCAGGCATGCGCGGCACCCCCCCCCCCCCCCAGCGGCATGCACCCGGCGGGGGGGGGTGTCCTTTCGCCAGGGGGGGTCTGCGCTGCATCGGGGGGGGGGCGCATCGGCGATCCGCCCCGGGTGCCAACCCCCCCAGGAACGCCACTGGCTCAACTCTTCATTTATAGTCAATTATTCTAATTAGGACAACAAGAGGAGAGTTTTTTAGAGTTTTAATTACACTTAATTAGTTTCTGAGAAGCAAACACTAAATAAATTACATATTACACCATATAATCTTAAGGCTCTTTATATTCATCTGATATCCGTAGTATCTTAAGAAGGTTTAATTACATATAATACTAAGATGCAGACTATAGAATGACACTGGGACAAAGTTTGTCCCCATGCCTGCCCTGTCCCTGTGAGTTCTGTCTCCATCCCCACCCCATCCCCGTAGGTTCTGTCTCCGTCCCCGTTGGCCTTGTCTCCATCCCTGCCCTCTCCCCACAAGTTCTGCCCCCGTCCCCAACCCATCACCGTGGGCTCTGTCCTTATCTGCAGAAGCTTTGAAACTTATGATTTTACATTTAAATATTTTATTAAAGTATAAAAAGGAACGATATGCTGTGCAACTTTTGTTTATAAATATAAAACAATAATAACAACAAGCAACTATAATAACTCCCCCACCACTTCCCTCTACTCTTCCAGCCCCAACAACAGCTGACTTCTACCCTAAGGAATCTTAATCCACCTTGTTAAAATGTCCATGAGTACAAAATACAACCCATTCTGTATTCCATAGCGGGGGAATAACATGCCCTATGAAGCACTGTTATGATTTTTTAATCTGTGGATGAATAGGATATCAGCAAACTCAGGATTCAGTCTGGCTCTCCACAGTCCTTCCTGCAATAGGACACAGTAAATGACGGCAGATAAAGACCTGTATGATCCATCCAGTCTGCCCAACAAGATAAATTCATTTTACATGGTATGTGATACTTTATATGTATACTCGAGTTTGATTTGTCCTTGCCATTCTCAGGGCACAGACCATAGAAGTCTGCCCAGCATTTTTCTTGTACTAAGTTCTGAAGCTAACGTTGAAGCCCCTTAAAATTTACACTCCAGCCCATCCATAGCTATTCAGTCATGATCAGGGCGTAGACTGTAGAAGTCTGCCCAGCTCCTGTTTTGTTTCCCAATTACCAGCATCACCACACAATCTCCGCTAAGATTCCACGGAACTATTCCTTCTAAACAGGATTCCTTTGTGTTTATCCCACGCACATTTGAATTCCATTACCATTTTCATCTCCACCGCCTCCCACGGGAGGGCATTCCACATATCCTCCACCCTCTCCGTGAAAAAATACTTCCTGACATTAATCCTGAGTCTGCCCCCTTTCAACCTCAATTCATGTCCTCTAGTTCTACCACCTTCCCATCTCCGGAAAAGGTTTGTTTGCGGATTAATACCTTTCAAATATTTGAACGTCTGTATCATGTCACCCCTGTTTCTTCTTTCCTCCAAGGTATACATGTTCAGGTCAGCAAGTCTCTCGTATGGTTTGCAATGCAAATCCCATACCATTTTTGTAGCTTTTCTTTGCACCGCTTCCAGTCTTCTTACATCTTTAGCAAGATACGGCCTCCAAAACTGAACACAATACTCCCAAGTGGGGCCTACTACTACTTAACATTTATAGAGCGCTACTAGGGTTACGCAGCGCTGTATAGTTTAACAGAGAAGGACAGTCCCTGCTCAAGGAGCTTACAATCTAAAGGACAAATGTACAGTCAGTCAAATAGGGCAGTCAAATTGGGCCAGTCTGGATTTCCTGAATAGAGGCATAAAGGTTAGGTGCCGAAGGCGACATTGAAGAGGTGGGCTTTGAGCAAAGACTTGAAGATGAGCAGGAAGGGGGCTTGGCGAATGGGCTCAGGAAGTTTATTCCAAGCATAGGGTGAGGCAAGGCAGAAAGGGCGGAGCCTGGAGGCGGTGGTGGAGAAGCGTACTGAGAGGAGGGATTTGTCCTGTGAGCAGAGGTTTCGGGTGGGAACGTAAGGGGAGATGAGGGTAGAGAGGTAATGAGGGGCTGTGAACTGAGTGCATTTGTAGGGGGGCATGAACACCTCCTTTTTTCTGCTAGTTATACCCCTCACTACACAGCCTAGCATCCTTCTGGCCACAGTCGTCACCTTGTCGCATTGTTTCTTCACCTTTAGATCCTCAGACACCAACACCCAAGGTCTCTCTCCTGAGTCGAGCTTACTAATCTCTCCCCTCCTATCTGGTATCTCTCTTTTGGGTTTCTGCACCCCAAATGCCTTCTTAGAAGATGTGCTGGTAGCAGGAATGCACAGAATCCCCCATGCAAATTTTTCTAGCTGTGGTCAGCATGTTTGCTTGTTTTTCCAAAAAAATCAAAATATTATTGTCTCCATTGCCCAAACATAAATAACAATCCAGTTCATTAACAGGCTTCAAAGTAGAAAATGTCATAGGGACAAAGTTTGTCCCCGTCCTCACAGACTCTTTTCCCGTCCTGCCCTTGCAGGCTCTGTCCCCGTCCTGTCTCTGCGGTTACTGCAGGTCCCCATCCCCGTGTCATTCTTTAATGCAGACAGCAGTCCAGCAGCAAGGGGGTGCTATCTCCCAGTTGGTGAAAGGTTATACGTGCGTGTGTTTGAAGCAAAGAGCTCCTAGCGCTCTTGTTCTGTTGAGGATAGACTAGCAGACTTGGAGGAGATGAGGGAGACAGAGGAACATAGAGGAGGCCTACAGGGATGTTGTAGAGAAGTCCCACCTCCAGTCTGGCCACCCCTGTGCTTCCTTGGAGAAGGGAGGTTTTCTAAAAGGAGAGCATCACACTGGTGCAGCTGGAAGGAATCTTGTAGCCAGGACCAGTCCACCAAGGGATGCAATATCCTCTCACACTGAGGATGTGTCTCCAGGAGCTTCTGCCCAGGAGGGAAGGGTTAGGACGGCTGTTGTAGTTGGTGATTTGATTATTAGGCATGTAGTTAGTTGGGTGGATGGTGGACGTGAGGAACGCCTGGTCACTTGCCTGTCTGGTGCGAAGGTGGCGGACCTCATGCATCACCTAGATAAGATTATAGATAGTGCTGGGAGGACCCAGCTGTCTTGTTACATGTGGGTACCAATGACATAGGAAAATGTGGGAAAGAGGTTCTGGAAGGTAAAAAGCTCAAATCCAGAACCTCTAGGATAGCATTTTCTGGTGCACCCCATTCTATGCACAGGGCCCAAGAGACAGGCAGAGCTTTTGGGATCTTGCCAGGTACGTTTAACCTGGATTGGCCACTTACATTCTTGTGTTCTTATATGATTGAGGTTTACAAAATCCTGAGTGGTGCAGAACGAGTAAAAGCTAATCAAATTTTTACTTTTTCAAAGACTAGGGGATGTCCAATGAAGTTACATGGAAATACTTTTAAAACAAATAGGAGAAATAGTTTCTTACTCAATGAATAGTTAAGCTCTGGAACTTGTTACCAGAGAATGTGGCAACAGTGGTTAGCATATCTAAAAAAGATTTGGACAAGTTCCTAGAGGAAAAGTCCATAGTCTGCTATTAAGATAGGCATAACACGAGAACAGCCATTCTGGGTCAGACCAATGGTCTATCAAGCCCAGTATCCTTCTTCCAGCAGTGGCCAAGCCAGGTCACAAGTACCTGGCAGAATCACAATTAGTAGCGCCAGTTCACACTACCAATCCCAGGGCAAGCAATGGCTTCCCCTGTTCATCTCATGGGGCAATCACAACTTATCCTTGAGGTCAGTAGCATGGAATCTTGTTACTATTTGGGACTCTACCCATTGGCGTTCCTGGCCTGGATGGCACCCTGGGCGGAGCGCCGATGCACCCCCCCCCCGGGTGCAGCGCGCCCCCCCAGCTAGATGACACCTCCCCCCTCCGGCGAAATGACACCCCCCCCCGGGTGCGCGCCGCTGGGGGGGGAGTGCCGCTGTGTGCGCCTGCTCCTCCGAGTTCGCTAAACTTCATTCGTTCGCTGCAGCTCCCTCTGCCCCGGAACAGGAAGTAACCTGTTCCGGGGCAGAGGGAGCTGCAGCGAATGAACAAAGTTTAGTGAACTTGGAGGAGCAGGCGCCCACCGCCCCCCCCCCCTTGGTACGCCACTGACTCTACCGGATACTTGTGACCTGGATTGGACAGTGTTGGAAACAGGATACTGGGCTAGATGGACCATTGGTCTGACCAGTGGTGTGCTGGTAAATGTTTAACAACAGGCTCTCCCCAGTCCACCTCTGTGCCCCCCCGTCCACCCCTGCGCCCGCCCCCATCCACCTCTGCGCCATACCCAACAATTGTCCTCTCTCCCCTGCCCCCCCTCCGGCCACTCATGCCCAGCGATTGTCTTCTCTCCCCTGCCCCCCCTCCGGCCACCCATACCCAGCGATTACCCTCTCTCCCCTGCCCCCTCCAACCACTCATGCCCAGCGACTCCCTTCTCTCCCCTGCCCCCTCCTCCTCCAGCCACCCATGTCCAGCGACTCCCTTCTCTCCCCTGGGTTAGCGCCGGCAGCGGGCAGGCAAGACTGCCTACCCCAAAGAATTCGCTGGACAAAGGAGGTGAGGGACCGGACCCAGTAGGAGGGAGGGAGGGAGAAAGGAAGGAGAGCTGGCTCGCCCTCAGGAACAACCGGCTCGCAAGTCGGTAAAAAATTGAACAACTGGCTCTTGCGAGCCGGTGCGAGCCGGCTCCAGCACACCACTGGGTCTGACCCAGTATGACTATTCTTATGTTCTTAATATACCACCTTGTGAGAAACTAAAACAAAGAAATTACATGGTAGCAGAATACCGCACCTCAGCCACACATGTAAAATATAGAAAGACCCTCACCAAATATAGAACAAGGGACCACAGAACAGAAATAAAGACATGAAGACAAAAATTGCACTTGGAAACCTCAAGAAGTCAGACTTTTTGCATGTACAGCAACACTGGAGAAACAGAAAACAAAATGCATTACTGCTTGTACTGAACAAAACACAAAGATGTTAGAGATGTGCATTTCCCAAAGCTGACATATTCCAATTAATAAATTCAAATAATGTACTTTTTTCTACTTTTGTATTCTGGGCATTTTAAATTTCCATTTGCTTTAGCTCCAGTGTCTCTGGTTTTCATCTGTTTTTTTCCTCCTTTTCCAGGGTCTGCTATCCATTTGCCATTTCTCCTCTCTCCTCCTTCCATCCCCCCCCACACACACATCACTCTCTGATGCTAACTTTTCCCTTTAGCTTTTTCCTTAGTTTCATTTACTGCTTGTCTCTCCACTCAAAATTCACTCTGCTTCTCACCCTCCAGTTCTCAATCCTCATCTTTTTACTTTTCATCTACTTAGCAACATTCCAACTCCTTCTTTCACTTCCTTTCTAGCCCATCTTCCCACTCTTACTATCTCCCTAGCCTTCTCCTTTTCCTCTCTCACTCCTTTCTCAGACTCTTATTCCCTTCTGTCTTTCACTCCTACCTCTAACTCTCATCTATTTTCTCTGTTTTTCATCCCCTTACCAGTCCCAGCTCCTTCCCTGTTTCTCATCTGTTCTAGTCCTTCTCCTGTCTATCTGTCACCAGTCTGATTATCCCTTTGTACCACCTCCTCAGCTCTATTCTAATTCTTTTCTCACTCATCTCCCTGCTAACCCCTCACTGTGCTCTGTATCTCCTCACTATCTCTTCCTCTTTACTAGGCTAACATCTCTCCATCTCTTTTCTTTCCCTCCACCCCCATTATCCAGCATTTCTCTGTTCTTTCTTTCCACTCACTTTAATCCAGCATCTCCTCCCCCTCACTCTTTTTCTCCTTTCCCTTGCAATCCACCAGAATTCCCCTTCCCTCATGTATCCTCCCTTGTCTTTCATTTCCTTTCTCCTGTATTCCCAATGGCCCAGTATGTTCCATTCTCCCCTGTGTCCACCCCCCCCCCATGCAGCATATTTTTTGTTCCTCTGTACCCTGCCACTGTAGTCAAGTAGCCAGAGCTCAGAAGTAGCAGGGGTAGCTAAGATGGAGAAGAAGTGCGGGATGTCTTAGCCTAGAATAGATTTTGTTGGAGGCTTGCTGCATCTCCACCCACTCTGATGCAGACTTCCTGTTATGGAGTGGGTGGGGACATGACAAGCTTCCAATGCAATATAGACCAAAAGGTTCCACACTTTTTTTTTTTTCCATCTTAGCTATCCCCAGGGCCGGTCTTAGGCAGAGGCGGCCGCATAGGGCCTCGCACTTAAGGGGGCCCCGCGCGGAGCGCCTCAACTCTGCCTCCGACCTCCGCTCGGACTACTCTATCATGATCCCGCTCGGCCGCTCCGCTCCCGCCACCGGCGCCCACCCCCCACTGAACCCGCTGTCAGCTCCCCGGACCCCGACAGTTGCAGCAATGGCTCACCTCCAGCTTTTCACTTCCCGCTCAATGTCCCGCCTTCTGATGAGGTATTTCCTGTTTCTGCGAGGGTGGGAGTCACTGAGCGGGAAGGGAAAAGCTGGAGCCTGGTCAGAGGTGAGCCATCGCTGGTGCGAGTGCGACTTAAAATAAAAAGGTAATAATAAGGTTAAATGTTTAAACGCTGGGCCGGCCAGCGGCCACGGCAGGAATGGAGAGAGGAGGGCTGTTGTGTCTAGTCTATCCCACAGAAGTATATAATTAAGTTTGAAGCTTGATGACTGACTGTGGGCCCTCTCCCTCTTCTGATAGGAGCATCTTTTCTACCCCCCTCGCCCTCTACCCCTTTCTTTCTGGGGCGGGGGCTGCAGGGCTAGGTAGCACCTCAAACTTGGGGGGGGGGGACTGGGGCAAGTGGACATTAGGAGGCAAAGGAGAATCAGACATCATGGATGGAAGGGCAGGGAAGAGAGGAGACATCGCTGCTGGACATGGAGGGGAGGGCAGGGGAGAGGAGAATTGCTGGATTTGGATGGCTGGAGCCTGGAGGGGGAGAGGAGATTTGCTAGATATGGATCATGGAGGAGAGGGCAGGGAGAGAGGAGAGTTGCTGGACATGGATGGATGGATCATGGAGGGGAGGGAAGACTGCTGGAAGGAGATGAACATGGATGGAGGGGAGGGAAGAGAGGAGAAATCTGGACATAGATGGAGTGGAGGGCAGGGAAAAGAGGAGAAATGTTGGGCAGGAATGGAGGGAAGGAAACACAAAGGAAGGAGATGCACATGGATGGAGGGGAAGGGAGAGAGGAGAAATGCTGGACATGGATGTAGGGGAGGGGAGGAAAATAGGTGCACAAGGATGGAGTGGAGAAATGCTGGATATGGATGGAGGGGAAATTGCTGAATTTAAGGGCTGGATCGGAACACTTTGAAGGCAGATGCTGAAACTGGAGAAAGGATAGGGACAGGGCTACAGATGGTAGACAGGACACATAAGGACACAGGAGGATGGTGGACATTGTGAAAGAAAAAATATCAAATGGAAAGAAGACACTGCATAAAACAGAAGACACTGTGACCAAAGCGAATAGAAAAACTAAATGATCAGACAACAAAGGTAGTAAAAACTATTTTATTCAGAATTTATTAATTGGAATATGTCAGCTTTTGGAAATGTGCATCTGTGATATTTTGCATGTAAGTTTCAATTTTTCTAGTATTGCTGCATGCCGAGTCTAACTTCTTGAGGTAACTTTCCAGTTCAGTATTTTGCCTTCATATCTGTTGTGTCATGTGTTTTTCATGTGTGATCAAGGTGCAGTATCCTGTATTGGTGTTTTGGTGTTTTAGAGCCTGGTGTAATTACAGTTCTGCCTTTCCACGCATAAGGTTGTAGCTTGTCCTGTCCTTGGAATTAGTGCTGTTATGGTTTGGTAAGGTTATGAGTGTGTTTTTGCACAAATTTGTTTATAGTGTTTTGAAGTGGAGAGATTGTGTGTCTGCACCTCTGACCCCCCCCCCCCCCCCCCCCCCCCGGGGTTATGAGAATTGGAACTACTAATTGTAGTGGACTTGAACTGAATAATTTCTGGTGAGGGGGGGGGGGTTCATGATAGCATTGTGCTTATTATTTCAATCAGTTTTTCTGTACAAGTTTAGCTTTGTTTGTCTTTATTTTAAATTTCATAAATAAACAATTTTCTAAAAATGGAATAATCTTATCAATGGGGTGGAGTTGGGGCGGGGCTAGGTCAGGGGCAGGGCTAGGATGGGGCCCCACCAAATTGGTCTGCACAGGGCCCCGCACTTGCTAAGACCGGCCCTGGCTATCCCTGCTGCTGCTGAGCTACTAATCACGTGTGGCTTCAGCAGGGGGCACAGAGCTTGCTACAGAAAAGCGGTGCTAGGGACAGAATTTCCCTGGCCAGCAGTCTGATCAGCAGAGCATGATTTCTGCTTCAGGCCCCAGTCACCTGACTGCTTGGAGAGCAGCACTTGGGGCTTGGAAGGCTTAAGTCATCCTAGTGCTCGAAATGCCACGAGAGGAGAAGGCCTTGGCATGTAAGTGTGGCCAAAGCTTGTGTCAACATGCCTAATGCATGCGACTTGGTATGTATGCAGTCACTTCCCTCAGGTGGGATTTAAACCTAGGAGGGGTGTTGTATCTGCTGCTAAACATAAAGGACTAGATTCTATATATGGCACCTAAAAAATCAATGTCAAAAATATTTCTGCCTAGGTGTATTCTGTAAATTGCGCCTAGATTTAGGTGCAGTTTATAGAATATGCCTAGCGGATTTATAGAATATGCCTAACAGCCATGCTTGTGTCTAAGTCTAGGCACATCCATACTGGCGTCTAAGTTAGGCACAGAGCAGGTGTATTCTATATCCCTCCGTGTAGATTTTCAGAATGCTCATTGCCTACCCATTCCATGCCCATGGCCACGCCCCCTTTTTGGCAGCATGCATTAGAATTTACGCACACCACTTTACAGAATACGCTTATCAAGTTGTGCTTGTAGGTTCTAATTAAGGCCAATTAATGTCAATAATTACTTGTTAAGAGGCAATTATTAGCACTGATTGGCTTGTTAAGCAATTAAATTGCGCACACAAATCAGAATATGACTGGATTTGCACAAGCAATTTCGGTCACGTTATATAGAATCCGGGGGAAAATGGTGAACTTTACACAATAAACTTATTATAACACAGTAAAGGATCATTTTATTTTCCATTTTGGAATCTGAAAGCTTTTTTGGTTCTATTGCCTATAGGTACATCATTCTAATCCATAAAAGACATAATATGACAATATGTTATTGTATTTGGAGGTGTGTTGTCTGGGAGCACTCTGCTGGTATTGAGATATATTTCTCAGGGACTAAGATCACTAAACAACTGTATTGAGGACTTACTAGCTATGTTAGCCTGCAGCTGCATAAACAACAAAGATGCTGATGGAGTTCATGGTCTAAATGAGTTACTGGGGCAGGAGTTTCTTATATAGTTGTATCTAAGATTATGGATTTTTATCCTTGAAAGCTCCAGCCTTAGTAAATTGATGACTTAATCTATAAAGTACCATCAGTATCTTAATTTCAACTGTTTCAGTAGTAGACCAGTACTGGCAACAGAGTGTGTCCACCTTCAAGATGTCAATAGCACACCTCCCTAATCCCTTGGATATGCCCACACTGTTTTTTTTTTTTTTGAGTTCTATTATTCCATTTTGGATTGCTATTTAGATACAATGATTGCATCATACAGGACTTCATATAAACAGTGAACCACTAGGGACACCTGCATTACTCATTTCTCCACCAGCTAGCTCTTATGATATGTTTACTGGTTAGGAACTGTCTGTACAATGTGAGTTCCAGCCAGGTATAGAAGTGCAGTGTCACCTGTAATAGGTTGTGGGGCTTCAGTCTGAAAGGATTTATTTGGATTCTGCCTTCCTGTTCGTTACTCTGCTACAACCAGACAAGAACAGTAGAAAGTCTTTCTTTTGCAAAACTATATCAGGTAAGAACCAGGGAAAGGGGTACCTTCCCTTAAGCGACATTATTAAACAACCAGTGTCCCTCTCCTTACATTAAAATTGCTCCAAGATATGTGCTAGCCAGGTTTAATTATGCATAGTTTCCACAGCATATATTCAGCATGGCAGAACTCCTAATTAGCATCCAGTGAAGTGTTGCTTCCAGGGAGCAGGGTGGCATGAGGGGTACAGTGTTTCCCACTTAGGGTACTGCATCTCCAGTGCTGCTTTGGACATAGACTTAAGTGCATGTTCACAGAAGAGAGTAGGATTTTTGTAAAAGAATAAACAAATCTTATATATAAAGTGTTCTTTAAGAGAAAACTGCCTGACTGAACAGCAAGTGCAAGAATTTCACAAACATGGCTTAGTGGGTATAACTGTTTTCTGTAAGCATATCTGGCACCTCTTTGGATGCATAGAGTACCATTGTATAATCTGGCTTCATTTCTTTCTGTTCTTTTGTTTCTTTATAGTTTGTGGTGCAATGGAATATGGAATGTTCTTGTAATGTAAATCTCAGCTTCTCATGAACTAGGAGTTTCTGTACATAAGGATGTGTTAGAGTGATGAGAATCTTGGTGTCTAGAGTTGGGATACTGTGATATAGGGATGTGCTTACCAACTGTTTTTCATTTAGTTGCATTGCAGGGCATTTATTAGTTGTGGTTTCTGTGTTTTGTTTGTTTCATTCGATTTTATTTCCGCTTTCATTTTTTAGTGTGTGTTATTTGCCAATAGCATATGCCATCAACAAATTGAAAGAATCAGAACAAGTGGGGAAAAAACATAGAACAAGACTCATGGAATTGTTTCCAACCTCTATTGTTTCTGAATTTCACGGCATTATTTAAGCTTATTTTGACACAAAATGATTTTTAAAAGCCTATTTCTTTTCCATTTTTCAATTTGTTTCAAAACAAATGCAAAACCGTAATGCCAAACAGGAGCAAATCATGCAGTGGGAGTCTTCTCTGTGGGTAGCTTTGGCACCTGCAGTTCTAGTTGTGAATAGCAGGATTGCTCCAGATGTTAGCCCTATCTTAGTGGCCTGTCCTATGGAAGCCATCTCAGTTCAAGTGTGTTTATGGTCTCAGTATTCACATACTGTCACCAGTTTGGTTTGCAATTATTTGTAAAGATATCTTTTATTTTCTAACCAAACAGCATAAAATACAAACAAATAAAAAACGTAATACAGCCGCAAAACACAGCACAGCATCATTAACTGTTAAAGAGAAGAAGAAGCACTAAACCCCTCACCCCATTCTCTCCCTCCCCCCACACCCCCCCCCCCCCCACGCACACACATGGAGATGATACGCAGGTGTGCAACTATCACCCATGTCAGGAAGGAGTCAATCATCCAGAGCATTAGAAATGTAAAGATTTAGCAGTCTGCTGTGAGCCAGAGGCATTAAGGTTGTCCTAAAAGTTTCCCAAACCAATCTGAAACATTGGCCAGAAAGAGAGTCTAAATCATGAACTTCACATCGTTCTATTGCCGCTTGCATGATGGCCAAAACAGGGGCCGCATCCAGTAACCAAGATTGAAGAATGCATTTCTTCCCCATCAATGTAGCATGCTTCACAAATCCCATAAATCCTTTAGGCATGGGGTGGACAAGATCAAAGGAATTTGACTGCAATTTTATTAGAAAAATGAAAGACTGCTGTTGGTAAGCAAATAGGCAAGATTTGGCTTTGGCATTTAATAGTGTGTCGTTTATAGCATTGCACCAAAAATTGAGCACCAGTATTTACACCAGCTGAAACCTGGTGTAAATACTGGTGCCCAACTCAGGGCATTTTGGCACAGAAATAGATTTATTTTATAACCCCTTGTGCAATTTTAGAAATGGCCCTACCACTCCCCTGGCCACGCCTCATTTTGAGTTGCACACTAGGAGATTTAAGCATGCGGGGGTTATAGAACAGAGCACGGGAAGATGGGTGTGTATATTTAAATTATTACCAATTAACCATAATAACTGATTAACATCAATTAATTGTAACTAATTGGCTTGCAAGCTAATTAATTTGCATGTGGATCAAAAATCTGCAAGTAAATTTCAGTGCTGAAATCTCAGCACCATATATAGAATCTGGGGTACGTCCATTGTATGCAGATCTCTGTCATGCATATTCATTTGGGATATCCTGAAAACCTGGTCTGCTTGCAACCCTTGAGGACTGAATTTGGACAAGCCTGGTTTAGGTGAAGAGTTAAGATTGTTACAGTATCAGAAATGTAAGCAATGTCAAACATTGATTTGTTGGATGTGTTATGCTGTTATGGTTCTATTGTGGCACAGTTTGAATTGCAATAAATAAGAATTAAAAAAAAAAAAAAACAACCCAAATAGGTTTTCAATGCTTTTGAAAAGCCTAGATAACTTGTTGCCTGTTAATGTTACTAGCATGATAAGTTCAATAAAGAAGGTCCCATATAGCTGAAATCTCTTTTCCTTATAGAAGACAATCTGATCATCTGATGTGAAGGCAACTGTAATCAACAACGTCAAGAAGAATGTTTAAAAAAGAAAAAAAGCTGATTTTCCTGTTAAAAAAAAAAAAAGATTGTTACAGTATTATGTCATGGCTCATTCAGGGGCCCTTTTACCAAGCTGCGGTAATTGTGGCGGCCATTTTTGCTGCACACCAGGGCTCTTTTTACTGCCTCGGGTAAAAATGCTGAAAAAACTCATGGCCATGCGGTAAGCTTGCACTTACTATGTAGCCATGCAGGAGGCGGTGAGGGCTTCTGAGCTACACTAGCGATATATATATATTTTTTAATCCAGCAGCGCCAGAAATAGTGCACGCTGGAGGCAGCAGTACCGCCGGTGGCCGCATTGGGCTGGTAGTTGTTCCAGGTGTAGTAAAAGGCCCCCTAGGCAGGATTTTGCTAGAACAGACAGTGTGTTATGCCATAATCCGACTTGCTTTGCAATTTCCCTCCGAAGCACTCTGTAGTGTGTACTATTTATTTGTAGCATTTGTATCCCACATTTTCCCACCAATTTGCAGGCTCAATGTGGCTTACATTTGCCGTAGTGACGATTGCCATTTGCGGTTAACAAAATTACAGATGGTATTGCATTAAAGTGCGTGCATAAGAAGGAGGCTAAGGTTTGGTCCTATAGGGGTTTGTATTTATTTATTTTTAGCTTGTCTTTCCCAAATGTTCAAGAGACCTTACAGTATTTGTTAGTGTTCAGATATAGTAAGTGCCTTCCCTCACAAGTTCACCCACTTCTCCCTAGCTTCTATATATGTCGCTTTGAGTTGAATGTGTAAATTTGGACGTGAGTCCAATTTGTGCGTGCAACTTCATTGAATCAGCCAATCAGCACCGATCACTGGGCAGTAACAAGCATTAATTGGCAATAATTAGAATTTACGTGCGCATCTTTTTAGGTGTATTCTATAAAGGGACATAGATCTGAAAGGGGGCGTGGCCATGGTGAGCATGGGTAGGTCGGGGCATTCCTAAAATGTATGCGCATTGTTATAGAATTAGGGAGATCCATGCCTAATTTACATGTGAGGATTTACACCAGGTTTTCATTGCTGTAAATTGTCACACCTAAATGTACTCACAGTTCCTGGCACTAAGCGCTATTCTATAAACTGCACCTAACTTTAAGTGTGGTGTATAGAATAACGCTAAGCACTATGTTTTTCAGTGCTGAATTTTTATTTACCATTTATGGAATCTAGCCATAAGTGAGGACTTGGGCAATGGGAGATAAAATTCCTTATGACCTTGGGCAAGTTGCTTTAATACACAAAGTGGGATTTGAACCCTGATTCTTAACCCACTGCTTTTACCCCCAGGGCTTTCCTTTTCAGTCTCTGTGCTGGTTACACAGGGGGTGTGCTGCATGGATTTGAGCATTTGTTAAACACCCAGCATATTTCCTATAAAGGCAGTGTGCTTTTTGGGAGAAAAGGATAGGAAATAGACAGGTGCATTGGATGTAATTTCACTATTGTGGGGGATTGAAACAATTCCATTAGAGATTTGAGAGCCAGGGGCTGAGGCTGGTGGATGATGGATATGTGGAAGGAAATACCCTTTCATTGTTCATATTATTGCTTTGATTTTGAAGTGGGGGCGAGGAGGAGTGGAGTGTATGGGAGAAAATGGTCAGGGTAGGATATCCTACACACCTGCCAATTGTATCAGTGGTGAAGAGTCTCTCTTGCTTCCTTAGCAGTTTACAGCAGTGCTTCTCATGATGAGCTACATTTGAAAATATTGGAGACCAGTTTTCTGCACATCTATCTCATGCATATTCATTGCAGTAATCCTGAAAAGGGAATTCAAAAGGGTGGAATACACATATACCACAGCTGCTTCTAATTTGTGTGAGCAGTCTGTGAACAGCAGATGTAGCTAGGTGAGAGAATAGAGATCACAATTCACTGTTAAATCTGAGGCCCAGAAGGCTCCTTGTTAAGGACTGCTGCCCGCCCCCTGTTTGCTGGTACACAGGGAGGTGAAGTGTGGCATCATCTTTTACCATTCCCTTGCAAACAGTGTTGCCTCAGCCAGGCCCAGGAGAATTTTCTGAGTGTGGTAAAGCACCTGGGATAGGAAATTGCATAAGCAAATGGCATCTTCATGAAGAAAAGCATATGGGACTTTGTCAGTCTAAGCCTGGGAATCGTTGGTCACTGGGCTCACACCTCAGGATTTTGTTGCCTTTTGTTTCTCTGTGGGATCTCACTACTGCTCTACCATAAATTTTCCCAACTCAGCAGAGCTCTGACCAAGACAAGAAGGATCCATGTATAAAAGGATATAATAAAGATTTTTACTAATTTGGAATGGTTTAAAACTTCTGGGATTCAGCATCAGTTCTGCACTGATGCTCTTTGTGGCTGTGAATCACCTTATCACATTGTTTGTTAGTCTATCTACGTGAGAATCATATAAAACCATTTTTAATCCACCCAAGATCTGTGTGGCTGTATACATGCTTTCGAAGTGCATTTGATTTTCTCCATAGGGCCCTGACTTTGCATGAATCTAATTAATAGTATGTAATAAGAATATGATTTTTCTACTGAGTACTATAAAGAAGTGGCTCTGTTTATTATGAGGTGGAAAGTTAGGTGTATTAAAAACATTTTCTGCTTCTGTGCACCTTAATGTTGCAGATAATTGTGCTGTAGAACTGGAAAATACCTGCTTACAGAATACTCCAAGAGGCTAGAAACTCTTTCTGGCCCAGAATGGGTTCAATGGTATCTGATGCCCTAGGCCAGTGATGGCGAACCTATGGCACGCATACCAGAGATGGCATACAGAGCCCTCTCCCTTGGCACACGCGCCTTCGCTGGTCCGCTCCGCCCACTCTCCCTCCCTCCGAGTACCAGGCCGGCCTCCCTCCCTCCCACCAAGCACCAGGCCGCCCGCCCGCCCGCCCGCCCGCCCTCGCTCTCTCCCTCTTCCAACCAAACAAGCATCAGGCCGCCCGCCCGTCCTCCCTCCCTCCCAGCACCAGGCCCCCCCCCCCCATCCTCCTCTGAAATTTAAAAAGTGTACCGGGTTAAGGCAGCGTCGGCAGCGTCAACGAAAAGCGTGCTCACTCGGCGCGCCTTCCCTTCTGTCTCTCAAGCTCTGGTCCCGCCCACATAGGCAGGACCAGAGCTTGAGAGAAGGGAAGGCGCGCCAAACGAAGAACACGCTTATCGCTGCCACTGCCGACGCCGCCTTAACCTGGTACGCTTTTTACATTTCAGAGTAGTAGGGGGGGCCGGGCGGGTGGCCTGATGCTTGTTTGGTTGGAGGGAGGGCGGGAGGTAGGCCTGGTGGTGGGTGGGGGGGAGGTAGGCCTGGTGCTGGGTGCTGCTGGGTGGGAGGAGGCCTGATGCTGGGTGCTGGGTGGGAGGGAGGCCTGGTGCTGGGTGGCCTGATGCTGGGTGCTGGGAGGGCGGGCGGGAGGGCAGGGGGAAGAGGAGGGTGGCTGGAGAGGAGGGTGGCTGGACATTTGTGGCTGGAGGGGAGAGGAGGGTTGCTGGACATGGATGGAGGGCAAGAAATGAAGAAGAAAGGAGGAAAGTAAAGAAATAAATGGAGGCAAGAAATGAAGAAGAAAGGAGGAAAGTAAAGAAATAAACAAATGGAAAGGAAGCCCTGGAAACAGAGTTAAGAGAACAGATAGAGAGCAGCGGAATCAGCGACTAGGACCAATATGGATAGAAAAACAAAATCACCAGACAACAAAGGTAGAAAAAAATCATTTTATTTTCATTTTAGTGTTTGGAATATGTCCAATTTGAGAATTTACATCTGCTGTCTTATTTTGCACTGGGTATACTGGAGCTGTAACGGCTTATAGAAATGATTTATAATGAAAAAAAATCATGTTATTTTTTTCTCCTATACTAGTATAATATTTTCAATGATGTCTGTTTATATGTGCCACGGCTGGTGTAAGGAGTGTGGCTATCATAGGGGTGGAGTTATAGGTGGTGATCCCGCCCATAATGAGTACCGGCACTTTGCGATAAATAATTAGATTTTGGGTTGCTGTTTGGGCACTCGGTCTCTGAAAGGTTCGCCATCACTGCCCTAGGCAAACTTCAGTCATACACCTCCTCCTCCCCTGGGCCAGCTCAAGGCCCTACCCCTACCTCTTTCCTCCTTCCCCCCTCCCCCATAAACCAGCATCTTCTCTTCCCTACAAAAGCCATTGCCCTACATTTTCCCAGACCCAGGCAGAAGTGGAAAACAGACTCTGTATCAGAGCAGGGCCTTTAAACACAGGTCCATGCTCGACTGCTACCGCATCCCGCCCATTCTGACACATTTACTGCTGGAAGGAGGGTGGAATATGAATTCCAGAGTTTAATTACATGATGAGTGAAGTTAAACTCTGGAATTAATTGCCAGAGAACGTGGTAAAAGCAGTTAGCTTAGAAGAGTTTAAAAAAAGGTTTGACTAACTTCCTAAAAGAAAAAACCATATGATATTATTAAGATGTAGTTGGGGAAAATCCACTGCTGGGATCTGCTGAATCCTGGAATCTATGTGGACAGCTCTGAGTGTCCTTCACCAGCCCCCCTGTTTACTAAAGCTTAGCTTGAGTTATCTGCAGCAGGGCCCAAATTATTCCCATGGGCCCTGCTGCAGATAACTCATGATAAGCTTTAGTAAACAACCCCCCAGGTTTGTCTTGGCTTTCTTAATTATATCACTAAAAACCAACCTGTTCAAAAAGGCTTAACCTATCGACCCAACCTAAGTACCTAAATCCTGCAACACAACGAAACCAAAGCTTGTTACAGACTCTGCATAACTCTTCTTCTCTACGATTCCTAATGTGTCTACAACACATGAACCTCAATCGGCCACAACAACTTGTATCTGTCTCTCTACCGGAGATGGCGAACACCTCTATGGTACTATGTAAGCCACATTGAGCCTGCAAATAGGTGGGAAAATGTGGGATACAAATAAATATTTCCCATCCCAGTGCTTATGACATCATCTCTGAAGGATTTCTTTTACAAAGTTTTAAAGGAATCTTCACACTACTCTGCGACTCTGTTGCACTGCTGCATAAAATGTATTATCTTTCAGTGCAGAGTAGTTGGGAGTCTGGGATCCATCAAAAGACTTCTGTTGTGGATGTTTCCTGTGACAGCTGGCATCTTATTTTGATTTTGGAGAGATCTGAGAAAGTGGTTACTAGAGAGGTCCACTCTTAGTGTATTTAGTCTTTCTTCAAGATAAGGAGGCTATTCTTTGCTTGTATTTTAGAGCTAGGAAAATTGCCTTGAGGGGGGAGGGAGAGAATATGGATATTTCCTGATGTTTGAGGATGGATCCAAGAGAGGAGGAAATGGTTTCTGGCCATGCAGTAGGAAGTGGCCTGTCTTGGTGGAAGATTTGCTTTGAAATTTCCTTGTGTAACCCTAAGTTCCTGGTTTGAGGGCAGAACCTGGACTATTGAAGATAGGAGGCCAGCTGGCACATAATCCACACACTTGTTGCTCACGTCTCACAGCTAATAAAGCACTCCAGCGTTTAATATGCTCAGATCTGTGGAGGGTTTACTTTAACTTGTAGTTCACATAACTGGGACAAAATTCCACCAATTATTTACGATAGTTGTGCATGCCGGTAAAGATAATTAAAATACAAGGTAACTCTTACAGTCCTCTCTAGAGTCTTATTCACAATTCTCCTTGAAGTAAAACTAGTTAAGGGTGTAGAAACGCTGTACTTTGGTTAATATTTTAGGTTTTTATTTTTAGCTCCAGCTGGATTAAATAGCACTTCTGCTTTATATCATATTTATACTCTTCAGCAAGCAGTGAAGGTGACCAGTTGCCAATTCCTGTGTCCCCACTGCTAGCTCCTGAGGATCACTGTGTTAGTCAAAGACCTTAATCTTGTAGATTAAAAGATGCTGCAACTTTGGAGGTTGAAAGTTACCTTAGTCCTCTTGCTTTGATGTTAGCGGAATGGCCAGGGAATTTGTCAAACCCTGGACCCCCTGAATAGAGATGCTCTGGCCGGAGATCTGAAATCAAAGACAATGACCCTTTCCCCAGGCTGGGTATTTACATGAGCCTAGTTCTCCCTCCAAGGGATGTCTTCTCTTATCCTGTTTGTCAGGAAGGAAGTCACTGCCCCTGTTCTGGAAGCTGTTGGGTCAGAACTGCTTTATTATGGTAAAACAATGAAGATTGAAGGGTTGAACCTGAGTGGCCTCTACAAGTGTAAATGCACAATTTGGCTGGTAAATAAGCTTTACGTTTTTCTTGAACACTCCCAATTATGTTTTTTTCTAGATGATAGTGGGACAGTAGGGTAAAAGCGTACTCTCATTGCCTCTTTTTGCTTTTTGACCAGCTTCCTGTGTTGTGTATCTTGCCCCCTGTATTCGTTCTTATCATATAACTACACTGTGTAGTATTTACCTATTTTATTTGTATTGGTTGGTTATCTTTTTCAGAAGTATGTAAACTTTACTTTCTTTTAGTTATCTTTGATGTATGAAATGGAATATTTTTAAAAAATGTTCTAATTCAGAGGTTTCGAATTGATGTGCTACGGGGGAACCTTCAGGTTTGCCATGAAGATTGGATCACCTATGTTAGGAAGATGTGGACAGGTCAGGTCAGAACCACAACTACCAAGGACAGTCTTGCTCCTTCTCCACACTAGCCCCTCATCCCCTGTGCTATGCCCTCTTGCCAACAGAGAGAGAGAGTCAGCTAGCAGCACTTCCTGCTGCTGCTGTGACCTCCCCTTCTGCCAGCTTACAGGTTGACGGGAATACTGCCAAATTGGGTGGTTTCCTGCAACTGCTGGTGATATTTGTATGATAGCCATTGGTTGCGGGTTTTTGGGCACTTTTTGGTCCGTGGCTGCGGGTTGAGAGTGCGCCGCTGCAGTGCTACTCATCCCTGACTCCTTGTCCCTGCCCTGAGCTTCCCTCACTCCTATTGGTCCTAATTGGACCAATAGGAGGGCAAGGAGGCTACATCCATGATGATTGTCAATTCTGAATTTCCGGCGCCATTTCAGTGCTGCTGTGTCTTTGGGGGGTGCGGTGCAGTGCAGCGCTTGTTCTGCTTGCCTTTTTTCTCTCAGACAGGCTGAATATGGTGGTGGTCACTCTCTGTGTCCCCCCCCCCCCGATCGCGGCTCCTTCATGTGGCCTGCTCTGCGTCCCAGCCACACAGGGACAGTGTTGGCTCTGGCGGCAGGTCCCCTCCTGATCTGCTTTCGGAGTAAGAGCAGATAATCAGGAGAGGGGGACCGGTAGCCACTACCAGAGAAAGGAGGGCGGAGCTGGAGCGAGGAGGCAGAAGAGAAGAAAGTGCATAAGTCCGGGACGGAGGAGGGGGAGGGAGCCAGAGTGAGCTGCTACAAGCCTGCAACCATTGCACGTTGTAGTGCTTTATTGTTGGTAGCATTTTTATTTAATCTCACTTATATTTTCAAATTCAAACATGCCAGCTTATGCAGCATATGGATGTATACAAAGGAAGTAGAATGACGGAATAACTTTTCATAGGTAGAGTAGTAATTTGTTATAAGATTAGTAATCAGTGTGTCATTTGGAGGGACTGGTTATTTTTACAACATTTATATCCCAACATGATTTAAGTTGAAACCTGGGAGAAGCAAAATCTTTTTGTTCCTATGCCATCTGGCAACACAGCTTACAGGGTTCTGTGCAATTCTGACAACAGAAAGAAGCAAGCATAGGACTTACTTCTTGCTTTCTTTTACTGGTCGGAGGCCATCCAAATGGTTTGGAGGAAGAAGATGCTGATACCAGTGAGGTGGGAGTGAAGTAAAGATAAGGTAGTGATGCCAAGAAGAGGAGAGAAAGTCAGATCGTGGTGCCAGGAAGGTGAGAGGGAAGGGAAGGTGATGATGCTGGGTGAGGTAGGAAAAGGAAGGTAATGGTGTGCCATGACAGATGACATAGTGCTAGGTGTGCCACAATGTAAAAAAACAAACAAACTGGTGAGTTCTGTTTTAATTAATCTTATTCCCCAGCACATACAGTGGGGGAAATAAGTATTTGATCCCTTGCTGATTTTGTAAGTTTGCCCACTGACAAAGACATGAGCAGCCCATAATTGAAGGGTAGGTTATTGGTAACAGTGAGAGATAGCACATCACAAATTAAATCCGGAAAATCACATTGTGGAAAGTATATGAATTTATTTGCATTCTGCAGAGGGAAATAAGTATTTAATCCCTCTGGCAAACAAGACCTAATACTTGGTGGCAAAACCCTTGTTGGCAAGCACAGCGGTCAGACGTCTTCTGTAGTTGATGATGAGGTTTGCACACATGTCAGGAGGAATTTTGGTCCACTCCTCTTTGCAGATCATCTCTAAATCATTAAGAGTTCTGGGCTGTCGCTTGGCAACTCGCAGCTTCAGCTCCCTCCATAAGTTTTCAATGGGATTAAGGTCTGGTGACTGGCTAGGCCACTCCATGACCCTAATGTGCTTCTTCCTGAGCCACTCCTTTGTTGCCTTGGCTGTATGTTTTGGGTCATTGTCGTGCTGGAAGACCCAGCCACGACCCATTTTAAGGCCCTGGCGGAGGGAAGGAGGTTGTCACTCAGAATTGTACGGTACATGGCCCCATCCATTCTCCCATTGATGCGGTGAAGTAGTCCTGTGCCCTTAGCAGAGAAACACCCCCAAAACATAACATTTCCACCTCCATGCTTGACAGTGGGGACGGTGTTCTTTGGGTCATAGGCAGCATTTCTCTTCCTCCAAACACGGCGAGTTGAGTTCATGCCAAAGAGCTCAATTTTTGTCTCATCTGACCACAGCACCTTCTCCCAATCACTCTCGGCATCATCCAGGTGTTCACTGGCAAACTTCAGACGGGCCGTCACATGTGCCTTCCGGAGCAGGGGGACCTTGCGGGCACTGCAGGATTGCAATCCGTTATGTCGTAATGTGTTACCAATGGTTTTCGTGGTGACAGTGGTCCCAGCTGCCTTGAGATCATTGACAAGTTCCCCCCTTGTAGTTGTAGGCTGATTTCTAACCTTCCTCATGATCAAGGATACCCCACGAGGTGAGATTTTGCGTGGAGCCCCAGATCTTTGTCGATTGACAGTCATTTTGTACTTCTTCCATTTTCTTACTATGGCACCAACAGTTGTCTCCTTCTCGCCCAGCATCTTACTGATGGTTTTGTAGCCCATTCCAGCCTTGTGCAGGTGTATGATCTTGTCCCTGACATCCTTAGACAGCTCCTTGCTCTTGGCCATTTTGTAGAGGTTAGAGTCTGACTGATTCACTGAGTCTGTGGACAGGTGTCTTTCATACAGGTGACCATTGCCGACAGCTGTCTGTCATGCAGGTAACGAGTTGATTTGGAGCATCTACCTGGTCTGTAGGGGCCAGATCTCTTACTGGTTGGTGGGGGATCAAATACTTATTTCCCTCTGCAGAATGCAAATAAATTCATATACTTTCCACAATGTGATTTTCCGGATTTAATTTGTGATGTGCTATCTCTCACTGTTACCAATAACCTACCCTTCAATTATGGGCTGCTCATGTCTTTGTCAGTGGGCAAACTTACAAAATCAGCAAGGGATCAAATACTTATTTCCCCCACTGTATAAATCATTTCTTGCAACCTGTTCTCTAAGTTGGACCTGGCGAAGCGGGGCTATTAGAAGAGACACGGAAAAAGGGCGGGTGGCACCACACTATCTCTTTTGAGTCAGATTGAAAGTCTGTAAGCCTCAAAGCGGGTAGGGTGCCAGAAGCAACATCTGCCTAAGGCCCTCTTTCGTCCTGTGACTGCCCTGCTGCCACAATAATACTGAGACTGAGAATAATGTGTTCCTGAGTAGAGGAAGGTAATCAAAACTCATATTGAACATTTATTTGTAGTCAAATGCTGAGCAGCAAGATTATCCACTTTCTGCGTCTTTCTTCCTCTGTAAAGGGCTCCTACATGTAAATCAGTGGTTTGAACACGCCAAACAACATTAACTCATGTGTTTTTCAAAGATTTATATGAGAATTTGCAACCCTCCTTATGTGTTTCGAAGTTTAAGTATTAATAGCAGTCTCCTTCAGTTTTAAAGAACAGGATTTTTCTTGGATGTCAGTGACTTCCACTCGCTTATTTTGGGGGGTTTTTCCTACTCCTTTTCTGAATGCATGGAGCCTGCTACTAGACAGAACTGAAACATAAGTACATAAGTATTGCCGCACTGGGAAAGACCAAAGGTCCATCAATAGTTAGAGATTCTTTGGTTTCTGTATATGAACCTGTTTGTCGTCAATAAAAAATAGTTGAAACATAAAACTTACTGTACCAGTCTAACTGCCATGGCAAAGCAGAGCAATGTACAATAGAAAATGTAGCAAAGAAAAGAACTCCATTAATGACAGGAAAGGTGCACATTCATTCTAATAAAGAGAGAGGATAGAGGAGCAGAACAGTAAAAGAGATAAAATGCAGTGGTCACAACTATTACAGGGAATCCCAAGGGAGCCATCGGTCCCCAAAAGCTTGCTTGAAAAGCCAGGTCTTTAGATTACAATTAAAGGATTTTACGGAGGGGTCACTACGGAGGGAAAGGGGAAGTGTATTCCAAATGTGGGGGGAGAAGAAAAAAAGGTGCTGCATCTGGTAGATTCTAAGTAGCAAATTTGGGGCTGGGAAGAACTAATCGGTGTTCAGAATAGTTACTATATCTTATATCACAAAGATTCTGAATTTTCTTTAACACGGTGAAATGGAACATTTTATTTTTATTTAAATATTTAAAATCTTTATCTAGCCTCTTCTTGAAAGAACCAAGTCAGGATCGTGTACAAGATAACAAAAGCAATTAAGACAAATAGGTTGGAACCAGGGGCAAGATGCACTAAACTTTAACAACCCTTTAACGAAGAAATTTTGAACTGTAGCATGCATTAAAAGCCTTTTTCCGATGAAGCTAGCAGCTAACGAAAATGGAATACAAACGAGTAACTACCATTGTAATGTGGACGATTCGGGATGCACTAACCATACCGAGGATTGCACCGAATCATTTACCGCAAAATATTTAATGTGAGGTCAGAGCTGCCGTTAAGGCCTGAGCTGTCACTCCCCGCTTCCCCCTGCAGCATAAAAATCCAAACTGGCATGTTTAAGTGAGATTAAATAAAACCGCTACCAATAAAGAACGACAAGGTAGATGCAGTACTTCATAGGCTTCCCCCTGCATTAATAGAAAAGCAAAACAAAAATCAAAAAAGGATTGGGAGGGGGCAAAGGCGCTCATCAGGAGCGTCCTGTATGGACGGTCTTGCCCTCCCCGCCCGAGGTCCCTGCTGCTTCCCGCTTCCCCCTGCATGAAAATTCAAAATTTTAGCAGCCCCCGCCCCCCTCCCTTCCTCTCTTCCTTTCTTTCTACTCTCCCACAGCTCCGCCTCCCGCCATCCTCCGTCCCCGTGCCCCGTCCCCCTGAGGTTGGCGCTGCTGCACCCCCCTCCACCGGCCCCCCCTCCGCATTACCAGGCCCGCGCAGTGCCTCTCACCTCTGTTTGAAGGCGCTGCACGGGCAAGAGGAACATCTGATCGCCGCCAAGTCTTCAGGAAGTCTCTCCTTCCCTGACCTGGGCCTGCCCCCGTCTGACGTAAACCCAGGTCAGGGAAGGAGAGAGACGTCCTGAAGACTGGCGGCTATCAGATGTTCTTCTTGCCCGTGCAGCACCGTCACACAGAGGTGAGAGGCGCTGCGTGGGCCCGGTAATGCGGAGGGGGGGCCTGGTGGAGGGGGGGCAGCGGCAACGACCTCGGGGGGGGGGGGTGGCGGGGGCAGGGCATGGGGCGGAGGATGGCGGGAGGCGGAGCTGTGGGAGAGTAGAGAGAAAGGAAGAGAGGAAGGGAGGGGGGCCGGGGCTGCTAAAATTTTGAGTTTTCGTGCAGGGGGAAGCGGGGAGCAGCGAGGACCTCGGGCGGGGGGGGGGGGGGGGCGTCCATCCATACAGGACGCTCCTGATGAGCGCCTTTGCCCCCTCCCGATCCTTTTTTGATTTTTGTTTTGCTTTTCTATTAATGCAGGGGGAAGCCTATGAAGTACTGCATCTACCTTGTCGTTCTTTATTGATAGCGTTTTTATTTAATCTCACTTAAACATGCCAGTTTGGATTTTTTGATTTTTGTTTTAATTTTGGGAGCCACATGTTTGTGTTGGTTTTTGTTGTTGTTGTTGTTTTGACGTTTGTGGCATGCGCAGAGCAGTCAGCATAATGCTTGGCTGCTCTGCGCATGCTTTAGGGGCTGATTACCGACGGGGAATACACCAGTTTAATGAATCTTTGATACATTGTACTTTTCAATACCGTACCGAACATGGTGCATTCTTCATTTTTTCAAATTTGTTAAGGACTTTAACGTTTTAGATTCTTTTACGTTTGGTTGATGCATCTGGCCGCGGCTAGGGTTACCATATGGCTCCAGAAAAAGGAGGACGGATTGAGCCAGCCGGGTTTTACTTCCATTGCTCGAAAGCAATGGAAGTAAAACCCGGCTGGCTCAATTACTTCCATTGAAAGCAATTGCTTTCCATTGAAAGCAATGGAAGTAAAACCCGGCTGGCTCAATCCGTCCTCCTTTTTCTGGAGCCATATGGCCCCAGGTGTCTTACAAGATGTTAGAGTGTTAGGAATGAGGGCCTTCAGAGGCCTGGAGAAAAAAGCAGGATGTAGATCGCCTTAGACTGGGAATAAGAAGTGTTTTAAGCCTTTCCTAAAAGATTGTAAATTAAGTTCTGCTTTCAAGGTTGTTTGTTTCACCATTCAGCAAACACCACTTTGAAGGCTTTTTTCTACCAGGACTCTTTTATTATAACATCTTTCCCAGGATATATACATTACCCTTAGAAATCTGAACCATTTCACATCTATCTAGATTCAGAACCTTTATTACTACTGGATATGGCTTGATTTTATGACAGGAAGCTTCTCTGAAGTCCAAAAAGCCTTTAGAAAATAGGCTCCCAGATGCTGAAATCTCTCTGCTGTTTAAAGTTGCAGTTTTTTTTTTCTTAAACAAATAATCACTCTCTGATAGGGGCTTAAGTTCAGCTTCACCTTAACTCCATTTCAGGGAAATTCTTTCGCCTCATAAACAGTCCTTGCATCTATGAACTCATAGTCCTTTGTTAAAAATGGACTTGGAGTTCCATTTTCATGATATGGAGATGGGACTGGGATCTGGAGCCATGACCCTGCATTTGTAGCTTTGCACTATCTTCCCTTTCCAATTGATTTTAGTTTATTCATTGTGGTGACATTCTTCCACAAGGGGCCCTTTTATTAAAGTGCAGTAGTTTTGTAGTTATTATACAATAATTAGCTGAACTGTACTAACTCTGCTACTAATCATTTCTGTATTGCTACTAGTTATATGCAGCACTGTACAGGTTATATGCAGGTACTTTCTCTAGCGTTTAGCACGTGCCTATTTTTAGCACACACTAACAATGCTAGCGCGCCTTAGTAATAAACCCCCTAAGTGACTTGCCCAAGGTCACCAGGAGCCTGCAGTGGGAATTGAACCCAGGTTGCCCAGATCAAAGCCTGTTGCACTAACCATTAGGCCACTCCTATTGGGGGTGTGCTGTCATCTGTCCATTTAGTTAACCCAGAGCAAATGCATTTACTGTGCATTAAGTGAATGACAATTCTGATCACTTAACGTCACCTATTGAGGGAAATGGAGTGGTAGAAAAAGGACTTGCTATTGAGGTGGTGATAGGTGATCTGCATAATCTGTAGCAGTAACAGGTAACTTTAGTGCACATTAATTGCAAAATGCAGTTTATGCCCATTCTTCACGCCATTCCACACTACCCCCAAATTCTCTATAGGTTGCCCAAACCTGGGCACGGATCCCAGTTGCATGTGGAAACTAATAAGTCAATTAGGTGCTAACAATCAATTATTGGAGTTAATTAGCACTTAATTGGCAATAATTAGGAGTTATATGCGTATCTACCCTATGCCCTATTCTATATCATGGGTGCCTAAATTTCATAATGCGCAACTCAAAGGGGGCATGGCCATAGGAGGCGCATGGGTGGGTCAGGGGTGTTCCCAGAAATTAGGCATTATCAATAGAATACTTGGATTTGAGCGCCAAACTGCCATCAGTTGGGCACCAGGACTTGCACCAGCTTTCCTCACACCCAAAGTTAGGCACAGGAAGTGTGCTATGCTAATATTCTGTAAAAGCTGCTTGGCACAGAGCGCCTTTTACGGAATAGTAGCTTAGTGCGAATCTTAACTGCGCCTAACTTTGGGTGCCATTTACTGAATCCAGTCCTGTGTACTTAAGGGGCAATTCTACAACTTGATGACTCCATTTAGGTGCCACATGTGCCCCTCATTACCTCTCTACCCTCATTTCCCCTTATGTTTCCGCCCGTAACCTCCGCTCACAGGACAAATCCCTCCTCTCAGTACCCTTCTCCACCACCGCCAACTCCAGGCTCCGCTCATTCTGCCTCGCCTCACCCTATGCTTGGAATCAACTTCCTGAGCCCTTACGCCAAGCCCCCTCCCTACCCATCTTCAAATCCTTGCTCAAAGCCCACCTCTTCAATGTTGGCACCTAACCTTTCTACCTTTCAGGAAATCTAGACTGCCCCTATTTGACTGACTGTACATTTGTCCTTTAGATTGTAAGCTCCTTTGAGCAGGGACTGTCCTTCTATGTTAAATTGTACAGCGCTGCGTAACCCTAGTAGCGCTTTAGAAATGTCAAGTAGTAGTAGTAAGGTGACCTCTATATGAGTATCTGCGACTGCTGAAGCTCATGAGGCTATTTTATTATTGTTTTTAATTAAAAATAAACATCAATCTACTTTTCTGAATATTTTATAAGTAAGAACATAAGAAAAGCCGTACCAATGGTCCATCTAGCCCAGTATCCTACTTTCAACAGTGGCCAATCCAGGTCACAAGTACCTCGCAGAAACCCAATTAGTAGCACCATTCCATGCTACCAATCCCAGGGCAAGCAGTGGCTTCCCCAGGTCTATCTCAATAGCAGACTAGGAACTTGTCCAAACTGCTGTTACTACATCCTCCGGGAACGAGTTCCGGAGCTTAACTATTCATTGAGTGAAAACATATTTCCTCCTATTTGTTTTAAAAGTATTTCAGTGTAACATTGAGTGTTCCCTAGTCTTTGTACTTCATGAAAGAGTACAAAATCGATTCACTTTTAACTGCTCTACACCACTTGGGATTTTGTAGACCTCAATCATATCTCCCCTCAGCCGTCTTTTTTCCAAGCTGAAGAGCCCTAACCTCTTTAGCCTTTCCTCATATGAGAGGAGTTCTATCCCCTTTATCATTTTGGTAACTCTTCTTTGAACCTTTTCTAAGTCCACTATATCTTTTTTGAGATTTGGCGACCAGCATTGGATGCAATACTCAAAGCGAGGTTGCACCATGGAGCGATACAGAGGCATTATAGTATTCTTGGTCTTATTTATCATCCCTTTCCTAATAATTCCTAGCATCCTGCTTGCTTTTTTTTTGGCTGCTGCCACACACTGAGCAGAAGATTTCAGCGTATTGTCTACAATGACACCTAGATCTTTTTCTTGGGTGCTGACTCCCAGGTAACTATGATTCGGATTATTCTTTGCAATGTGCATCAGTTTGCATTTGTCCACATTAAATTTCATTGGCCATTTGGATTCACAGTCTTGCTCTAGTTGAAGGGCCTATAAATTGTACATGTTAGCATTTATAAAGATTGAAATGCCATGTGATACTAGTACAGTCTGTTTTTTGTACCATCATACAATGTGCAATTTGACATTTGTGTTTAGAGGTTATTTTTTAGGGACTGTTTGTTACAGCATGATAAAAGTACCACATTTTTAAAATGTGGTTAACTTCATTTCCTGGCTTACTCTGACTCTTTTTCACCTAGGTATCATTTCCTGCCCTGTCTGTAAACAGACCTGCTTCACAACAGATGTGGTTGAGAACTTCTTTCTGAAGGACTTTCTGAAAATAAATCCCACTATGGCCAGGGTAAATGCAAACACCAGAGGTCTGATTTATTAAAAAGAAGACCTTGGATGAGTATGGGGTTTGGTGAAGGGGGGTTATGGGGGGGGGGGAGGTAGACTGAAGGGATAAAGAGTTGGTATTGTTAAATTTGATGATGATTCATATGTACACTTTTCTTGTACAACTGATTCCTTTGGAATCTGCTGATATATAGTTTTGTTGATTGACTGTATTCTAATAATGGTTCTTGTGATGGTATTTGTCATCAATAAAAAACATATTGCAACCTAAAAAGAAGCCATTCCCCGATTGTATACCTTTGGGAACTGCTTTTGATGAACCAGGCCCTAGATTGACATCTTTACTGCATGAGTTGGGTTCTGAGTTGCTTTTGGTTAGTGGTTACCATTCCATATGTCGGGAAAATGTTATACTTCTGTACACCATTTTGACCAATCCCTGTGTTTCAGGAAGGTGTCATAGATTTAAAATCTTTTAAGCTGGCAGCACAGCACCAGTGTCTGTGAAAGAAGCAGCTTGCCTTGGGTCTTCCCTCACTGTATCTCTCCCTCGCAGAAATAAGAAGTTATATCAGAGAAGAGTGGGACACAGAGAGGGAAGGCCTGAGACAAGCTGCTTCTTTCACAGAAGCTGGTGCTGCCAGTTCAAAAGATTTTAAATGCAGATCGCTTGGCAGCAGAAATGAGAAGAAGGAGGCTGTCGAGGGAGCTGAGGGTGGGCAGGTGGAGACTGGGGGCTGGGGCTGGGCCCTCAGCTAGCATCTGAGAAGAGGGCTGGGACAAGGAGTTGCAGTTGCTGGTAAGCATGGCTTGTGGTGCCCTTCAGAGGTCAGCGCCTTCCTGCCATGCTTACCGCACTTACCATGTTGCGCCAGCCCTGCTACTGCATGGCCAGCAGCCAACAACTGTCCCTTCAATGACTGGTCTAGGGAGTTGGGAAGGAGGTACAAAATGGGGAGAAAGCCTCAGGTGGTTGTGACTGAAGGCTTATGGCATCAGCTCCCAGTCCCAACTCTTATTTAGCTGGATACCCATTAGACATAGAAAAGACCTGCTAAGCCCTATCTCACCTCACACAAAAGTCTTACTCTTTACAGTAGACATTTACCTTTCACTGTTTATTTTTCAGAGCTGCTTTGAATGCATGGAGAAGAAACCTGCCCATAGCCTTTGCACCAGTTGCAACAAGTGGTTATGCAGTCCCTGCACAGAAGAGCATCGGCATCCCGAAGACACTGGAGACCATTTGCTGTCTGTCCCACATAAGGGCTATTCAGGTAGAATGGAACAACATTCTGTAACACCACTACTGAGTGGAAAACACCACACACAAATACCTAAGCATGGAGATAACACACTATGGGCCTTGCTTACTAAGCCGTGCTGTAGGTGCACTAGCGCTTTTAGTGCGCACTAATGCTAGAGACACCCATAGCATTGCCTGTGCTAAAAACTCTAGCACACCTTAGTAAACAGGACTGTGGCTTTGATGCACAGGACTCACCCTGAATCTTGTTTAGGATAAATATATACACACTTGTGCTCTAAAAGCATAGGGGTGAATTCTGTATTTGGTGCCGAAAAAATTGCTATTCTATAAGCTGCATTTAAAGTTAGGCACGGTTTATAGAATAGCCCTTATGCCCGGGAATCGCGTCTAAATTTAGGTGCAGCCATTTGCACTAACTAAAATGTGGTGCAAATATTCATGCCTAAATTAGGCACGTTTTCTCCTTATTTTGTAACTCACGTGTGTTAATTTTAGGAACGCCCATGACCCTCCCATTTCTGCATCCCCTTTTTGAACTCGTGCGTAAAATTTAGACACAGATCCCGCATCTAAATGTATATGCATATATTCTAATTAAATCTAATTAGTGCCAATAACTGCTTAACAAGCCAATTATTAGCATGAATTAGCTTGTTCAATTAAATAGCGCACATAATTGTTAGTGATGTTTATAGAATTCAGGGATAATAGTTACAGGCTAGCCATGTTCATTGTATGTAACAAAAGTTGTTAATGTGTGTCTCGAACCAGAGGTGTCTAACATTTCTACTCAATGTTAGCTTTATGGATTTTGGAAAAGCTGCTTGAGATAAATGGTCATTTCTCATTGTTTCATTATTATATATGAAGAATTGACATATGAAAATTGAATTGTAATATCGTCAGGTTGATTGTAGTTTTTATGATATGTGGAAAGAGAATTAATGGACTTGTTTCACAATTTGTAAGTTTCTATTCACTAAAGAGGAATTGGTGATGGCATTCTGGGCAGGAAATGACTGACTGTCTTTTGGCAGCATTCTCATTTACATATATGCCCCTGTAAACCACAGGAATTCATTAATGACTCAGTTTGATACTAAAAGTTCCTCTATGTTACATTATGTCTTTATACATTAACCCCCAAATTCTATAGATGCCCAAAATTGGGCATGTAGTTATACAATAAAGGCAGTTATGGGTGTATCATTAATTGGCACTAAATTGCTGAATAATTGGTGATAAATACCAATAATTAGCATTAACAAGCACTAATTAGTGCTAATTTACAGTTGCGTGCATAACAGACTTACACCCCTATTCTATAAACCGCGCATGTAAGTTATCTCATGTGCAGATGCAAAGGGGCCATTATGTGGGAGGGGCATGGGCGTGTCAGGGACAGTCCAAATATTCTTGCGCACACATTATAAAATAATTGCTGTGCCAGTTGCCACCAGGGGCGTAGGTAGGTGGGGCCATGGGGGCATGGGCCCACACAGATTTAGCCCTGGCCCCCCTGCTTTCACCCCCCCCACCGCCGACCCTCCCCCGCCACATTCGACCCCCCCTCCCACCGACGCCAACCCTCCCCTGCCGCCGCTGTCAGGTACCTTTGCTGGTGGGGGTCCCCAACCCCCACCAGCCGAAGTCCTCTTCAGCGCCAGTCTCTGGCGCGTTACTAATTTGGATTCTGTTTCTGTGAGTCCTGACACCATAGGAGCCGACTCTGTGGGTGCTTGAGCACCCCCAATATTGAGAAAATTCCTTGTATGTGTCTAAGGAGGGGTTATTTCCATTGGGCTTAGCACCCTCAATAATTTTGAAAAGTTGGCTCCTATGCCTGACGTCCTGCACGTAGGAACGTGCAGGGCGTCAGGACTCACAGAAAAAGAATCTAGATCAGTGAACGCGCCGGACTCAGAGACTGGCGATGAAGGGGACTTCAGCTGGCGGGGGTTGTGGACCCCCACCAGCAAAGGTACCTGTTGGTGGCGGGGAGGAGGGGGGTCGAAAGGGACTGGGGAGGGGCAGCACCACCGGGGGGGGGGGGGTCAAAAGTGTCGGGGAGGGGGCTAAAATGTGCCCCCTCACCGAAGTATGGCTAGGCACCACTGTTTATGCTAGCATAAACATGGCATAAGTGGTTGCACCTAAAGTTTGGCGCATAACCACAGACTTCCTAGTGTTTTAGAACAGATCTGGCTCACAACTCTGCCATCATAGAATACTAGATTAGTGCCCCGTGTTTGACACCTAACTTTTAGTGACCTATAAATTTACCCCTATATATTATACATCAGCTCTCACTTATTTTCAATATTTGGATTTGTCTTTTACGAAAAGCAGTTCTTGCTTTCTAATCACGTACCATCTCTCGCTTGATCTCTCCTGACAACAGGATCCTGCAGGCGTGGCTAAAGTTATTCTAGGTTTTACACATGGAAAAATGTTACAGGTGTCCAGACTTTTTCCATGCAACAGAGTGTAAGAGCTCCAGCTTCTACCAAATTAGGGGCCTTTTGACTAAAGCTTAGCATGCACTAAATGACAAGAAGCCTATTTTATACATATGAGCTTCTTTGTATTTAGCATGCACTAAACTTTAGTAAAAGGTCCACCTTACTTTCGTTTAATTTTTGATTTCTAGTCTGTCTGTCTTAGCTGGTCAGCCACTTCAGAGCTTTTATAACTCTTCTATGAATACAGATAAGTTCATTAAACAGCATAAAATAAAAGAAAAAGCAAGGATACCACATGTTTTAAGAATACTATCATTCTTATGCCATGTCTATGGCAGGTGTAAACATGCATTCCTAAATGCAGCACTTTGTTTATTTATTTAGGATTTATTTACCACCTTTTTGAAGGAATTCACTCAAGGCGGTGTACATCAAGAATAAGTCAAACACAGGAAATAGACAATTATAGTAGTAAAAACATTCAAAAAACAAGACATGGCATAGTATGCTGTATTATAATGTCAACACAATACGCAATAAAACATTTTAGCATGTAAAATGAAGCTATTCTGTAACATGAACATAATTGTGGGAGCTGCCCACATGAATGTTTCCCTTATACTTGCACTTGTGGACTAAGATTACAGAATAATACTTAGTGGCCAATTAGCACTTACCCCGAAATTCTATAAATGGTGCTTAAAAATTGTATGCACAATTTAATTAAACTAGCCAATTAGTGCAGATAATTGGGTGTTAATGATCAATTATCAGCACTAATTTGTCTTAATTGAAATGTATGCATGCATTTTTAGTTACACGCCTCCGAACAGGGGACACAGCCATGGGAAGGTCATCGGTGGATTGGGGGCGCTCCTAAAATTTATGATTGCTGTTATAGGATAAGGGTGATCTGTGCCAAATTTAGAAGCGAGGATTTACACCAGGATTTACTTGTGTGTAAAGTTAGGTGCTAACTCCCAGATTCTTTATAGCGCAACCTAAGTTGTGCGCGCAAATCTGGTCATATTCTGGATTTGTGCGCACAACTTAATTAACTTACAAGCCAATCAGCACCAATAATTGCTAATTAACAAGCAATTATTAACACAAATTGGCATTAGTTAGAATTTGTGCGCACAACTGTCTAAGCGTATTCTGAAATGTGATGTGTGTAAATTCGAAGTCGCATAGTTGAAGACAGGGCATGACCATGGATGTGGAATGGGTGGTTCATGGGTGTTTCTAAAATCTATGCGTGTTGTTATAGAATATATTTGGTCCTTGCCTAATTTAGGCGTTGGCATTTATACCAATTGCCTGCAACTAAATTTAGTTGCACAGATGGGCACTCGTATTCTATAGACTGTGCAGAAATGTAGGCATATTCTATAAAGTATGCCTAAATTTAGGTATACTTTCATTGCCAATTTTTTATGCTTGATATATAGAATCTATCCCTAAGTGTATTCTATAAACGGTGTCTAACTTTCAGTGCCATTTATAGAATAGCGCTTAGCATGTTATTTTTTCGGTGCCAATTTTTTGGTGCAATTTATAGAATTTGGTCCTTAACATGTGAATTGTAACATCCACGTGCATAAGTGCATGTTCTATAATCTGAGCGCATGATAGGCTCAAGTGTTCATGTTATAGAATGAGGGGGATAATGCATCTCGATCACTACAACAGAAACTCTCAAACTGCCATATACACTGAGGTAATCTGAGCCATTCATCATTCCAAGAAGGCTGACCTAAAAAAGGAAGTTTTTTAGTCCCCCTTTTAAAAGGATCTAATTGAACCTCCATCTGCAGAGATCATGTGGGAGGGAACTCCATAATGTAGGAGCTGTGAAAAAATGCTGGTTCTCTAGTAGAATCCTGTCTGGCTCAAAAATATAATGGAATTGCTAATCTATTTGAGTTTGTGATTATAATGTCTTATTTGGACAATGTGGAGTTAATAACTGAGACCAGTGACAGCCCTACAATTAGGCCAAATGAGGCGTGAGCCTCATGCAGCACTTTCCAGGAGTGGCACGCTCCCCTTCCCTCCTCAAACCCGTTCCCCACATTTACCTTTTTTTTTTCATTTCCAAAAGGCAGCAGTAGCAGTGGCAGCGATTCCCATAGGCTGCCCTGGCGCTGGTACTGGCCTCTTCTCCCTACTGTGGATCGCCTCTTGACGTAACTTCCTGTTTTCTCAGAGGCGAGATGCAGTAGACTGAAGAGGCCGGTGCTGGCAGCACTGTGGCAGGGCAGCCTATGGGAATCACTGCTGCCGCCTTTTGGAAAAGAAAAATTAAGGTAAACGTGGGGAAGAGGGTTGAGGAGGGAAAGAGGGAGATGCCAGAACAGGCAGAAGCGGGGGGGGGGGGGGGGGGGGGGGGGGGGGGGGCACATCTCATCCCTGTCTCAGGTGGCAGATTGCCTTGGGCTGCCCCTGACTGAGAGACAAATAATGAGGCAATCCTGAATAAAGTGCTTTATAGGCTAATACCTGAACCTAGTACCACACATGCTACAAACAAGTTTCCCCTCAGTTCCTCTCCACACCCCTTGAAGTGCCATAATACTGCAAATGAAGGTGCCAAGGGGAATGCAAAATGTGGGAAGGAAGTTAGATGGTGTTTTCCCACGTTGTCCAGTAGGAGTTATGGTGCAGCCAGTAGCAATAGAAATATTATTAGCATATACTTTCATTAATATTCTTATTTTTTTTGAACAGTAGGAATATTATTAGCACATCCTAGGTGATCCATCCCTCAATTCTCCTCTCCAGTCCACAGGAGCATGAATAACATTTGTGAAATCGATGTACTATACAACACTCAAATTACTTGTTTTGGGATTACAGCACTCTCTTCTTGTCCTGCAGGAACTGAAGGAGGCTCAGGTGAATTCTCATTGTTTTGTCCACTTCACAACCAAGAAGCCATGAAGTTCTTTTGTGAGACATGCGATGTCTTAACTTGCCGCAACTGTTTGATCCTGGAGCATAAAGATCACAGGTATCTGGAGAGGAAAAGAAGGGAAGGTGTGTGTGTGGGGGGGGGGGGGGGGGGGGGGGGGGGGGAGGAGGGAGGGAGCAGCCATCCCACTGCATTCCTTGGTAGCTCCCCAGTAAGAGACTGGGGAATTCTAACAAGGACATCTAAAGTTGGGTGCGGAAATACATTCTAACAGATGCAAGGCACTGAACAGCAGACTGGCATGGAAATACCCTTATGCATCCAGTTATAGGATAGTTCTTGTATTTTTACGTGGCCATGGGAAGGGCATGGGCGGGTCAGAGGCATTCTGGAAAATTGCACGCAGTTTTATAGAACACCGCGGATGCATGCACAGCTTACACACCAGAATTTACACCAAGTTTCAGTTGGTGTAAGTCCTCGCGCCCAGCTCTGTTTTATAATGAGTGCTCATCCTGGAGTGCCCTTTATAATATAGTGCTAGGCGCCAGTTTTTTTTCCGGTGCCCAACTTGAGGTGCCATTTACTAAATCCAGCCCAGAGTGTGTTGTACCCTTTCTGTATTGGTCTTAAGCATGGGCGTAGTTTGGGGGGGTCAAGGGGGGGGGGCATTGCCCCCCCCCAAAAGCAGGGCTGGCTAAAAATCTGCAGTCAGCTCTTCTCCCCCTCAGCTCCCGGACAGGCTTCATCTTCGTTCCTTCTTGCCCCCCCCCCGCGATCACGTTTAAACCTTTTATTTTCCTCACAGCGACGGCAGTGAAGCACACAACACAGCGGGCTCGCCTCCAGCCTTTCCCTTCCCTCACTCAGTGTCCCGCCTTCTTGCAATGATGTATTTCCTGTTTCCGTGAGGTGGGGTCATTGTGTGAGGGAAGGGGAAGTCTGGAGGCGAGCCCGCTGTGTTGTGTGCTTCACTGCCGTCGCTGCGAGGAAAATAAAAGGTTTAAACATGCGTGGGGGGGGGGCAGGAAGGAACGGATAGGAAGGCTGTCAGGGAGCTGAGGAAGGGCAGGGAGAATTGCTGGACATAGATAGGAGGGGAGGGGGAGAGAAGAGATTGCTGGACATGGTGAGGAGGGGAGGGCAGGGGGAGAGAAGAGATCGCTGGACATGGAGGGGAGGGCAGGGGAGAGAAGAATTGCTGGATGTGGAGAGGAGGGGAGGGCAGGGGAGAGAAGAATTGCTGGACGTTGGAGAGGAGGAGAGGGCAGGGGAGAGGAGAATTGCTGGACATGGATGGATAGAGGGGAGGGCAGGGGAGAGAGGAAATTTGCTGGATATGGAATGGGTGGAGGAGGGGAGAATGGAGGGTTGCTGGACATGGATGATGGAGGAGAGGGCAGGGGAGAGAGGAGAATTGCTGGATATGGATGGATGAATGGAGGGGGCAGGGGAGAGAGCAAATTTGCTGGATATGGGTGGATGGAGGAGAGGGCAGGGGAGAATGGAGAGTTGCTCGACATGGATGGATGGAGGGGAGGGAAGTCAGGAAGGAGATGCACATGGATGGAGGGGAGGGAAGAGAAGAGAAACGCTGGACATGGATGGAGTGAAGGGCAGGGAAGAGAGGAGAAATGTTGGACAAGGATGGAGGGAAGGAATGACAAAGGAAGGAGATGCACATGGTTGGAGGGAAGGGGAGTGAGGAGAAATGCTGGATATGGATGGTTGGGAAACTGCTGAATTTAAGGGCTGGATCAGAACACTTTGAGGGCAGATACTGAAACTGGAGGAAGGATAGGGACAGGGCTACAGGTGGTAGACAGGACGCATAAGGACACAGTAGGATGGTGGACATGGTGAGTGAAAAACTATCAAATGGAAAGACACTGCATAAAACAGAAGACACTGGGACCAAAGTGAATAGAAAAACTAAATGATCAGACAACAAAGGTAGAAAAGAGTATTTTCAGAATTTATTAATTGGAATATGTCAGCTTTTGGAAATGTGCATCTGTGATATTTTGCATGTAAGTTTCAATTTTTCTGGTATTGCTGCATGCTAAGTCTGACTTCTTGAGGTAACTTTCCAGTTCAGTATTTTGCCTTCATATTTTTTTTATTTCTAGTTCCTTGTGTCAAATCTGTTGTGTCATGTATTTTTCATGTGTGATCAAGATGCAGTATTCTGCTAGCGTGTAGTATTTGCAGCCCTTTTTGTTTTGGTTTTTTTTGTTTCACTAGGTTGTGTACTGGTGTTTTAGAGCCCGGTGTAATTACAGTGCTGCCTTTCCACGCATAAGGTTGTAGCTTGTCCTGTCCTTGAAATTAGTGCTGTTCTGGTTTGGTAAGGTTATGAGTGTGTTTTTGCACAAGTGTGTTGGCCTTACTGAGGTGGCACCAAAACATCAGAAAGGGTTTTAGAGCCTAAATCATGACACACTACCTCTTGAAGGATCTACATATAGAGCGTATGCATTTCTAAGGTCTAAGGTGGAGAAATACTACTGGAGAGGAAGAGGGAGTGCTGGGTAATGAGGAAGGAAGGGAGAAAGAGCTGGCTTTTTTGGGAATAACCATAATGAATATGTATGAGATCATACATATTCATTATGGTTATTCCCAAAAAAGCCAGCTCTTTCTCCCTTCCTTCCTCCATATTAGCATATTCATTTGCATATATATATGCAAATGAATATATATATATATATATATATATATATATACTAGTAAAAACAGGCCCGTTTCTTACAGAAATGAAACGGGCGCTAGCAAGGTTTTCCTCGGAGTGTGTATGTTTGACAGAGTGTGTTTGACAGTGACTGTGTGTGAGAGCGAGAGAGTGAATGTGCGATTGTGTGTGTGTGACAAAGAGAGAGTGAGACTGTCTCCTCTGTCCGCTGCCCCCCTCCAGCCACTCAGCGATTCTTCTCTCTCCCCTGCGCCCCCTCCAGGCACCCAGCAATTCTCCTCTGTCTCCTGCCCCCCCTGTAGCCACCCAGCGATTCTCCTCTCTCCCCTGCCCCCCCTCCAGCCACCCAGCGATTCTCCTCTCTCCCCTGCCCCCCTCCAGCCACCCAGCGATTCTCCTCTGTCCTCCCTGTAGCCACCCAGTGATTCTCCTCTCTCCCCTGCCCCCCCTCCAGTCACCCAGTGATTCTCTTCTCTCCCCTGCCTCCTTCTCCAGCCACCCAGCGATTCTCCTCTCTCCCCTGCCCCCCTCCAGCCACCCAGCGATTCTCCTCTGTCCTCCCTGTAGCCACCCAGTGATTCTCCTCTCTCCCCTGCCCCCCCTCCAGGCACCTACCAAGTCTCCGTCGCTCCTTTGAAAGCCCTGGCCATCTGTAGCCTTCCCTTCGAGTTCGTTCCCTCCAAGTCCCGCCTTCTGACGTCATTTCCTCTTTCCGCGAGGGCAGGACTCGGAGGGAACAAACTGGAAGGGAAGGCTACAGACGGGCAGAGCTTTCAAAGGAGCGACGGAGACTTGGTGGGTGCCTGGAGGGGGGGCAGGGGAGAGAGGAGAATCGCTGGGTGGCAATAATGGACCGGGCAGGCGGGTTGGGCGTTTTTTACAGACCGTTGATTGGTTCCTCATTCTTGTGATGTTGCGGGACAGTGAGAGCCAATGAAACGCTGAGTTACGAACCCTACACTGCCACAGTGCCACGGAGTCAGCTTCAGAACGTTGGAGATGCTTTTTATTATATAGGATATATTTTATTTTTTTATTTTATTTTTGTTACATTTGTACCCCGTGCTTTCCCACTCATGGCAGGTTCAATGCGGCTTACATGGGGGTTAAGTGACTTGCCCAGAGTCATAAGGAGCTGCCTGTGCCTGAAGTGGGAATCGAACTCAGTTCCTCAGTTCCCCAGGACCAAAGTCCACCACCCTAACCACTAGGCCACTCCTCCACTCCACATATTAGCATATTCACTACAAGTGAATATGCTAATATGCTCCGCCCCATCCTTTGCCCCCCCCCCCCCCCCAAATGAAAGTCAAACTATGCCCATGGTCTTAAGGTTGATTTGTTGCCTTCACCCAGAACTTTTCATTTTTGGTACCATGATCCTTTTGCAGTGTCGTTAATTACCACATAAGGAGGTTTGGTTTGATTAGAACTAGCACTGGATGACCTGCAGTTTATTTCTAGTCCTTGTTCTGTGTAGCTGCATACATATAAAAAATTGTAGGCAGGACCATAGTTGACAAGGGTGAGAATGGATATACTGAGCAGGAAATGAACAGAATAACACACAGAAGAAAGGAATGGAATTGATGGGGGGGGGGGGGGGGGAGAAGAAAGGAAGATGCAACATGTTCTACACAATTATATGTTTTTCACATAATGATTCTGGTGTTGCTGACTATGAGAATATACAGTTAATCCATTTTCATGCTGGGAGCTATCTACGTTGTTTCTTCTTTTGCCTAGGTTTAGACATCTTGATGAAGCTTTGCAGAATCAGAGGATTCTCTTAGAGAATGTTACAACTCAGGTGGAAGAAAAGAAAATTGCCATCCAGGCAACAGCTAAACAGATTGAAGAGAGGTACAACGCTATTTATTGCTTCCAACATAAGCAGAAGTTTCCTTTCTCTTTAATCCCATAAAATCGACTGAAAAAAATTAGTTAATTTTCACCTCTAAAATTATCAATAGAAATCAAACAAAATAAAACATGGAAAAGAAAATAAGATGATACCTTTTTTATTGGACATAACTTAATACATTTCTTGATTAGCTTTCGAAGGTTGCCCTTCTTATTTCCGATCTGAGGAAGAAGGGCAACCTTCGAAAGCTAATCAAGAAATGTATTAAGTTATGTCCAATAAAAAAGGTATCATCTTATTTTCTTTTCCATGTTTTATTTTGTTTGATTTCTATTGATAACCTTAAGAGTGGACTAACACGGCTACCACACTCCTCCACACCTCTAAAATGAAAACAAGTAAAGATTGCAGCCTCAGTGTTTAAATGGCAGCACCTATACATGCAGATTTATAACATGGGACACTACATGTGGAACTTGCAAAATCGACACTTCCATGTGGAAGCTGCCAGGCCATGACCTTGTTGCAGGATGACTAGGACTTTCTCCTCCTAAGGGTTGTGAATATTGCCTCTGCAGCATCCCTGACTGGCCCACAAATGGAAGACCTGTTCGAGGATTTGAACCCAGTTTCTCTGCCAGTGAACCAGCTCCCCCATCAGTATGCAGTGCTCAAAGTTTAAAAGCCAAGTAGAATATATGATAGAATGCTACCAGGAAGATTATTAATAATAGCTCCAATAGCTATGACACAGCTGTTAAGCATTTTAATTACACAGGTTGCACTCTAATGCAATGGGGAATAATCTGAGGAGCTGAACAAAAATAAAAAGAGATCCATCCCAGTGTATTCAAAATACAGAAATTGCATGCTAAGCTTGGAAGATATAAGATTTGATTTATTAATTTGTTCGCCATTTGCAAAGCGTCAAAGCAGATTACAATAAAACATTAACACCCCTTTGCCTGGGCACTTCTGGGTCAGGGGTCAGAGAGGGGCTGGAGCCCTAGCATAGGGCAGACTCCGTCAGACCCTTATTCACTAACTCACTCACTTGGCACCTGGTGCCTCTACCTGGGGAAAGAAGTGTTAGTGGGTGGGATGACCCTCTTGTCCCCCAGGAAACTCAAAATCATGTCCAAAACTCCTGTGGGAAGTAAGGTTGACAGTTAAACAGGATGTCTTGAGGGGACAGCAATACACTCACTGTCTAATCCAAAATGACCACTTCACAGTCAGCAGTTTAAAACTCAAACGGTTTATTCTTCAACTTGAAACCACAGGAACATTGCAACTGCATAAACTCCCCTTCAGTTTTTGCAATCTTTAAATAAATTGTTCTGATATTCCCCAGGGGAACTCCTGTATTCTCCTCCCTTAGGGTATATTTTACAAGGCACTCTGAAACAGGATTATTTACACTTTGTACAGCTCCAGTCCATGCCTATCCCCACAGATAGTGTTCCAAAGGCTGTGCTCCTCTCTGTGTTTCAGGTTCAGACCCTACTGGTCTGACCTCCACCCAGGGTGACTTTTGCATTGGCCCACCCTGGCCTCAGAATGGGCACTCCCTGGCTCCTGTCCCGTGTTCCTGGGCTGGGTCTCTTCACTGTCTTCCCAGAGCTCACTGCCTTTCCAGAGCTCTCCTTCACAGTTACTGTTTTTCTAAGCAGCAGTTCCCCTTGTCTTTAGTTAATAGATTCACTTCTTTGCATGCTTGCAGGCCCCCATTCTCCCCCAGGAACCGACGACCCCCCCCCCCCCAGCGACAGGAGGGGCTGGAGGTCCACCGGACCTCAGATCCCCCCAACACAGTTCAGGGAGGACTGGCGATCCGGTGGGTCTCCAGCCCCCTCTAATTCCCCAGCATTAGCAGGGGGGTCCCTGGTGGTCCAGTGTCAATCCCCCTACCCCCTACTCCCCCACCCCCTATCTTGAGTTGGAGAAGGGAGGTAGCCTGCCTCCCTCTTCTTCCTTCTATGCCACCTGCAAAATGGTGACGCCTAGCCATGCCCTTATATGGTGTGAAGCCCCACCCAGCGCATCCCAGGATACACTGGGCAGGGCTGGGCACCGCCATTTTGCAGGCGGAGTAGAAGGGAGGGAGGCAGGCTACCTCCTTCCTCCAACTCAAGGTTGGGGGGGGGGGGGTAGGGGGATTGACACTGGACCACCAAGGACCCCTTGCTAATGCTGGGGGGTTAGGGGGGCTGGAGACCCACCGGATCTCCATCCCTCCCTGAACTGTTTCGGGGGGGGGTGTTGGGGGGACTGCCCCCCTGTCGCTGGGGGGGGGGGGGGGGGGTTGGTCGTTCACTGGGCCACCAGGGACTTTTTAGAAATGCTGAGGGGAGTTAGTGGGGGCTGGAGACCCACTGGATCTCCAGCCCTTCTTGAACCTGGGGGGATTGCCGGGGGGACTGGAGGTCCGCTGGAACTCCAGCCCCCATTTTGCCTTGCTTGGGACAGGGGTAGTTGGGGTCTGGTGGTCCCATGGACCTAGGATTACCATATTTTGTCCCCCAAAAAGGAGGACACATGCCCCACCACCACACACCTGCCCCGCCCCCTTTCACAACCCGCCCTGCCCCTTTCACACTCTGCCCCACCCCCTTTCACGCCCTCACTCCGCCCCTGTCACATTTCCCCTCCCCCTGTCACACCCCATCACCCCCCCTCCCCGTCACCCCCCTCCCCTTATCTTACTACTGCCCTGGTGGTCTAGTGACCTCTTCGGGCTGGTGGACAGACAAACGGGCAGATTGCTAGCCTCCCCTCCCCTTACTTACTACTGCCCTGGTGGTCTAGTGACCTCTTTCGCCCTCTTTCCTGCCCGGAGCGCTGCCCTGCATGCATCCTTCCTGTTGCTGATCGCGGCGCCGATTCAAAATGGCCGCCGAGAGTTGACGTCTCTGAGTTCCATAGACTACGTCTGCCAGACGGTAAAAACTGTCATAGCACTGACATCCAGTGGCCTCCAGATAGGTCCGCACGATGTTGAGACTCTCCAGCGCTCTTGCAAAAGTGACAGGAGGAGGTTGTTGAATTTCATCAGCGTGTGCCTCGGTGCTCATTTCTTCATCTGTTCCATCATCAGCAGTTGTTGCCTGCATGTAGGAGGATATCTCAACATCAGTGATGTCTTCAGCTGTTTGTAGATCGTAATCAACAGCTACGTAGCGATGGGATGTCAATAACCTCGTCATCTGACACGTTTGCAACAGCTGCACCTGCTTCATCCCTCTTCACATCCTTAACAAAGCTTGCCCGCTTGTAGCACCTTGACGTTAGACAGTCTGACATCATCCCTGTGTGCAGCACAGTTATCACAAAGCAGCCAAATCTGACGCTTTTGTGCCCGCATTCTAGTGTTAACTTCTTTAGCCACTGCTTCCAAATTTCCCCAGTCATCCACGAATTTGCGTTAGCCTCATATGACACAGGAAGTCGCTTAACTTTCTTGAAGCAACAGGGCTGTTTGCTCTTTCCAATGACGAGGGGTTCCAACTTCTCACTCCTATCCATATTGCAGCAAAGGAGGATCGTCAGTCGGTCCTTCGATGTTTTACCTCCAGTAGTTTCGGCATGTTTGAATGCAAGTGTTCCATCAGGAATCGCTCGCCAGTAGAGACCATTTTCATCAGCATTGAAAATGTCACGAGGTGCAAACTCATTCAAGATGGTAGGAATTTAGGAAGAACTGAAACAACCCAATTTTCAGCACCAAAGTCATCAGCGTCTTGTTTCTCACCATGCTGTTTCTTGAATTTTATGCTGTTCCTTTCCTTCCATCTTTCCAACCATCCAACAGTGGCTTTGAATTCAGTCAGACCAAGACTTTTACCTGGTTAGCTTTCTCCATAAGCAGTGAACCACTGACAGGAAACTGTCTGCTCCTGACTCGAGAAAACCACCGAAGAAGAGCATATTCTACCTCCTCAGCTTTTCCCGCACGTTTTCGTTTCCGTTGTGGATTTGTATTGTTTTGCCAGTCTTCTAGAAGCTGGTCTTTCTGCTTCAAGACACGTGAAATTTGACTGGTATTGACACCATATTCTTTCGCAATAGATGCTTGACTTTCTTTGTGTTCTAATTTTTTAAGAACTTCTATTCGTTCAGCCAGTGTTAAAGTCTTACAGTTCCGCTGCTTCCGCCACGACGACGACAACCCCGGTGCATGCTCCAACAACATTCTTTCCCCTTATCTGCCTGGGGCAGTTAAAGAGGCAGTAAATTTGAAATCTCGGTTGTCATGCACCAATCAGCTTCCATATTCCATGCACGTGCTTATGCGGAGTCTTTCCTCCAGAGGTGCGGTCTTGAACCATGCATATAAGCGAATCTTGCACTTATCAGTGGTGCGCTAAAACGAAGTTTGTCCCCATAGAAATTGATGGTGGCAAAAAATGGGACCAAAGTACAGCATGCAGTTAAACAGAGCATGCTCTTATCCGACGTGCACTTAAATGGAGTGCACTGAATATATATATTTTTTCAATTTGTGTGCACACAATAATGTTACTGGTGTATCAAATCTTCGCTAGCATCGCTGCTCTCTTGCGTTGGGTACCTTAGTCTTCTCCACATCCACATCTCCTTGGTTGGCGAGGTCAGCTCACCGGCTCAGGAACTCCAGGATACTTACTGCTCTGACTCAAAGAACTAAAAAAAATTAAATCCTGACTCCCTGTGCTTGCTGTGTGTGCTAACCTCAATCAGTATTTTCTTTGGCAAGGGACCTTGTGGGCTAACTAAATTCAAATAAAAAGATAAGCAAGGGCAATTCCTATCTAGCCCTCCCAATATATGACCCCTTTTCTTTTATGTTGTTATACACCCTCTACTCAAACTGGTGGACTGCTAAACTAAACCTCCTAAAGGCAGGCCCTTAACTGCAAGCACTCACAGGGCTCGAGGCTTAGGCTGGGCAGCTGCTTCCCTAGGGCAGGCTTGCTTACGTGTGGGCACTCGAACCAGCAGGCTTCTGTGCTGGATCCTCCTGAGGCAGACACTCTAAAAAAAGTTCCTTTGGAATCTGGGCACTCAGTGCGGGGGAGAGGGGGTGTCTCTCTGTCTCTCTCTTTGTGGGGCTTCTTCCCTTTCCGGATAGGCCTCTTCTTTACAGGACAGGCAGTCACATGGCCAGTTTTCTCCTCTCTGGACAGGCAAGCACACACATGGAGGGATGCGCTGGGTGGACTTTTCTGGGATTCAGGAACCTTGCCACACTGCTCTCTATTCAGCTCTGCACTGCTCCTAACACGTCTCAGCTCCCCAGTGTGGTCCCTCTTCCTCCTCTGCTTCTCTCTCTGCCTGAAGAATGGCCTCTGTGGCTACTGCTATAGCTCCTCTTCTTGACCCCAGCTCACCTGTTCCCCTGCAACTCGGCTCCTCTTTTGCCCCCGGCTCACTCTAGACCCCCTTCTCCTCCTCCTCTGTTCCTGTCTGCTTTGGTGCCCGGCCCCTTACAGGACTCAACAGTTCTCTCTGTTCATCTGGGGCTCGTCAGTGGGTACTTCTCTTCCAGCCTGCAGCTCACTCCTGCTTGGGTTTGATCTTCTTCTCCTCCAGCCTGAGAATGCCCTCCTCTGCCCCAGCTTGCACACTCCTACCTGGATCCGATCTTCCCCTCTCAGAGCATGCTTTCACCCTCTTCTCTTTGCCCAGGCTTGCTTCTCTTTCCCAGGTTGCCTCTGGGCTGCTATTCTTTTTCTTTATTCCACCCCTCCTGTCCCCTGGATTGGCTTGAAATTCACGCCAATCTATGGGTCAGGCTGCCTCCTGCCACCTCAGTGGTCCAAATTCATGCCCTTTAGCAGATCCTGGCTCCTATTAGCTGCCTTCCACACTGCCCCTCAAGATTGTCTTACATGCCCCTCAAGCTCCCAGCTCTCCCTGGGGCCTCAGACAGCCAATCAGAAGCCTTGTAACAGGCTTCACTGCACATCCCCCCGCAGTTACAAACTCATAAAATTTAAACACACCTCTAGCATCTATGGGCACCTGAGCTCTTAGTTTTATAACAGTGCTGCAGCACTTCAAACCCTTTAAACATTTTAACTAAAAGGTGTCAGTGCTGTTTCTAGGCTGCCCTGAGACCTCTGTATCTCCCTATCCTCTGCAAGATGCCCCCCTCTCTGGGGCAAGGTAAAGGCTTCTTTTTTTTCTATACTTGTTTGGAACAGTGCGGGGCTTTTGATCATCTGTGCCTGGAGACCTCTTGCCTCAGGGCCTCTCCAAATTATTCTGCCTCCTTTCCTGAGCCCTACTTCTCTGACTCAGCCTCTGATATGACAGGTTTAGCGCCACCTGCCATAAAGTGGCTAAACTGCAACCTCAGTGAGGGAGTGTTCCTAGGGACTCCTGTCACTATACCGTTCACTCCCTCACACAGACAATAAAAATGGCATTCTAAGAATATTCTTTCATAAGATATAACACAGTCTTCAGATACTTCCTAAATAAAATATAGCTCAGCTCTTGTCTGAGCTCCAATATTCTGAATACAAGGACCTGCAGATGTAAAGGTCCTCTCCTGCATTGTAGTGTATTTAATCTGTGAGAGCAAAGGTGGTGCAAAAACAAAACAAAACAAAACAGAACAAACAAACAAACAAACCCTGTAGTGATTATCGCAGTTTACAAACTATTTTACAAAAACGCTGTAATATAAAGCTGTAAAATTGTAATTAACTTTTAGAAGAAATTATAATTCAGTGTCATACAGGCAACAAAATACTGTTTGCTAACTGTAGCTGATACTGAGCCTCTGACAGTCAGTGTTTTTTTTTAAATGCTGACTGCCATAGGTTAAACAAACAAACAAACGGATATTCAGAGTAGTATCTGGATAGTGACCTGCTGCTGAATATTCAGTTAGCGCTGAGCGGTTGTACTGTGCTATTTGATTTACAGAGGCAGCTATCCAGAAAGCTATCTGTGTAATGTTAGGACAGCCTTTTTGCTGTCCTAACTTTTTCCAGGTAGCTACCTGGTAAATGGTTTGAATATCACTGCTAATCGGATAACCTATGGCTCCGCTCATGGATGACACCAGCTTTGTCCAGATACTGCCAAGGCAGAGGAAATATACTACTGTTCCATCCAGTTAGTGTTGCTAAATGTCTCTCTCACTTATCTGGATAGGAACTGCTCCTGTCTGGATCAGTGCCTTTAAATATCAATCACTTAAAGTTCTAGGAGTGATATTAGACTCTGGTCTTTACTCTGAAGTCTTTTGTTCAGAAGTTAATTTTCACATCTTACTTTCAACGTCGATTGCATAGAAAATTAACAAATATTCTTCCCCCTCTGATTTTCAGAGAGTGCATCAGGCATTGATGCTGGTGAGGTTAGACTGTTGCAATTCATTGTGGTATTTTATATCTATGACCCTTTTTAAGGCTCTTCAGTTTTTTTTATAAAGCTGCCCCATTGCTAACAGGTTTGCCTTGTTCTGAAATGTGACTTCTACTCTTGTGGATTTGCACTGGCTGCCAGTATTTTTGGTGTGTTACATTTAAGATTATTTGCTTGATTTTTTTTTTTTGTTCTCTGGTGGCTGATGCTCCTTTTTATTTTGTTGATTCTTTTAAACTTTATGTTGGTGGAAGAGACTTGCAGTCCAAAACAGAAAGGTTGGTTCAAATGCCTTCTACTAGAGTCTATAGACTGGTAGAGACACGTAATCATTCTTTTACAGTTGGTGGGTCTCTTGAGTGGAATTGCTTGCTTAATTAGGTTGGAGTAGTGACTAATTACTGTAGCTTCAGAAAACAGGTGAAGAAAATGTTGTTGTTTTTTGTAAAGCATTTAAGAGCAGTCAGAAAACTTAGCGTAATAGCCTGGATTTACTATTTTTTTCTTTTGTAAAGATAAGATTGTATGATGACTGAACCTGGTATTGTATCTGTGTCATATTGATACTAATTTATGTTCGTATTTGTTTTTGTATGTTTTTATTTGATTTTATATGTGTGTTAATTGTACCCGCCTACATTTGTAGAAAGTGTGAGAAATGTGTTAAATAAAAATATATAAGCAGCACAAAGTCTTGTGTCCTCCTACAGGCTGTTCGAAGTAAAGCACCAGCGCAGGAAACTGGAAAATCAGATAAAAATGGCAAAGATGGTCCTTATAAATGAAATACATAAGCGAACAAACACTCTTCTAGAGCAGCTCGAGGTGAGTGTATTGGGCAGGAGAATGGTCCTGTTACAATGAGCTCTTACATGAGACTAGGGTTCAGGTCTGCTGTTCAGTGAGGGTACAGTAGTGTATTGTAGGGGTAATGAAGTTAATCTCTTGAGAGGAAGGGAGGAAGGATAGTTGGATACTACAGAGCAAGCATTAGCAGAAGGCACTAACTCCCTAATTCTATAAAGTTGGGCACTCATAAGACCATTTAAGTGCCTGACTTAATTGTTCAATGAGATGCTAATTGGCCTTAACAATCAATAATTTCCAATTGGTATTAGTAGTTATTACTTGGTTCTAATTGGCAATTACGCATGTAATTGACCTTATTCTATAAACTGGGTGAGCAATTTCCATAGTGCCCATTTGCAAGGAGGGCGTGGATCTGGGAGGGAATACCTAGGAATTACGAGCACGCGTTATAGAATACTATCAGTTATTCACCTAACTGCCTCCAGTTAGGCTTGAGCAATTATTATTATTATTATTAGCATTTGTATAGCACTACCAGACACACGCAGCGCTGAACACATGACACAGAGAGACAGTCCCTGCTCAATAGAGCTTACAATCTAAAAATACAGACAGACAAGACAATTAAGGGCGAGGGAAGTACTGGGTGAGAAAAGAACAAGGGGAGGGCAATTGAGTAGTGGCTAGGAGCCACTGGTATTTATACTAGCTTTTTGCTTGCACTTAAAATTAGGTGTGGAACTATGGACCTATGCTGGTATTATATCATGACAGTTCCACGCAGCGTTGTTGATCGATTCCTGTGGCAGGCTATCCCAGATCATCTACAGTGCTTTCTTGAGTTTGGCAATTATTTTTAGCTTTGGGTGGCTGTTTTGATAGGCCTCTAATATTGCTCCCCAGATAAAAGTCTAGGTCACTGTGACATCATTAACAGTAAGCTAGTACCTCATTTTTTCCCAAATAATGGTAGTTTTACAGTGCATACATTTTTGAACGTGTGAAAATCGCTGTGTGGTCAAGCTAAAAAGTCTGTAACTTCACCATGTTAAACGATAATCTCATTCCACTCAGCATAAATGTAGACAGTAACAACAAATAAAGCTGCAAAATTTCACTTTGAAATTCCAGGTTTCTGAGAAACAGTAAGAAATTGTAGGGGATTACTTTTTTTTGCCTCATCCGGCAATACAATTTAGAGGTAATTTTCTAAAATGTTTTCCCTCGTAAAAAGACTTTTATAACATTATTTCATGATTAAAAGTATGTACAGTGGAATTAGGCATATATTTCTACGCAACTTTGGAGTAAGTGTTTTCAGGGCAGGAGTCGCACTTTATCGGAGGAATTTTATATATGGCGCCAAGTGTTAGGCACTACTCCTATGCCAAATGTTTGGCATGGAAAAGGATTCTAATGGATGCAAAGCACAGGAATGGGGAGAAATGGCAGATCCATATGAAAACACACTTACATGCCCATTTATAGAATAGCACTGAAGTGTTTTTCTGCAGATCTGTAAAGGGGTGTGGCCATGGGAGGGGTACAGGTGGGTAAGGGGCATTCCCTTAAAATGCACGCAGTGTTATAAAATTCGGGGATCTGCATCCAACTTGCATGCCATATCTGGTTTCAGTTGGTGTAACTCCTTGTGCCCAAAGTTTGGGTAGCTTGCCAGGTGCCCTTGACCTGGATTGGCCGCTGTCGGGGACAGGATGCTGGGCTTGATGGACCCTTGGTCTTTTCCCAGTATGGCATTACTTATGTACTTATGTAAAGTTGAGTGCGGATCCCGGCACTATACTGATCCCAAACACCTGTTATAGAATACCGTTCAGCACTGATTATTTTCAGTGCCGAATTTTGAGTGCCATTTACTGAATCCAGGCCTATGTGTGTATGTCCTATATAATAATTCTCACCTCCAACGTTCTATGTGTCTGGCTGCCTGTGTCCATGACTTTCTTCACAGATGGTCTGCTAGGCTCCGAAGCCCTAGCTGACGTCACTGGACCCATTATGATGTGAACCCAGGGGAAAAACCAAACCTCACAGCTGATCCTCTTCCTCCCTCCCCCCCAAACTGCCTCGTGAAAATAGTTCACCGCCAAAAAAAACAGAAAAGGCTCGAGACTGCCTGATGGCTGTGACACACTGAACAGCCTCCCTCCACAGTTACCGCTGTGCTGGCCATCGCGCTGAAGTATGGAACAATGGTGATGGTAGTGACACGCTGAACTCCCTCCACAGTTACCGCTGTGCTGGCCATCGCGCTGAAATATGGAACAACAGTAAGGAGGGAGGGGATGATCGCTAACTTGAATGACTGTTCCCTGTATTCAACTCGGACTGAAGGGGGGGGCCTGCACCTTGAACGGAAGGGGGGCCTGCACCTCAGACAGAAGGAGAGGAAGGGAAGGAGGGGGTCATGGAACTTGGACCCACACACACACACACACACACTCTGTCACACTGTATCTCTCTGTCACACACACACACTCTGTCTCACACACAAACACAGTCTTTCACTCTCTCTGTCTCACTCTCACACATACTCTCTCTCAGACACACATAGTCTGTCTCTCTCTCTCTGTCTCACACACACTCTCACACACACATACACTCTGTCTCACTGCCCGCCCCTGTGGTCCTGCAGAGGGCCTGGACTGCGGATGTTACTGCCAGAAAGGAGGGATGGAGAGCACCCTCACATTGGCACTGTCACACATACACACTCCGAGGAAACACACACACAATATCTCTCTCATACACTCTGTGACACACACACTCTGACACAGTCACACTCTCTCAGTGACAGACACACACACTCTCTAACATACACACTATCTCTCTCTCTCACAGACACTGTAGGTGAATCACTTTATTTATGTATGTCTAACACAGTCTCACTGTGTTTCTCACATTCACTCTCCCTGTTTATGTTTCATACCCTGTGGCTCTCTCACACACACAGGCGCAATGACAGACAACCAAAGATCATCAACTACACAAAATGAGGAGAAACAAACAGAAAGGAAAAGAAAAAGTGCAGAAGCACAAAGAAGACAGCGATTAGCAATGAATGAAGACGAACAGGCACAAGAAAGACAAAGAAATACTGCAAGGAAAAGGGAGCAAAACCAAAACATGACAGAAGAACAAACTGCAACTAGAAGACAAAGAAAAACAGAATTACAAAGGAAAAGAATAAATGAAATGACAAATGAACAGAGAGAAATTCACACAAAAAGGCACACTGAAACACAACGGAAGAAAATACAAAACATGACAGATGAAGAACGGGAAAAAACCCCCCAAAGAAGAACATATTTACAAACAGAAAAAGAAAAAAGAAATTATAGAAAAACACATAAAACAGAACAGCAAAACAAGAAAAGAAACACAATTGCAAATAACTATACAAATGAAACCAAACAAAAGAAAACATAGTACCAAAACTGATGAGGAGTACGTAAAAAGTAAAAGAAAAAACACAGAAGCACAACACAAAAGGGATGCAGCTATGATTGAAGAAGAAAAAACACTAACAAAAAACCAACAAGCCACTTGAAGCAAAAGGTCAAGGATACAAAACATGAATGATGAGGGAACTGCAAAACAAACACAAACAGAAGACAACAAAGAAAGGAAACAACAGTCTGAGATGACGGATGAACATAAACAAACACACAACAGAAACAAAACAGAAATACTACAGGGAACAAAAGAAGAACTTACAGACAAACAACGTAAAACAACAACTACACAACCTGATGAGGAACAGATACACATTAAACGAAAAAGAGCAGAAGCTGAAAGAAAGAGACGTAATGCACACACTGAACATAAAAAAGCATGGGAGAATGAAGAAGCCACTGCAAGAAGAAGAGCAAGGATAGAACATATGACTCATGAGAAAAGTAACAGGAAAAGAAAAGCAGAAACAGAAAGGAAACAAATTGCAGAAATGACGGACCAAGAATGAGAAACACACAAAACTAGGCATGCTGCTATACAAAGAAAAAGATTAGAAACAATGACAGAGCAACAAAGAGCTACAAATAGAAAGAGAAAAGCATATTTAGAACAACAAAGAAACAAACAAACAAACAAATGACACAGATACAGAGAACAAACAGACAAAGTCAAAAAAACAAAAACAAGGCAAATAATTTACAAAATGTCAGAGCACATAAGACAACAAACCACACAAAATAAATCACATTTTACAAGCAAAACAGGTCAAAAACAGAAAGAAAAAACAAACAATATAGAAACAGCAGAAAATAATGACAGTACAAAAAATACAAGGACAGTACAGTGCACAACTGATACCAAAGGAATTGCAATAACAGACTGTGTCAATGAGAATGACATTCAGTACTATAGTTGTGGACAGATAAATGCAGTCTGTATATTTTGCAAAGCAAAATTTTTCAAAAAAGAAACACCATCTGACAACCTTTTCACACAATGCTGTAGTAAAGGAAAAGTTCAACTTCCAAAAATTAGGACAAATGAATTCATACAAAAGCTTCTTTGTGGAGAACATGAATACTCAAACAATTTCAGACAAAACATTAGGTCCATTAATAGTTCTTTAGCGTTCGCATCCATGGGGGCAAACATTGCAACACCACCAGGATATGGTCCTTATTGTTTTAGAATTCATGGAAATATTTATCATAGAACAGGAGCACTACATCCTTCAAATGAAAAAGAAAGACAATTTGCACAATTATACATTCTAGATCCTGATGAAGCAGCCATTCAAAGACTACGAACCTCTACAAATGTAAAAATAAATGATATATTAATGAGACAATTAAGTGAATTCATGGCACGAGAAAATCCATTTGCAGATACATGCAAAATGTTGTTTGAAGTGGAAAATGAATGCATCTATAAAGCAAAAAAAACAAACAAACAATAGAACCTACAACAGTATCAGTGGTCATTGTTAAAGACCGTAAAAATGATCAAAGATGATACAATGCTCCTAGAGCCAATGAGGTAGCTTTCATCTTCCAAAATACAGATGGAGAACCTCCGTTACATAGAGATCTAATCATACTTTGCAGAAACAAGCAAAATGAAGAAAAAAAAACAAGAGATAATCAGTGTCTTGGATCCCAATCTGGAAACTATGGTATATCCAATATTATTTCCATATGGAGATCAGAGTTGGGGTATAGATATTCCTTTGTCCAAACAACCAAAATCTATAATCAAACTCAACCACAAATCAAATAAACCAAGAATAAGAGTTACACAAATGCAGTACTATGGGTACCGTTTCGCAATAAGAGATTAATTTAATCCTTTCCTAAGTGCAGGTAAATTAACACAACAATATTTTGTGGATGCATACATTAAAACAGAGGCTAACAGACTTAATTATATTCAAAAAAATCAAAAACAGTTAAGAATTTAAAAATACTCAGGCTTAATGGACCACCTAGCAAGTGAAGCTGCGAATAGAGGAATTACACCTGGACAGGCATTTATTTTGCCATCATCATTTGCCGGAAGTCCTAGAAATATACATCAAAATTATCAGGATGCAATGGCAATAGTTAGAAAATATGGCAAGCCTGACCTGTTTATTACTATGACCTGCAACCCAAGATGGGAAGAAATTAATAACAATCTACAAAAAGGTGAAGCACCACAGTTTAGACCAGACTTATTGGCAAGGGTGTTTCATTTAAAATTAAAAGAATTAGTGCACGATATATGCAAACAGCATATATTTGGTGTTCCTCTTGCTATCATTTATGTCATTGAATTCCAAAAAAGAGGTTTACCCCACGCTCACATATTACTTATCCTCAAGGAGGAACACAAGCCAAAAACAAAGGAAATAACTGACAACATCTTATGTGCAGAAATACCTATAGAAAAAAAAACTTCCCATGACTACATGCAACAGTTACCAAACATATGATACACGGCCCATGCAGTCCGCAAAATGTACATTTGCCATGCATGCTAAATGGGAAGTGCTCTAAACAGTTCCCAAAAACATTCCAAAATGAAACTATGGAAAACTGTGAAGGATATCCTAAATATCGCAGACGGGATAATGGCATTGGTACAGTGTTACATGGACAATTCATTAATAACAGTTGGGTAGTCCCTTATAACCCTTTTATACTTTTAAAATACAACTGCCATATAAATGTGGAAGTATGTGCATCTATAAAAAGTGTAAAGTACCTCTTTAAATATGTATACAAAGGACACGATTGTGCAAATGTACTTATTACCGAGCACAAAATGTACAACATGATGAAATAAAAACATTCACAGACTCAAGATATATTAGTGCTCCCGAAGCTGCATGGCGATTAAACAGCTTTGAAATGCATCATCAATCACATACCATACAGAGATTAGAAGTACACTTACAAAATGAACAGAGCATTGTTTTCCAACCTCAGAAATTTGAAGCAGCAGTAGAAACAGGCAGAACAAGGGACACAACTTTAACAGCCTGGTTTAAATTTAATGCAGAAGACAATAATGCAAACAACATTTTGTATGTAGATATACCTGTATACTATACATTTGATAAAACACAAAGAAAATGGAAAAGTAGAAAAGCTGGACATGACAAAACAATTGAAGAATGTATACAGTACATTTCGCAAATGAACCAGAATGTTACTGTTTAAGGCTAATTCTAATACACAAACCAGGTGCACAGTCCTTTGAAGACAAAAACAGTGGACAATGTTACTTATAAAACCTTTCAAGAAGCAGCAAAAAAACTGGGGCTGATTAAAGATGAAGCTCTGTGGGAGAACACGTTAGAAGATGCAATCACATGCAGCATGCCTCAGCAAATTAGAGAGCTTTTTGCATACATTTGTGTTTTTGCACAAATATCAAACGCTTTGCAACTTTTTAAAAAATACAGAATTTATATGGAAGAAGATTTACAAAAACAGCATGGTTGTGAAGGTGATTGCTTGGTTTATGAACAACTCTGCCTTCAGAAAATACAAGCTGTACTCATTACACATGCTAAAAACCTAGAACAATTTGGTTTACCAAACATCATCCACAGATTAGAAGATCAAAACATTGCCTTTAACGCTGCAGATAAAAAGTGTAAAGCACAAGAAATGCATGAAAAACTAAATAATGAACAAAGAGAAGCATTACAAACAATAGTTTCGGCATGCAATACAAACAATAACTCACACACGTGTTTCTTCCTTGATGGTCCAGGAGGAAGTGGAAAAACGTATACATACAAAACTATCATCAGCACAATAAGAGGAGAAGGAGGAATTGAACTACCTGTTGCATCAACAGGAATTGCTGCAAATCTACTTCCAGGAGGACGAACTTATCATTCACAATTTAAATTACCAGTACCTCTCCTGGAAACGTCAACATCAACTATGCGATTAACATCAAATGATGCTTCCATCATTAGAGATGCAAAAACCATTTATTTATTTATTTGTCACATTTGTATCCCACATTTTTCCACCTATTTGCAGACTCAATATGGCTTACAATAATCTACTATAATAAAACGCATCCTCAACGTTCTGAGGATACTGACGTCACTGAAGTCACTCAGACTCCCAGAACGGTTCGTGGATTCATGGTGGTGAAGCCACCCCACAGACCTGTGCCCCGCTCTCGCGTCAAACGTCATGACATCGAGGACAGAAAAAAAATTTCACTAAACAAACGCACCCACGCACGGGGAGGAGGAGTACCGCGTGTTTCCCTACTCCTCCCCCTGCCGACCCACCTGCGGAAAGGGAAACCACCTCCAAAGCTCCGGAGTCCACAGTTCCGACATCCAACACCCCCCCCCCGCCCGCGCACCAAACCTCAAAAACTAGAAGCCCCGCCCACATAATGGTAGATCCGCCCCCCGCCCCGACCCCCCCCCCCAAAGCTGCAGGTCAAAAGAAGGAGGTCCAACATCCCCCCGCAACAACCCCGTACTAAGCCACCCACCTTCGCGTTGCTTTGCCAGCGGGGGATCTGAAACCCCGCCAGCAACAAGTCCTGTCTGCTGACTACGGCGTCATCTTTGGCGTTGCTAGCCTGTGCAGGCAGCCAGGGCTTCTGTGCGTCTGACGTCCTGCAGGTGCAGGACGTCAGACGCACAGAACCCCGCCCTGTACAAGCTAGCAACGCCAAAGATCGCTGGAGGAGTCTGACTCACTCAGCACACACACAGGACTTCTGCTGGCGGGATTTTGGGTCCCCCGCCAGCAAAACTACGCGACGGTGGGTGCGATGGCCACGGAGGGTGGGATGGCGGCGGCCGGGTGCATCGCCGTGGGTGGGATGGCGGCGGGGGGGGGGGGGGGCATCGCGCGGAGGAGGCGCTTCATTACTTCTTCCTCTTAAAAGCAGGATCCTCCCTCTCCCTCCAAAACTGAACCATACAACACACACACACACACACACACACACACACAAACACACTCTCATCCTCATCTGGCACCGCTTCCTTACCCCCCCCCCCCCCCCACACTTACTCACTCACTCTCATTTGGCCACACTTCCTCAAGGCCCCCCCCAACACACACACACTCTCATCTGCCAGCGCTTCCTGAAACCCTTGCCCCCCCCACACACTCAGTCATTTGGTTGTGGTTCCTGACCCCCCCCCCCCCCCACACACACACTCACTCTCATTTGGCCACACTTCCTCAACGCCCCCCCCCCCCCCCCCACCAACACACACACACTCTCTCTCTCTCTCTCACTCTCTCATCTGGCAGCGCTTCCTGAAATCCCTGCCCCCCACATACACACTCACTCACTCATGTGGCAACACCCCCCCACTACACACACACACACACACACACTCAGTCTCTCATATCGCACCGCTTCCTGAACCCCCCCCCCCACACACATACTCTCGCTCATCTGGCAGCGCTTCCTGAAGCCCCCCCACCACACACACACACACTCATGTGGAAACACTTGATAAACCGCCCCCCCCCCCACACTCACTCACTCATCTCACAGCACTTACAGACCCCCCCACACACCCCTCTTCTTCCAAGCTGAAACCCCCAACACACCCCCCCCACACACACCCCTCCAACACACACACACCTCCAACACACACACAAACACACACACACTCTTTCTCACTCTCATCTGCCAGCGCTTCCTGAACCCCCCTCCCCCCCACATACACTCTCTCTCTCTCATCTGCCAGCGCTTCCTGAAACCCCGTACACACACACAGACACTCACTCTCTCTCATCTGGCAGCGCTTCCTGAACCCCCCCCCCCCCCCCCACACACACACACACTCTCACTCATCTCGCAGCGCTTCCCTCCCCCCCCACACACATACTCTCTCACTCGCATCTGGTAGCGCTTCCTGAACCCCCCGCACCCCTCTTCTTCCAACCTGAACCCCCCCCCCCAACACATCCCCCCTCCCCCTCCTCCAGCACACCAATTGCTTGGATGCAGTGGCGGGAATCTCAGACACCACAGACAGAGGGGAGGGGGCCTGACACCAGAGAGACACAGGAAGGGAGGTATCTCTGTCACACACACACACTCTCTCTCTCTCACATACAATGTCTTTCTGACTCTCACTCTCACACACTCTATCTCACACTGTATCACATTCACTCTCTATGTGTCACACAGTCACTCACACACTCGCTTGGTCTCATACACTCACTCTCACAGAGAATCTGTGTCTCACACACACTCTCTCTCTCTTGCACACACACACACACTCTCTCTCACACTGTGTCTCACATACGCACTTGCACACACTCTCATTCTCACACACACACTCTCTCACAGACACACTCACACCCAGACTCACTCTCTCTCTCACAGACACACTCACACCCAGACTCACTCTCTCTCTCACACACACACACTCACACTTTCACTCTCCCAAACATACACACTCCGAGGAAAACCTTGCTAGCACCCATTTCATTTGTGTCAGAAACGGGCCTTTTTTACTAGTATATCATAACATGCGCCAATCAAGAGAAGATAAACAATTGGTTACAATTATCTGGGATGAATCAACTATGGCACCCAGTATGGCTCTCGATCTGAAGATAAACTAAAGACATAATGAACAACCAAAGACCATTTGGTGGCAAAGTTCTACTGCTTGGTGGATATTTTCAACAAACTTTACCAGTGGTACCTTATGGTCATCCAGCAGACATTATTGAAGCAAGCATTAAGTTTCATGAACTTTGGAAAACATTTAAAATACTGAAACTGGAAAAAAATGTCCGCTCTGTAGACCCTGAGTATAACAAATGGCTTATTACTTTAGCACAAGGAAATCTTCCATGTCCACATGGTTACAAAGATGTTATTGAAATGCCACAAAAACACATTTGTGAGGGCAATATAGTTAACGCCATTTATGGAGAGAAAATTACCCCAGATTATGTTGCAAACTTTGCAAAAAAGGCTATTCTATGCCCAAAAAATTCACAAGTTGACAACATAAATGAGTCTGTTTTAAAAATTTTAGAAGGCAAAACAATTACTTATTTAAGTTCAGACTCTATTCAAGATTCAAATGATGAGGAACATCATTTATATCCTAAAGAGTTCCTTCATGAACAAACACCAAGTGGCATGCCTACCCATAAACTGCATTTAAAAATTGGAGCCATAATTATCCTACTCAGGAACTTAAATACAATGCAAGGTTTAATGCAATGGGACTCGCTTAATAGTGAAAGACTTGAAACAGAATCTCATTATTAGCCAAATAATCACTGGATCTACAGCAGGAACAATTGTCTTTATCCCACGCATAGAACTAGCACCATCTAACAGTGACCTGCCTTTTACATTACTTAGAAAACAATTTCCAGTAAAATTGGCTTTTGCAGTGACTATAAACAAAGCACAAGGACAAACGTTTGAAAAAGTCGGAATCTTTCTACCAGAACCATGGACAACTATATGTAGCATTCTCAAGAGTTAAAACCTCTGCAGATGCAATTGTAAAAGTCATCAATGGACCTGAACAAGGAAAGCTTTTCTCAAATTGTAACAAAGTTTACATAAAAAATATTGTATATAAAGAAACTTTGAAACTGTAAATAAACATTATATCTTATGTCATAATAATTTGAAAATTTAACAAATACAATTTACAAATTATAAATGAAAACAAATATCTTAAATATGAACCCTTCACAATTATTCATTATCAGGACAACACATTTATCAAAACACTTTAGTTAACAAAAAACAACATTACATAATAACCTTGCTAGCACCTGTTTCATTTCTTAAAGAAACAGGCTTCTTATACTAACCGCTCTCTCTCTCTCTCACAAACGCACACACTATCTCTGTATCACACACATACACACACTCTTACTGTCTTTCTGTCACACAGGAACACGCAGAGGAACGCATCGCACAACGTCAACATGCCAAAAAACAAAACTTGAAGCTTAAGGGAAACAGGACGGTTGGTGAACATGGGGTGAGGGCACAAACACACAGACAAATACATTGGGTGAATTACAGTAAAAAAAAAAAACAGCAGGAAAAAGAGGACGGTTGGTGGACATGGGGAGGGGGTTGCTGCACATGGGGGTACGACAGGGCAACACATGAATTACAATTAAAAGAAAAAAAAAAACATGTCATACTCATGGACCATCTTCCTCATTATACACCCTTCACAATTACTCCTTCTCATTATAGCACTTTACTATGAACTGTTTGGTTAACAACAATCAACATATAAATATAACCTTGCTAGCACCTGTTTCATTTCTTACAGAAACGGGCCTTTTTTACTAGTTATAGAATAAATGCGCAGTTGCATGCTAACATTTATGCTTGCTTACAAGCAGGTGTATATGTCTGTGACTCCACTGTAGGTGCAATTGCTGCCAGATTTGTGCTAGTATTTTATAAAGATATATAGGTGCCTATGTGCCTTTATAAAACAGGCGCCTTCTCCACCTCCAAACCTAGCTGCCCTGTTTGAAATTACCCTCCTAAAGATATTTATTTATTTATTTACAGCATTTATATCCCACATTTTCCCACCCACAGGTAGGCCCAATGTGGCTTACAGTAATTTACAAAAGCATATGTCTGTGTATCTGTTTAATGGCTGAATATTATCACTGCAAAGCAACCAGACTTTTCCACAGAACATAAGAATATGTGTGGTATTCAATAAGCAGAGCTAGAACTGGCAAAATTAAAACATGAAATTTAGCACTTCAGCAGACATTCACTTCATCATCGGCCAGAAGTGAATGTCTGCTGAAGTGCTAAATTTCATGTTTTAATTTTGCCAGTTCTAGCTCTGCTTATTTAATACCACAGTGTTTTTGATGAACATAGTCACTGAACATATAAGTGCCAGCTCTGTCTTTGCCCTACCCCAGTGCTGGCCTTTTTACCTACAGACAAAATTGGACTATTTAATAAGTTAAATGGCTTGATTATATTTGTACAAGCATGAACAATCTGTGGATAAGGGAATTATGCACACACAACTTGCTTTAAATGTCAGGCCCGTGACTGCTTATGGGCTATCTGTGGTGAAGGTTTTACCTTTCATTCAAACTGAGACATGGTTGTTGACTTGAGCCGCATGATTGATCTGCCTGTACAGTTGAAGATAAAGTTTAGTAACCATGCTAGACTTTGCAATGCATGCTAAAGATTTTATTCAATCACTTCTTCCTCTGACTGGTATCATAGTAACATAGTAAATGATGGCAGACAAAGACCTGAACTGTCCATCCAGTCTGCCCAACAGTCACCCACATTATCAATTCATGATTAAAACAACAATAAATGTGATATAGAATACTTGATCATGATCTTTCTTTGGCATTTCTGGGGCATAGACTATAGAAGTCCACCCAGCACTGTCTTTACGCTCCAACTACTAGAGTTGCTGTTGAAGCCCACCCCAGCCTATCCGAATCTGTCTTGTCATTTTGTGGGCACTGTCTGGCACTGTCCTCATGTTTCAGCTACTGAAGTTGCTGTCAAAGCCCTCTCCAGCCCATCCTAAACCAGATTGCCACATATGGGACACAGACTGTACAAGTCTGCCCAGCACCAGCCTTAGTTCTTCACAGCTGGAGTCGCCATTTAAGCGCCATTCGACACATCAACACTCATGCAGCCATTTAAGTTTTGTCTTTTATACCACCCATTTTCTAATTTGAGATCCTCTGTGTTCATCCCATGCCTTTTTGAATTCCATCACTGTTTTTGTCTCTACCAACTCACTTGATAGGGCATTCCAGGCATCAACCACCCTCTCCGTGAAAAAGAATTCCAGGTGCCTGCCAGGAATGTGCTCGTATCTGGAGGTGAAAATATAAATGACATTAAAGCTGCAAACCTGGAGATGTCAACATCAGTTTATTTACTGTGTTAATGTCTGAAAGCTGAGGTGATAATTAAAATGTTAACTTCATTTTTAGCATTCCATCATAGATTCAGAAAACCAGGAATCAGTTCAGGAAATAAGTGAAGAGAGATACTGTTCTGTATCCAAGAGCTTATGGTAATACCTAAGGTTCCCATCTCATCCGGGCCACTGTAAAGAGGCTGATCCTATCTTGGTTTTGTCTCATTACAGGATGGAATTGGGGTTTTTGATTTCCAAAGAAAACTAGGATGGTATTCAAGGGAAAAGCAGGAGTGGAACAGTCTGTTCAGGCTGACTTGGGTGAAGTGTCAATCTTAAATATATCTCTGTACCAAACCAAGCGGCATTCTTTTGAATGGAAAAATAATTCTTTGTGCCTAGAAGACAGACTGCAATTCATCTTTGATATATTCAGTTTTCTTTAAATAAATAACTTCTGGGATTTTTAACACAACATAACATTTACACAAGGAGCAGGGGAATCCGCGGCCCTTGAGGGCTGCAAGCTGAGTGGATTTTCAGGCTATCCATAATTAATATGCATGAAATAGATGAGCACACACTGCTTCAACTGTGTACAAATCTATTTTATGCATATTCATTAGGATTATCCTGAAAACTGAACCGGTGTGCAGCTCTCAAGAACCAGAAGTTCCCTGTCCATGATTTTACACATATTGAAAAAATGAAAGCTAAAATGTTGCAGACTTTTCAAGGTACGTTTACTTCTCTCTTCTCTTCCCTCAGATAATGAGTCAGAGGCACTTTACACACTTCATGACAAAAGGGTTTTCCCTAGAAAACTCCTGGATATAATGCCATAGTTGTACAAGTATTTCTCAAGTATTTAGCTTTATTGAAAAAAAAAAAAGTAAAGTAACATTATTGAAACAAATGGCATTATCCAGTTTAGGTACATCTTGACTAGTGGACAATGCTATAAAATTTCATAACATTTATGCTTTAGTCAGAACTAATCATTTCTGTAGTGCTACAATCCATGTTTGCTGTCTAGTTAAGCATATGAATCAACAGCTTGTGGAGTTTACAATTTAGTCAAGACAGACGAGACACTTAAAAGAGTTTGTGAATAATAAAATGATTTGGAGGTAATTTTATAAAGTAATTTTAGTGCACACATAAAATAGCTTTTATAAAATTAATTCAGGCATAAACGTATGCGCATTGGCATGAATGTAGGCATTACTGGGGGGACAGACTGGGCAGAGTTGCAAAGTATGCACATTGATTATAAAGGAATTCTTTTACTAAGCTGTGGTAAGCACTAACGTGCTTACCGCAGCTTAAAATGGAAGCCTATGGGGGTGCACTGAGGCATCCTGTGGTAATTTTTGAATGTGCAAATGAAAAGTGTGTGCTAAAATATATTTAAAATATTTTGTGCAGGGGGAGTGTCTGGGAGGGTGGAGAGTGGGCATGTCTGGGGCAGAGAGAGGGGCATTTTTGAATGGGGACACCCATCCCTAAGGGCGCCCATCTCTGAGGACGTCCCCATGAAGGGGCGGGGCATCCCGTATTATCAAACCAAGATGGGTGTCCATCTTTCATTTCGATAATGCTGTCAGGGACGCCCAAATCTCAACATTTAGGTCGACCTAAATGTTGAGATGGTCGACCTTAGAGATGGACGACCTCGGTTTTCGCTGATAATGGAAACCACGGATGCCCATCTAAAAAATGACCAAATGCAAGCCCTTTGGTCGTGGGAGGAGCCAGCATTCGTAGTGCACTGGTCCCCCTGACATGCCAGGACACCAACCGGGCACCCTAGGGGGCACTGCAGTGGACTTCAGAAATTGCTCCCAGGTGCATAGCTCCCTTACCTTGGGTGCTGAGCCCCACAACCCCCCCCCCCAAACCCACTCCAAACAACTGTACACCACTACCATAGCCATAAGGGGTGAAGGGGGGCACCTATATGTGGGTACAGTGGGTTTTGGGTGGGTTTTGGAGGGATCACATTTACCACCACAAGTGTAACAGGTAGGGGGGGATGGGCCTGGGTCCGCCTGCTGAAGTGCACTGCACCCACTAAAAACTGCTCCAGGGACCTGCATACTGCTGTGATGGAGCTGGGTATGACATTTGAGGCTGGCATAGAGGCTGGAAAAAATGTTTTTATTTTTTTTTTTTTTAGGGTGGGAGAGGGTTGGTGACCACTGGGGGGAGTAAGGGGAGGTCATCCCCAATTCCCTCTGGTGGTCATCTGGTCAGTTCGGGCACCTTTTCGAGGCTTGGTCATGGAAAAAATTGGACCAAGTAAAGTCGGCCAAATGCTCGTCAGGGACGCCCTTCTTTTTTCCATTATCGTCTGAGGACGCCCTTCTCTTAATCACGCCCCTGTCCCACCTTCGGTACACTGCCGACATGCCCCTGTGAACTTTGGTTGTCCCCGCGACGGAAAGCAGTTGAGGACGCCCCAAAATCGGCTTTCAATTATGCCGATTTGGGCGACCCTGATAGAAGGATGCCCATCTCCCGAATTGTGTCAGAAGATGGGCGTCCTTCTCTTTTGATTATGCCGCTGAGAGTGGGTGTATCTGTGCTTATTAGTTAGCACAGCTACATTGCCACATGCTAACTGATTAGTGCGTGATTAGCATGTGAGCCTTTACCACCTATAAAATAGGTTGCAGTAAGGATTCACGTGCTGATGGGAAAATTAGTGCATGGCTATTAATACAAAAAATAGGAAATGCGGTCATTTTCTGACTGTGGTAAAAATGGCCTTAGTATGCGGGAAAGAGTTGCATAAGGGCGCACTAAGGCCACTTTAGTTTGGTGCTGGTACCTGTGGGCCCCTTTTACTAAGCTGTGGTAAAAGGGATCCTGTGCTAGCAGTTTTTGCAGAGACCCCTTTTACTGCAGTGGGTAAAAAGGAGGAAAAAAGAAATGGCCATGCGGTAAGTTCACACTAGTCATGTGGCCGTTTCGGGGGGGCACTTACCACCATCCATTGAGGTGGTGCTAAGGGCTCCTGTGCTAAACCAGCGGTAACCGGGCAGTGTGCATCACTGCCCGATTACTGCTGGGTAACCCATTGTGAAAATATTTTTAAAATATTTCTGCTAGCGCCAGAAATGGCACGCACTGGGGGTGGAACTACCGTCGGCACCCATGCTGAGCTGGTGGTAGTTCTGGGTTGCTGTGTGGCAAGCCTTTAGTAAAAGGACCCCTATGTGCCTTTATAAAAAGGGGAAAAATAGGTGCCTTCCTGTCCAATAACCTAAGATGCCCTGTTATAAAATTACCCTATTTAAATCTCAAAGGTTAGTTAATATTTGCAGCTTAATTGAAGACATTGATCAGTTTACCTACCTGAATAGTGCTGTAAGAGAATCTTTGCCCCCACAAGGCAATAAAGACAGAAAATAGGATGGGTGAGTTGGTGAGGGACAGGGAGGATAGCATTCCTAGTGAGACAAAATGCTTCCTGCTTCTTCCTTTCTCAGGAACAAACATTTTTACCAGTATGTAAATGGTTTATAAGTACATAAGTAATGCCACACTGGGAAAAGACCAAGGGTCCATCGAGCCCAGCATCCTGTCCACAACAGTGGCCAATCCAGGCCAAGGGCACCTGGCAAGCTTCCCAAACATACAAACATTCTATACATGTTATTCCTGGAATTGTGGATTTTTCCCAAGTCCATTTAGTAGTGGTCTATGGACTTGTCCTTTAGGAAACCGTCTAACCCCTTTTTAAACTCTGCCAAGCTAACCGCCTTCACCACGTTCTCCGGCAACGAATTCCAGAGTTTAATTATACGTTGGGTGAAGAAACATTTTCTCCGAGTTGTTTTAAATTTACTACACTGTAGTTTCATTGCATGCCCCCTAGTCCTAGAATGTTTGGAAAGCGTGAACAGACGCTTCACATCCACCTGTTCCACTCCACTCATTATTTTATATACCTCTATCATGTCTCCCCTCAGCCATCTCTTCTCCAAGCTGAAAAGCCCTAGCCTCCTTAGTCTTTCTTCATAGGGAAGTCGTCCCATCCCCGCTATCATTTTACTCGCCCTTCGCTGCACCTTTTCCAATTCCACTATATCTTTCTTGAGATGCAGCGATCGGGGCCTTTCTTAAACCTGCCCCCTACATAAAGTGAGCTTCCTGCAGCTCCAAAAACAAGTCTGCCGCTCTGGAGCGCCTGCACCCACGGTGAAACTCCCCTCCCCCCACCGGTTTAAAAAACTCGTGTTACATATGGAAAGATTTCAAATAAATAAAAAAGCTGTCAAATTAAAAAAAAAAACCACACACAAAGGCAGTCATAAACCTCACAAGTTTGCTATTATTTTCAATAGCGTCTGCAAATATTTGGGGTCACACAATATGGTGGCTGCTTGGGGGAGACGGCTTCAACTTTTAAACATTATGCTGTCTCCTGTCATAAAACTTCCTTGAGTTGGACAGCACAAATAGCAGTCCTAACTCTGCCTGGTTAGCTATGTTTGTACGGCACAGAATAGTGGTTATACTGGGATAGCTTCTGGCTGCTGCCAGAGAGGTGTGTATTCTGTGTCAGTGCCCAGGTAGGGCGCAGTACTGAGTATCTGAGTCTAATTCAGCTGGTGGAAATTGGCTGAATATTGGCCTCAATGTTTTTTTAATGTACATAGAATGATAAAGGTCTTTATGTGTATTTTTCCTTTTCCTTTTTCTTTTCTAGAGAATTTCTACTGATAGAACCCAGAAACTGGAACAGCAACTTCAGTCCATTGTGGTTCTGAATAGGCAGCTGGAGCATGTGCAAAATTTTATCAACTGGGCAGTATGCAGCAAGAACAATGTTCCATTTCTCTTCAGCAAGGAGCTGGTGAGCCTTTTTCACAGTGACTCTTCACTATTGGGATGCAGTGCCACTAGAAATGTGTCAAGTTAAGGATTGTAAACAAACCACAGATGTTGAAAGAACAGCAGAATCCCACAGGGAAGCACGCAGCAGGAAAATAGGAGTGGGAAACGGATCTGGGCACACAGACCAAGGAACACCCAATATGAGATGAAAACTTTTATTGATGACTCTTAATGACTCAAGATGGCACTGTGTTTCAGCACCAACATGCCCGTCTCAGGAGTCTCTGTAGCACAAATCTTTGGGACCATTATTTTCTAAATAAACGGTCTTTTTCAAGACTTCCTTTAGCGATTCAGTCTTTGAAGACAGACTTGTTTATGACTGTTATTTTTATAATACAATACTTTCAAGAGACTTCTGAGGCAGGCATGTTGGTACCGAAACACAGTGCCATGTTGAGTCATCAATAAAAGTTCTAATCCCATATTGGGTGTTCCTTGGTCTGTGTTTGAAGTGCCCAGATCTGTTTCCCACTCCTGTTTTCCTGCTTCAAGTTAAGAATAACCAGAGTTTTAGGTAATTGGTAAAACTTAGATATTTTCAATTGTATTCAGAATTTTGGTTATTTGAGCACTTCTTGAGATAATCAATTTAACTGTACTTTTTATTTATTTATTTTGTTTATTGGAATTCAACTTAATTATTTATATTATTTTTTTAGTGTTAATTGTTGTTTGTTTTTGTGTTCTGCTTTGTTTTTTTGGCAAATCAAAAAGGCACAATATAAATACTTAGATTAAATTAAATTACAAAGTAACATAGATAACGGCTGACTTTCCCAGACAGTCTGCGCTGATAAAGATATATCCCAGCTGCCAATAGTAGAATCTTGATTGCTTGTAGGATATTGCTTCTCTATCCAATGTAGATACTGTGCTAAATTCCCTGAGACCTCAATGCTCAAAACTGAAAAATACCATCATAACAGCACCCAAAAATAATTTCCTAATGTATGACACTAATGGTAAGCAAATGATATGCACGCTGTTAGCATTGAGCATTAGGAAGTTAAGTGGTGGGACTGTGCCAGAGGCATGCATACAAGAACTTTGTGCTCATGTCCAGTCCAACGGGGGGAGAGGCAGTGTGGGTGATGGACTGTGCGACTGCTGCATTTATCTATCGTGGGGTGATATGCTGTTTGGGAACCCGAAAGAAAAATTGCTGGTAGCATAAGTTACTTTTATTTGGATGCTGAGGTTTTGTGCATATTACATCCAGGACTGAGAAGCGGGAGCTGGTGGGCTTCAGTTCGGCCAGGCCACCGATTCTAAAAATGTTCATAAATCTTGTGGAAATGAGCTGTGCCCCCTTAAAAAATTATGACTATATTTTCCCCTTTGGTTGAACAGCAGGAGATGTGATGCTTTTTTCCCCTCTTCTCTCCTCTCTCTCCCCCTCCCCCCTCGTCACAACACCCTAACACCAGCTCCAAGCTGGTGTAGTGTTTCCAACAGTAAGGGTGTCCTTCTGTCCTTGTTTACTGCACTCTTTGCTGAGCATCAGAGGGAATAGGAATGGCCTAATCTACATACTTTTGACTACACTAACATGCTCACTGAACTCTTCTTTGAGGAGCTTGTTGGTTCCTGCACTCCCAGCCTCTGAGAATTTTGCGCTAGTAAATGCAGGTTCTAGTCTTTAGCTAATGACCTCTAGCACCTGCATTTACTTCTGAGCATCAGGGCAAAGAGAGTGGTGTTCCCTAGTACCATAGAAAGTCACAAGACATATTTTCAAAGCACTTAGACTTACAAAGTTACGTGGAGGGCATCCTTGCAGGATGTCCCCGTGAAGGGGTGGTGAAACCCGTATTATCGAAACAAGATGGGCAGCCATCTTTTGTTTCGATAATACGGTTGGGGATGCCCAAATCTCAACATTTAGGTCGACCTTAGAGATGGTCGTCCCTGGTTTTCGGTGATAATGGAAACCGAGAACGCCCATCTCAAAAACGACCAAATCCAACTCATTTGGTCATGGGAGGAGCCAGCATTCGTAGTGCACTGGTCCCCCTGACAAGCCAGGACACCAACCGGGCACCCTAGGGGGCACTGCTGTGGACTAACTGGTGCACTAACTGAACGGAAAAAGCCCTTCCCTTACTGATCCCTTAGCGATTCGGAAAGGTACGGGCATGCATGAAGGAAATTGCATGCAAATGAGCTGTTCACTGTTAGCTCATTTGCACACAATTTCCTTCCTAAGGAGGGGAAGCCAGTGCAGAGCAGCCAAGCGTTATGAGTGGCTGCTCTGCGCATGCCAAAGACAAGCTGCGTGTATATTAGCCGTCTACAACCTTAAAAATACACAAGTCCAGGTGAAAATGTCCAAGTGCTCGTCAGGGACATCTTTTTTTTTTAGAGTGTGGGTGAAGGACGTCCAAGTGTTAGGTGCCTTCGCTATGCCTCCGTCCCTGCGATGGGCAGTTGAGGACATCCAAAATGTGGATGTTTCTGTGAGAAGGACGTCAATGCCTTTGCTATGCTTCCGACCCTCTATTTATTTATTTGGATTTTGGATCACAAGTAGCAGCAGTGGGATTTGAACGAGCCACCTCTGGATTGCAAGACCAGTGCTCTAACCACTAAGCCACTCCTCCACTCCACTCCCTTGAAATTTGGCTGTCCCTGGGGGGGGGGGGGGGGGCAGTTCAGGACATCCAAAATGTTTGAAAGAAGGACGTCCACGCCTTCGTTATGCCTCCGCTGACACACATATACCTCCCCCACCCCCCCAGGGACCTGCATACTTCTGCAATAGACCTGAGTATGATATTTGAGGCTGGCAAAAAAAGTTTTTAAAGTTGTTTTTTCAGGGTGGGAGGGGGTTAGTCACCACTGGGGGAGTCAGGGGAGGTCATCCCCGATTCCCTCCAGTGGTCATATGGTCAGTTTGGGCACCTTTTTGAGGCTTGGTCGTAAGAAAAAATAGACCAAGTAAAGTTGGCCAAGTGCTCGTCAGGGACGCCCTTCTTTTTTCCATTATCGCTCGAGCACTCCCCAGTCCCGCCTTCGCTACACCTCCGACACACCCCCGGGAACTTTGGTCATCTCCGCAATGGGAAGCAGTTGGGGACGCCCAAAATCGGCTTTCGATTATGCCGATTTGGGCGACCCTGGGAGAAGGACGCCCATCTCCCGATTTGTGTCGAAAGATGGGCGCCCTTCTCTTTTTCGAAAATAAACCTGATAGTAACCTATGGAACTTTGTAAGTCTAAGTGCTTTGAAAATGAGCCCCAAAGTGATGTATATACATCCTCTGAGTGTCACAAGACTGATGTATCAACATCTCTTGAGTGTTGTAAACAGTGTGATGTGTATCTTTTATTTGAATGCTATAAGAAAGTGTTATGGAATGAATAATCAAACTATGGTTTTGCTCTGTTGTAATTGTGGCCTTGTAATCCCCCTTTTCCTAAGGAAATTGGAACTATTTACTCATAGGGGTAAAACTGAGGCTGGTTCAGACCTAGTACCATTAAACTAAATACATGAGCAACGGTCAAGGGTTTTTCCTTCTTTGACTCAGAGCACATTTTGCAGGTAATTCTCTGTAGATCACCTAAAGTTAGATACCAGGATAATGTGCTCTAAGCACATATTCTATATCAGTAATCGTGCTTACACACCTGACTTTAGGCACAAGCACTTACGCTAATTCAATAGCTGGTGTAAATGATTGCACCTAACTGCTAGTACTCTATAACCTGTGTGCATAAGTGCTAAACAGACTCTTGACCCCCCCATGTCCCTCCCAGGTCCATGCCCCCTTGCAGTTGTACGCTATGGATTTTGGAGTCTTTTTGCTAAGGTGCGCTAATGATTATCGTGTACTAATGATAAGATACTCATTATATTCCTATGAGCATCTTATCATTTAGCGTGCACTAATTATTAGTGTGTTAAATCTGTTAGCGCACCTTAGTAAAAGGACCCCTATGTGTGCACAATTTGCAGAATCCCAACTAAGGGCAATTATGCACATAACAACTAATCAATGCCAATTAACACCATTTAGCACCTAATTATTATATTAAGTTACACCATAATTGATACTGTTCTATAACTTGCATGTGCAATTTTTTTATGCTAAAGGCTAGATTCTGTAAATTGTGTCTAAAATGTAGGTGTGTCAGAATAACCCATGTAGCGCTATTCCATAAAGTGTTTCTACATTAAGACATGCGTTATGGAATAGCGCATAGGCAGGGGGAGCACATCTACATTTAGGTGTGGCCATTTACACCAGTGAAAACCTGGTGTACATACCTGCGCCTAAATGTAGACGCGTTCCTCCAAATTCTATAGCAACACACGTAAAGCCAAGTAACGCCCCAACAGGCCCACACTGCTCCCATGGCCATGTCCCCTTTTCAGCCACGAGCATTAGGATTTATGCTCACCTCTTTTTAGAATATGCCTAAAAAGAAGCACGTGTAAATTCCAATTATTGCCAATTAGTAATGATAATTGGTTGTTATCGGCTAATTATCATGGATTGGCTTGTTACTCAATTAAGTAGTGTAGTAATTTGGTCATGCACACAATTTAGCACATGCTATTCGCTGCATAGAATCCGGGGGTAAGTGTAAAATTGTGCACACAAGTTTATAGAATTAGGGGATTTATGTTCCAGAAAAAATGTTTATCAAACTGGCCTTGGAGTTACCTCTCTTCACTTCTATGGTTTTCAGAATATCCACAATGAATATGCAAGAGATGGATTTCCAAATATCTGTTTATTTATTTACCATATTTACAATGTAAATATATATAATTAAAAAAATTACATAGCAATACAAAACATAAAACCATTAAATTTTAAAATCTAACATATCACTTGCTAGCCATGAAGAAAGTCCATATCGAATTTGAGATTTGTCATTACCAAAGTATTTTACAAAGAAATATGTTTTAAAAGTTTCTAAAACTTTCATCTATCAGAACACAATCTCAGATAACCAGGTAATCGATTCCAAAGAATGGCCCCTGCAACCGATAAAGTTTTCTTATGAGTAACCACCAATTTACAAATCGAGACACATAATTGCTTTAGTACTTTCTGAACATAGATATCGCCTTGGCTAGTTGGCTGGTATAAGATCAAAGCATTGTGGATATCCTACAAACCAGACTGACTAGGGAGTATAACAGGGCTGGTCTGAGAAATGCTGTTCTGAGCAGGTCAGATACTACTTCTCAGATACTACTTAACCCATGATATGCTGACAGTGTAAAGGTTTGCTTACACTGGCTAAAACCTTTCAGCTTGTAGCTTTGTCTCAGATTGTGTTTCAGATGCAACGCTTGTTGGAAACCAGCTGTAGCTCTGAGGTGAGCCCTCCTTGGAAGATCAGATTCAGCTGGGAACCTTCTTTTTGGACTAAACAATTGTCCAGTTTAGGTAAGAGAAGGACACGAATGATCATTGCTTATTTGTTGAAATAATGCCAGAGTTGAATATTTATGATGTGTATTTGAGAAAAGTACAGAATTAATTTCCTTAACCCAGTAGTGGTAGATCGGTTCTATTGGGAAATGAGCTGATAAGCATGCTAGCTAACAATTTTACCCTCTTATTCTAACACTTAGCACCTACTATTAGGCATCAAGGGCTGAACTCTATAAATGATGCCTAAAAATATTGGCGCCAAAAGAAAACGCCCAGTGCTATTCTATAAGCTGCGCCTAAAGTTAGGCATGTTTTCTAGAATAGCGCTTAAGTATAGTGGGTCGTGCCTACATTTAGTGCACCCATTTGCATAAATGAAAACGTGGTGCAAATGCTTGCTTCTAAATTCAGGCGCAGAGCCCCCTTATTCAATAATTGCGTGCATAAACAAAATCCACACCCATGCTTGCCCTAAACTGCCCATGACCCTCCCATTTCCATGCCCTCTTTTCTGGGACACAAATTAAATTTAGGTGTGAATCACATGCCTAAATTTACTTGCATACATCCTAATTGATTCCAATTAACACCAATAATTGCTTGCTAAAAAACCAATTATTGGCACTAATTGGCTCATTATTCAATTAGGATGCATATGCAATTTGTACACATGCCCAAATTTGTTCACGCATCTCAAAGTGTCATTTAGAGAATTAAGGGGCAAGTGTGCTGTAGTTTATAAAACAACAGCACTTACATGCATCAAGAGGCACCAATAATTGGCATTTATGCGCATAAGTGCTAGGCACCCAAGTTGTACACCCAAGTTGCTTTACAAGTAACTGAGGGGAACGTACACATGGCAAGGCCATGGGTATGTCACCAAGTGATGTGAGTAATTCATAGAATACTATCAACTGCGCGCTTAGATGCACCAACTTATACCATCCATTGCGCTGCCATAAGTGGGTGTGCCTACATACTAGTATTCCATAATAACTTAGGCGCACCTAAGTGCCATTTATAGAGCATCCTGTTGTAACATAGTAGATGCTAGGCTACATAGAGAAGGGTATAACCAGCAGAACAAAGGAGGTGTTGATGCCCCTGTACAAGCCATGAAGTATTGTGTTCAGTTTTGGAAGCCGTATCTAGTTTTGGATATAAAAAGACTTGAAGTGGTTCAGAGAAAAGCGACAAAAATGGTATGGGTTAGTGTAGCAAGACGTACAAGGAGAGACTTGCTGCCTGAACATGCAAAGAAGAAACTGGGGTGATATGATACAGATGTTCAAATATTTGAAAGGTATAAATCCACAAACATTTTCCAGAGACGTAGAACATTCATGTTTGTTTGTGGATTTATACCTTTCAAATATTTGAACGTCTGTATCATATCACCTCCTTTGTTCTCCTGGTTAAACCCCTCTCTATGCAGCCTAGCATCCTTCTGGCACAGCCACTGCCTTGTCCCATTATTTCATCATCTTGAGATTCTCGGACACCATCACCCCAGGACCCTCTCCTGAGCCGAGCTTACCAATCTCTCCCCTTCTATCTGGTACATCTCTTTTGGATTTCTGCACCCCAACTGCATCACTCTGCACTTCTTGGCATTAACTTTTAACTAAAAATTCACTCAAGCTCAAATAAATTAAATCAGAAAATCAAACAAGTTGTTATAATTAACCATGCGAAGGGACTCTAAGACACAACAGCATTCCAGCACACATAAAAAGTGGAGATAAAAGCCTCAGTTGAACCACCCAGCCAACCACAATTATGAGGCATGGGCCCGGCTCACTGTCACAGGAAAAAAAACTCCACTATGCAGGATGCATGAAATAACTTATCACAATGTCAAAGTGCAATGTGGAAAGTGCAAGGATATTTTGTGAAGTTTATACGAGTCTATTATTATATAAATATCCTTTTAAGCTCTTTTTTTGAGATTTAGATTATCACAATGTCAAACAGAGTCCCAAACGCAGGGATAAGATCACAGGAAAAACAATTGTCAAACACTGACCTAGTTTAAGCAAAACATATTGGTGATATAATACTCATCACTCAATCTTCTTATCCGATGATCAAAAGCCAACCAGCATGTCCATAAATCCCATAGACTCAACAGGATTCACCGAAGCTGCGTCAGGGGTAGCATTGAGGATGATAATCTTGTGTCATAGCCATTGTATATCTGTCTAGGGGCAAAGTTTGGGCAGAATAGCAATATTCAGTTCACTGACTGGCTAAGTAACAATAAAGTCAGGACAGAAAAATGGTTGTCCTAACTTTGTGTGGTGAGATTAACTGAGTATTGGTCTGAATATGGGCCGGTACCCAGTTAACCTCTGGGAAGCAACCAATAAGGTCTGGCAGCCTTCCCCTTCCGTTCCCCCCTCCCACCCACTCCTTGAAGAAAATCTAAGCTGGCTTCAGCTCCCACACCCACATGCCCCTCTGGGCCTACCTTTGTGGATCCCTAGTGATCTTGGGGGAAATGAGCAGAAGAGATGCATGTCCATATGCTCCTGCCCAGCACGCCCTGCTGTTCAAAATGGCTGCCCCGATCTCTAGCAGCAGCCTCGTGGTATTTGAAGTACCACTGTACCTGAAGTACATGCAGTACTTGAAGTACTATGAGGCTGCTGCTAGAGGTCATGGCAGCCATTTTGAAGAACAGGCCGCACCGGGCAGGAGCAAGTGGGATTCGCTCCTGCCCGTTTCCCCCTAGACCCTCAGGAACTTGCAAGGAGGGGGGGGGGGGGTTTGGGGACAGGTGGGAGAAGGATCGCAAGGGGGGATTCTGAAGTTTCGGACGGTGGGAGGGGAATCAGAAGGGGGGTCATCTCTTGGCCGATATTCAGCCAGGACCTACGTAAGACTCAGCAGCTAGCATCTAAAGAATTAGCACCAGATATTCAGTGCTGGTGTCTGGTCATGGCCCTGGTTTAAATATCTGGGGCTAATTTTGCCCGCTGGTCAGCACTTATAAAAATGCTGACCACTGTGGGCTGAATATTGACTAGCAAATGGTTCATCCATACCTACTATTCTGTTTCCATATTGGTCCCAGAAATAAGAGGATACTTTAGAAATTATGTTACTTTTCTAGTGGACCAGGAAGAGCTGATACATAATCCTGGGTCACTTTGTTCTGATATCCTCTAATACAGAACTGCCATTACATAAGACATCAGAAGAAGGGACCTAGGAGTCGATTCGGAAAAAATGTCCCAACTTCAAGATTCCAAAATTACATTCTATGTGACATTTTGTTGCTGACATTGAATAGCTAATTTAAAATAACTAGTTTTCCCGCTGAAGTGAAATCTTTGTAGCTCTTCAAACTCCAGCAGTATAAACAACAGTTAAACGTTATCTGCCAAAGTAATACACAAGATGTATTCTGAACAAGTTAATGTTGATGTTTTTGCAGGTTGTATAGTAACAGAAGGTGGACAGTTACCCCACTCTGATGCCTCTGGCTATGGAAATATGCAAGAACTACAGTCATCTTATTATCCAGGTCACCAGCAACCACCAACACCACAACAGGAAGTCATGAACCAGTCACATAAATTTACTTGTGCAGCACAAGACCCATCACCCATGTGCTGTACACAGTGTCACAATACACCTCAAGCACAGAAAGGCCACCTCTCTCACCACAGCATGAACCACCATCAGAACTTCAGACAAACGCCAGACATGCAGCAGCAACACTACCAATCCCACCATCTCCCGATGCATTATAATACACAGCAAGGTTCAAAGCAGCAGAGATGTGTGCAATCTCACCCTCTGAGAATGACACACCCTTGGTTATCACAGGAATCACAGCCAGAGGTTGAGAATTCATCTCTATGGATGGGTAAGCCACAGATGCAGAGGCAGCAGTGTCAGCAGACTACACACCCAGTATGCGTTGTTCCACCACAAGACATCCAGCAGCTCCACACAGGACATCCACAGCAGCTCCACACAGGACATCCACAGCAGCTCCATGCTCAGTCTACTTTGCAAACACCATCTGTGCAAATGCAGCTTGGCCACATTCAGAAGCTTAACTTTAATAACTTGCAAAAACAGCAACAGTATCAACAGCAGCAACAGCAACAACAAGCAGCAGCAGCAGCAGAGACTGATGGCAACCATGAGCAAGTTGTACAGCAGAGTTTGGACATAATCCACCAACAATTTGAACTGGAACAAATGCAAAAAGGGCTGGAGCTCCTCCTACAGAGTCAGCCAACAAGCTTGCAGATAAACCAAAACAAACAGCCTCAGCATGTCCAGCAAACTATTGTAGGTCAGATAAATTACATAGTGAGGCAGCCTGCACCCGTTCAGCAGCCAAACCAGGATGAGGTGCAGCAAGTAAGTTTCTAATGTATAGCTTTCAGTGGTCTGAAGGTGACAAATCAAGTAGCTTAGAGGTTTATATTAATGTGCTTAAAGGGACATCATCTACAAATAGAGAAACATAGAATATGATGACAGAGAAGCACATGAAGTTCCATCTGATCTGCCCAACTCCATTCTTGCTGCAGTGCCATAGACAAAGATAAAGATCTGGCTTTCCCCTCACTTCCTCATAACTAGGGATCCCCTGTGCTTATCACAAGTTTTCTATCATTGTCACTTTTTCTGTCTCCATCACCTCCCTAAGGAGAATGCTTTTCATGCGTCTACCATCCTTTCCATGAAGAACTCCTGAGTCTACCCCTATGAGCTCTTTCTCTGAAAACACATTGGTTTCTTATGCATTATAAATCTGAGGCACTTTAATGTCTCTATCATATCTCCCCATCTCTCCCCTCCTCTCTAGAGGATTTTTGGTGTAGATGCTGCATAATTTTAGCATCATTTCACTCAATCACCTCCACCTTGTCTATATCTTCTTAAATCATTTGAACTGAGCACAAACTGTGAAGGAAATGAGTGGGGGGGGGGGGGGGGGGGGGAAGGAGAAAGTGTGTAAAGAGGACAGGAAGTTGATTTGGTTCAATTGTTGATAGCTAGAAGAATTATGATTAGCAGTTTAACTCATTTTCCCTATAGGGCTTCCTCACTTCAGTCCATATGTAATGCGGTATGTGGTAACCATTCATTTTCTAATATTAGAATAATACCATGTTAGAGGTGAAACTATTAAACAAGTGAACTAGTAATTACAAACAAACATCATTCTATCAGTTACCAATAGATAAATTATGGCAGCAAATTTATTTACAATAAAGCAGATGATATCCCTTTATGAAAGTATTTAAACCAGAGTGTCAATTCTGCAAAATTAGTGAGTCATCCTAATGCCTGGACAGTTGAACCTCTTTGGCCAGTGGCATCATTTTCTTATATTGAAAAAATGGCTTCAGGCTACCTGAAGGGATATTTTGCTATGCCCTATAACCTTTGCCGTCTATGAGCAATTTTATATTCACCTCTGAATTTGAGTGCACTTCATATTCGGAATTAGCTCAAAAAAGTTGTAGATGATACATTTATATTGATCTACCTAGATATATCTGTGACAAACCTTCAAGAGTTATTCTTTCTGAATCAGGACTGAACTGATAAAATGAGGATAACTCTCCAAAGCTTGTCACAAATATATGAGGCTGACCAATATGAAGGTCTCAGCTACAACTTTTTAAATCCACAATGGACTAACAGCAACCACACAGTTTCATAACTTGATCCTAATCCCAATCTTGTTCTCTCCTTTATAGGTCTGTGATAACTCTACTGTTTTAGAAGATTCTCCGCCAGAATTCCCTCCTGTCAGTAATTGTACACCAGCTGCATCCCAATCCCAGCCTTTAACTGAACAAGTAACTGCCACCACACATCTCTCGGACACCGTGGACACTCAGCTGTCACCGGTGGTTTCAAATCAGCTAAGAAAGGTATTGGGCTTTTTAGTCTTTCTTGTATTCTTCTATTTTGGGTAGTATTGTGCTATGAAAGGTGGAGGAGTGGCCTAGTGGTTAGGGTGGTGGACTTTGGTCCTGAGGAACTGAGTTCGATTCCTGGCACAGGCAGCTCCTTGTGACTCTGGGCAAGTCACTTAACCCTCCATTGCCTGCCGCATAGAGCCTGCCATGAGTGGGAAAGCACGGGATGCAAATGTAACATAAAAAAAAATATTAAACTGGATGTTGGTTGCAATATAGTTGCATCTCTATTGGGGTCTAGTGACAAGGAATTAATTCCCTCCCACACTGCACAGAGTCAGTCTCTGTCACAGAAAGGGAACATTCTGAACTCATAACCCAGACCCTACATTTGAACTCAGCAGAAAGGCCAAGAAGCTATGATGGAAACTGCCACAATATGACCTTTTACAATTAGTGGTGGTAAAGAGAGGCTGACACACCATTGCTGTTTCCTGCTTTCCCTCCCAACATGGTCTGGTTGAGGAGGTGAAGTGGTCACACTTCCCTGTCCCAGAACGTGCTGTGCTGTCAGAAAGGCAGAAGAACAGCAGATCTGAATTTTCTCTTCATATAGTCTTAAAGCAGCAGTATGCATTGAGTGACTATTTTAGAAGCTGATGGAGGAAGGGAATGGCATAAAAGAGAGTATTGACTTGCATGATTAAGAAGATCATCCATATTCCAAACTTTCTATCCAGTGGATAAATGCAAAGTGATGTACACAGGAAAATAAATCCTAACTGTAAGTACACAATGCTGGGTTCAAGATTAAGTGTCATCAACCAGGAAAAAGATCTTGGAACTGCTATGGACAACACACTGAAATCTTGAGCTCAGTATGTGTAGTCGTAGCCCAAAAAAAAAAAAAAACGTGAGAACATTAGGAATTATTTGGAAAGGAACTGAGAATATCCTAATACCTCCTTATTAATCCATGGTGTGACCACACCTTCAGCACTATGTGAGATCTGGTCACCTCACCTCATAAAAGATATAGCAGAACTAGAAAAGATACAGAGACGAGCATTTAATTGGCTCCCTTATGAAAAAAAGACTTAACACTGTCTTGGGTTAATCTCTTCATAAAGGTGGTTAATAAATCCCAATAAAATAAATAAACAGGTTTAGGCTCTTCAGCTTAGAGATATGATAAAGGTCTATAAAATAATGAGAGAGATGGAACAGGTAAGTAGAGAATGTTTATTTATGCTAATGTTTTTTGTGTTTATTTGGGATTAATAGACTACCTTTCAGTGAAACCATTCAAAACAGTTTACAGATATTGTGAGAAAAAGAAAGGAACACCATTTGAATAATAGGACAGGAGAATAGTCAGAGCAACAGAGACAGGAAGAAATTAACTATGTCAAGAGCTCGTAGAAGACACCTGACAAGAGTCACTAAGGAGATGCAGAGAGGCAGGGCCAGAACTCCGTAGAACCAGGAGCTGATTTAGAACAAGTTGGAGAAAATCATTTTTCACTCAATGCACACTTAATCTATGGTATTTATTGCCAGAAGATGTGGGTAAGGCATTGAGCGTAGCAAGGTTCACAAGTACAGTGTGTTTAAAAAAAAATTATACAAAGCTTGTTTTCTGCATAACTCTGTCAAAACATGACCAGTTTCAATAAAATTTGGGATATATCATCCTGAATAAATTTGCAATAAGCCTACACTCATGCCGGCTACAAATAAAACATTAAAAGTCTTATTTCTGCTAACATCTCAATGCTACTAAAATTCCTGTTAAAAAGCATGACACATTATGAATATAGATTAACTTTTATTTATTAGGATTTATTTACCGCCTTTTTGAAGGAATTCATTCAAGGCAGTGTACAGTAAGATTAGAACAAACATGAGCAATAGGCAATTACAGCAGTAAAAGTATTCAGATAACAATACAAAATATGGCATAGAGGGGCATAATCGACCAGAAACGCCTATCTCCATGGGCGTTTATCTCCGAGAACGGGTCCGTGAAGGGGCGGAGTGAACCGTATTTTCAAAAAAAATAGACGCCCATGTGTTATTCGCCAAGGTGTGAGCTGGGCGTTTTTACTTTTCAGCGATAATGGAAAATGAAATCGCCCAGCTCAAAAACGAATAAATCCAAGGCATTTGTTCGTGGGAGGGGCCAGGATTCATAGTGCACTGGTCCCCCTCACATGCCAGGACACCAACCGGGCACCCTAGGGGGCACTTTTACAAAAACAAAAAAAAAGGTAAAAGAGCTCCCAGGTGCATAGCACCCTTCCCTTGGGTGTTGAGCCCCCCAAATCCCCCTCAAAACCTACTGCCCACAAGTCAACACCATTACTATAGCCCTAAGAGGTGAAGGGGGGCACCTACATGTGGGTACAGTGAGTTTGGGGGGGTTGGACGACTAAGCATTAAGCAGCACAATTGTAACAGGTAGGGGGGGATGGGCCTGGGTCCACCTGCCTGACGTCCACTGCACCCCCTAACAACTGCTCCAGGGACCTGCATACTGCTGCTTGGGAGGAGGGTATGACATTTGAGGGTGAAAGTAAAAAGTTGTGAAACATCATTTTTTTGTGGTGGGAGGGGGTTAGTGACCACTGGGGGAGTCAGGGGAGGTCATCCCCGACTCCCTCTGGGGGTCATCTGGTCATTTAGGGCACTTTTTGGGGCCTTATTCGTGAAAAAACAGGGTCCAGGAAAAGTGCCCTAAATTCTAGCTACAAACGCATCCATTATCGGCGAAAGGCGCCCATCTCTGTTCGGGTGATAACCACGCCCCAGTTCCGCCTTCACCACGCCTCTGACACGCCCCCGTCAACTTTGTCCGCATCCGCGACGGAGTGCAGTTGAAAGCGTCCAAAGTTCGGCTTTCGATTATACCGCTTTATTTGTTTTTGTGAGAAAAACGCCCATCTCCCGATTTAGGTCACAATATAGGCGTTTTTCTATTTCGATTATAAGCAGGATAGTATACTACTTACAATGTCAGCACGATATGTAGTAGAACATTTTAATTGATAATGAACAGTAAAGCAAAGATGAAACATATAGATAGGTAAGAGAGTAAAAAGAGTTAGAAAGTAAGGTAACTGATTTAAAGAGTTTCACACGAGGTCAGAGAGATGGTTAAATATTATCTCAGCTAGTGTAGGAGTTGATAAACATGTCCTGGTGCAGTATTTGCAGCCCGAGTCACTCCTTGTGTGTGTGAATGAGACTAACAAGTTAGTTACTTCTTTCATTAAAGGCCTGGTTGAAGAGCCAAGTTTTCACCTGCTTCCTGAAGTAGAGATAGTCTTCTGTTAAGCAGAGCCTTTCAGTCAGTGCATTCCAGAGTGTGGGGGCTACTCCGGAGAAGCCTTGTTTGCGGGTATCACATTGTGTAATGTCTTTTGGAGAGGGTGTGGTTAGTGATAGTCCTTGGGAGGACCTTAGCGGTGTGTGGAGGATCATCCTATTCTTCAGGTACTTGAGGCCTTTCCCTTTCAGGGCCTTAAAGGTCAGACATAGTGTTTTAAATTTAGCCCTGTATTGTACCGGTAGCCAATGAAGTTTTTGGAAAAATGGTGTGATGTGGTCACGTCGCTTGCAACCTTCTATGAGTCTTGCTGCTGCATTCTGAATCAACTGGAGCTGATGCAGGCCCTTTGTAATCAGACCATTGTAGAGTGCATTGCAGTAATCCAGTCTTTATGTTATCATGGCATGCACAACTGGGATAAGATTTACCTTCTCGATGTAAGAAAAGAGGCAGCATAGCTGTCACAAATAGTAGAAGCAGCTCTTGAAGGTCGCTTGGATTTGGGGAATCAGAGTAAGTGTTGAATCTAACTGTATTCCAAGGTTCCTGACTTGTGATTTGAGGGGGAGTTCGTACTTCCTTAAAGGGATTTTGATGTCAGGTCTGTATCCACTTGTGTTAGGGATCCAGAAGAGCTCAGTTTTACTTGGGTTCAGGCAAAGTTTGTTGTGTTTTGCCCAATCTTGAATTGATGTTAGACGGGTAATACATTTATTCAAGGCTGTAGGTAAGTCAGGTTCAATGGGTATGAGTAGTTGCACATCATCCGCATAGATGTAGAACTGAGTGACCATTGACCGAATCAGCGCAGCTAGTGGCTTGAGGTAGATATTGGTGACAGTATCAATCCTTATGGTACTCCACAGGTCAGTGTCCATGGTGGTGATGAGTTGCTGCCGAACATTATGGATTGTTGCCTGTCTGATAGATAGGATTTGAACCAGGCAAGTACTGTTCCACTGATACCTGTTTCTGTCAGTCGTGCTAGCATGATATCATGATCCACAGTGTCAAAACCTGCTGAGAAATCTAGCAGTACTAACAGTGAGGTGAATCCCTTGTTTTGGTTTCTGTGAAGATCATCTAATAGGGATACAAGGACCGTTTCTGTTCCATAACCAGGTCTGAATCTAGATTGACATGGATCTAGCCAGTTTCTCTCTTCTAGCCAATTATTAAGTTGAACACAGACTGTTTGTTCTATGAGTTTCCCTAGGAACGGGATGTTGGATACTGGCCTGTAACTTTCAAGTTTGTCCTGGTCAAGGTTGTTTTTCTTTAGCAGAGGGCGAACCACTGCCCTTTTTAATGCTGTTGGTAGTTGCCCATTAGAAAGAGAGGTGTTCGCAATTTTTGTGGTGCCATCTATGTGGCCCATACTTGCCTGATGCACTATCTTTGATGGGCAGGGGTCGAGGGAGCAGGTAGTTGGTCGAAAGTCTCTTAGGATTTTGTCAAGGCTGTCCTCTGTCATTAGGTTAAAAGTGTCCCATCTGTCTCTATCAGGAGGGGGCGAGTGTGTGCACCCTTGGTTGACTGGTTGGGGGCTGGATGGGATTGCCTGTAAATCCTGGCGAAGACTTTTAATTTTGTTGGCAAAGTATGCAGCAAAATCATTGCAGTTGAGTTTAGACTGGGCAGGCAGGTTCTGTTGTGGGGGTTGCAGTAGGCTGTTTACTTTACTGAACAATTGCTTGGTTGAATTTGCAGCCTGTGCAATGCATTGAGAGAAATACTGTTTTTTGGTTGCTGTTATGGCTTGGTGGCACTTTGCTGTGTGCTTCCTACAGTTTAGCCTGTCTTCATCCAGACGAGATTTACACCATCTCCATTCCAGTTTTTGTCCTTTGCGTTTGAGGATCCGAAGTTCTGGAGAAAACCAAGGTGAGCATTTGTTAGTGGGGCATAAGACCTTTTTTAGTGGTGCTGTTTTCTCTAAGTTCTTGGCTAAGTGTGTATTCCAGATGTCAACTTGTTCTGACACTATTGTTGTCTTTTCATCTACATGTGGATAGTCCAAGGCCTCTAGGAAATTCTCAGCGGTCAAGGTTTTTTTTGTCTCTGATCTCCTTCCAAACTCTGGGAGGTGCCATTTGTTTCAGGTGGTCAATTAGGGTGAATTTAATTAGAAAATGGTCTGACCATGATAGGGGTGTTATTTCAATACTGTTATCCCAGAATTCTGGGATGTCCACCCCTTTGTAGAATACCAGGTCTAGTATGTGACCCTTTTCGTGGGTTGGAGAATTGATCACCTGTGTAAATCCTAGTGCTGTCATCGTGTCCAGAAAGGCAGCCATGGTGGTATCTGGGGTTTTGATGTGTAGATTGAAATCTCTCATGATCACCAGCCTAGGGTAATTCAGAGTCACTTGAGTGTTCTAGGAGTTCTTGCACAGATAATGTGTTGTTACAAGGTACTCGGTATATCATGAGCAGCCAGATTGGCTTCTCCTCTTCAAGTTGGATTAAAAGAGATTCTGATTCATGTAGCTGGGGGATGGACATTCTGTGCAGTTTGATTGTATCCCGAATCAAGACTGCTACCCCTCCACCCAGTCTTCTTGGTCTTGGTTGATGTTGGAACCTGTTGGGCATAGTTCAGCCAGTGGTAAATCCCCACTTTCATCTAGCCAGGTTTCACTTATTCCTAGGATGTCAAGATGCTGTTCATTTTTGGCATCATGGATCACTGAGGATTTCTTTGCAGCTGATCTGGCATTCACCAGTCCTGTCGTTCTCAAGGGTGGTCTGGGAGTGCTAGGAGTAGCTTTGGTGTGGCAATGAGGTGATCTTTTAAGTACTGTTATGTAGGTGTTTGACCTCTTGCACTTTTGCCTTCTTTTTGGTTGGTAGGGATTATGATTTCCTCTCCCACACACCACTGGGATGCTTGCATGACACATTTTTTTGTGTCAGAAGCTAGTTAGGCAAAATTTAACTGGGTGGCACTGCAGTCCCCTGTGGAGTTCAACCTGTAGATCAGCAATCTTACTAGTTGGCAATGCAGTGTTAAGGCAAATAGTCTAAGAGAACAGACCCTTTTAAAGTTGTAAATTCAGACCAGGCCTGTGAGATCAAAGGCTTCAGGCAATAGAGAAGCAAATGGCTGTACTTAGCACTTGAGTGTGGACTTCTTTGTAGAGGTTTTGATCGTTGCCTTAAGTTTTAAGGAATCAAACTGATTCAGAATTTTAGAAATAGATTAAACAGTTAAAATACATTTTTAACTCATGGATTGCAGATATGAACTTTAGAGTTTCTTGTTCTGATATCCTTGGATGGTTCAATTGATGCAGGTTGCTATAGGCTTTTTCTTTGTTGTCCAGGAGAATGGTTAGATGTAAGTAAAGATCCAGCTCCAATCACAGGAGGAGAGTTATATTTGTAAAATTTCCTTTCTTTCTCCAGCCAAAATAAGTGGAAGAAGTTCAAGTAAAATTGAGGACTATTGCCTCAACACAGACTGAGCAGAAGTCACAAAAGTTTGGGTTGTAGAATAAACAGAAAATGTAGTTATTTATTCTGAGTTGCAGAGCCTGATGTGAACCCAGCCAGCCCCAGCCCCAGCAGTTGCCATAATCAACAAAAAGCCTGGCTAAATAGATAAGTGTTCAACCTCTAAAAAAAAAAACTAGCTACGATGTATGATTGCTCTCAAATCATGAAGAAGTGAATTCCATGATTTTGGTCCAGCTACAGAAAAAATCCTAGCACATGAGTTATATAAAGAACCTATAGAAAAGAGAGAACATCAAGGTGACCTATAAATGTGCAATGAAGATGCAATACTGAAAGGTGTATTAAGGGCCTTAAGTAAGGTCTTAAATTTAACATGCTATAAAATGGGAAGTCAATGAAAATAAACCATCTTATGTTCTTATAACAGATTTCCAAATATTTCTCCAGGTTTCTGTAAAGTCTGTTCTATACCTTTTTTTTCTCCTTCATTCTCTTTGTAAACTGCACCTATCACATATCCAAAGCATACCAAGGGGTGACTTCTATATATGGTGCTGAAAAAAGCTGTATTAAAGTTAGGTATGGTTTATAGAATAGCACTTACACCCAGGAATTGAGCCTAACTTTAGGTACGGCCATTTGCACCAACTGAAATATGATGCAAATGTATGCGCTTAAATTAGCCATGTTTCCCCTTATTCTATAACTATGCACATTAATTGTAGGAATGACCTCGTTCTGCCCATGACCCTCCCTTTTCTGTGTTCCCTTTTTGAACTTGCGCATAAAATTTAGGCATGGATCCTGCGTCTTAATTTACACGTGTATATTCCAGTTAAATCTAATTGGTGCTGATGCTTGTTAACAAGCCAATTATCAGTGCTAATTAGCTCATTGTTCAATTATTTTGCATGCACAAATTGGGTGCATGCAATTTTTAGCAATTTTTATAGAATTTGGGGGCAAATCCTTAGTCAAGGAGTGATGGCCTGAAAAAAGAGCAGCCTCACACCCAGGGTTGGATCTCCAAACTTTTCTACCATGCTGAACAGTTCGATAAACAGTTCTTTTTACTAAAACTGTAACTTGAAAATTGCTAAGGTGGAACACTTGTATCTGAAAGCTCTTTGTTGCTTTTGCTATTTTTAGTGTTTAGTTTTCTTGTTAAGCTTGATTGCTCATGTAATTAGACACCTGTGCTTAAAATACATTTATTTTTACTGTATGTGCAAAGGGCAATAAAAACTGTTGAACTTAAAATATACTTGGGAGAGGCATCATGTTTTTGCACCAAATGGACTTTTTTAAATTGCTAAGCCCTGAATGGCTAGGTGTGCTCTGAGGATTGGGTTGAAAACCTCTGCGTTAGAGTGTTGTGAACAATTAGGGATCCACCCATAAATGAAATATGTGATATACTTCAATTACGGAATGAATTTTTCATACACTTTTCATTAGTTCAAAAACAAGAGTTGCCATACTGGCTCAGACCAAGGGTCCAACTAGCTCAGGATCCTATTTACAACTGTAGCCAATCCAGGTCACAAGTGCCTGGTAGAGTCCCAAACAGTAGCAAGACTGAGGCAGAAAAATTGGTTAAAAATGGAATAGTTGAGGTGTGTGTGTTCTTTTTATTTTCAAGTTTTAATGCATGTTCAAATTCATGTTAGTTTTGTGTGCACTGGAAATGGCACACACTGGGGGGTGGAACTGCCGCCGGCACCCATGTTGGGCCGGTGGTAGTTCCGGGTTTCCACACTGCAACCCTTTAGTTAAAGGGCCCCAATGTGATTAAACATTGAAATGACACCAAATGAAATCTGTTTAGTTTGTTTTGGAAATTGTATTTTCATGTCATTTTCAAACGACTGAAGATTTCTCATTAATTTCGGCCACAAATTCTCTATAAGCTTTTCCATTTTGGTTGTCATTTTGAGTGTTTTGCAATGGTTCCTATACAGGAGAAAGGGACTGGGAGCCAAATGATCTATTTTTCATAAAGAGAGCTTGGTAAAGCAGAAGTTAAAGACTACAATAAACAATGAACTAAGATTACATTGGATAACACAACTCCAGTGTATTTACCTATGAGATTTATTTATACCTGTCTGTAAAATGTAATTATATGCCACTTTTTCGCAAGAAGGCCTAGGTATATCTCATAAAATGTAACATACATCACCATTAAAAAGAAACATACATAAATAGTAAAATAAAAATTGCTATCTCAAATGACAACAGATTCCACAGCAACCAGACTAAAGCCAACATCAGTATCAAAACTCATCATATCTTCCTGAAGTATCATAACAAAGGAGCATGGGTGAGCCTTTGTATAGATTCTGGTTAATATTGTTGCTTTTCAATGTTTTTGATTGATGGAGAACATAATCTGCCATATTTTCCCCCATTCATGGCTCCTCTTCAGTGTTTGCACCCCATCATGTGTAAGCCTCTAATTCGATTATAACATAATATTATCATTAAAAAAATCCCAAGATTTTGAAAGCTTGGGAGAAGAGTAGCATTTCTCACGACAGGAGTAATTATTAAGAGGACTGAGCCCTGAGGCAGCATTTTTCTGCGAAACATGGCCCATGTCAGCGATAACCATTCCTTTGAGATAAGTATATTTTACTCAAGTTTAAAAAATTAAATTAAGATTAAAAGTTGAAATAAATAAAATATGCATAAAAAAGCCAGTGGCGATTTGGTTAAATCATGGAGGTGAGATCCCTGTGTGAAAAGAATCTCCAGCTGAGGCTCTGTAGGTTAAAGTCTATTATAAAAGAACATAAAGCTTCTCTATCTGAACAACTGTTGAAATATTTACAGAGTTGGGTCATTATAGAGTGCTGATTGAATACATTCAGGTCCCTATTTACTAAGCCTTGCTAGTGCGTGCTGTGTAGATGCCCATAATATTCCTATGGGCATCTACACGGTTAGTGCGCACTAATTTTTAGCATGAGCTAAAAACGCTAGCGCATCTTAGTAAATAGGGCCCTTAGACTGCTATAACTTGGATAATCACCAGATAACTTAGGATAGCAAAACATTGTCCTAAGTTAGCAGATATCTTAACTACAACGGCTAACATTTAAAACAAACGTTGACTGCTGTGACTGAATGTCGGGTGGATGGATTTTTTTGAGCAATATTATGCTATCATTTGATTTTAGGTTGGGAGAATGGGGGCAGTTTATTTGTATTTTTATTGTTTTATATGTACATTGCTGGTATGCCTCTGGCAAGAAGCATGTAACCAAATGAAATCAATCAGTCCATAGGAGCTTCTGCTTGTAGGATATTGCTACTTAGCCCAGTTAGTTTTTGTTTTACTCATTGGTTCTCTCTCATCCTAGGTAGATCAGCATGCAAGATTTTGTACTCAGTCTAACAGCCCATATTCCCACATCTTATCATAAAAGCAACTTTTACATACAAGTGTGGGCACTATTACATAGAATTGGCGATTTTGCATTTTCACGTTTAAGCCCTTATCACCCTGATTTTACATAAAAGTTGCCAAGAATTCTGCATACAAATTTAGGTGCGTCCCCAATTTGCATGCTCAATTTAATAGAATAACGGGCTAATTATTGGCTTTATAACAAGCAATTATTGGCACTAATTAGATTTAATTGGGACTTACCCATGTAAAGTTAGGTTCAGGATCTGTTCCTAAAATTTACATGTTGCCTAAAAACGGGGTGTGGAAATGGGAGGGTCAAAGGTGTTTAAGGGCAGTTTGGAAATGTGGTTTTGAGTTACACACATAATTGTAGAACAATTGTGCTCCTTGTGTAAATTTAGGCATGGGCATTTGCACCACGCTTTCGCTAATGCAAATGGTGGTGCCTAAATTTACGTGTGACCTCTCCACTTAAGCGTTAATTCTATAAGCTGTGCTGAACTTTAGGTACAGCTTAGAGAATACTGCTTAAGCAGGTTTTTCTTGGTGTCGATTTTTTTAGGCGCCATATATAGAATCTAGCCCTGTATGTGTAAGCTGCTTCATGATGCCACTCTTTGTTTCCATATATATCTGCAAAATTGCTGTTCTCACTGTCCGCACTAGTAAATGCACATATTTTTGCCAGAAGCCTTTTTTATATATTTTATAAAAGGTTGCATATTCAGCAGAGCTTTTGTAAAATATTGAGGAAATCATTAACATCTTGATTTGGATATTCCACTTCCTCCTTTGACATCCTATGCAAAATGAGGCTTTGGTGCTCATTTTCAAAGCAGATGAACATCTTAAAATGTCTAAAAAAAAAAAAGTCCATCTGCTAAAAATGTCCAAATCCTGATTTTGGAAAATCAGAATTTGGACATTTCACACTGCAGTTCATCCAAATATCAAGGAGGTGTGTTGTGGGTGGGACTAGGGAAGGCCCAAACGTAGGACGTCCAACAGGGATTTTCAAATGAGAAGATAAGTCCATGTCTAAAAAGGAGGATGTTTTTATCTAGACCTATTTCGGTCACGTCCAAGTTACAAAAAGTTGCTCTAATTACGCCACTGACCACGGGAAGGATTAAGGCATGACCCTTCCTTAATCCTGCAGTGGTTGCTGTCCCCTTTCCTGTCCCCTGAAAGTGAAACTGGAAAGGAAAACCAGACTGTAATGTTAACCACAGGTATTATAACCATTCTGAACAAAGCACTAAAGAGGTCAGAGCACTAGTCTAGTGGTTAGTGCAGTGAACTCTAATCCAAAGGACCCAGGTTCAAGTCCAACTCTTTTGAATTAATAATTCTGATCATTCCAGAAACAGAAAAATACCTATTGTACCTAAATATATGACAACTGCAAGCCTGAAGTCTATTGAAGTGGTGTAAGTTCAGGTATTATAGGTATTTTTAAGATCCTGGAAGGATCACATTTACAAATGAAAATGATGCCAGACATTCATGTCCATGGTGTTTTGTTGTTCAAAAGTTGGACGTTTCACTTTGAAGAATGGCTATTCATTTTGGACGTTTTCAGTGCAAAAGCATCCATCTCACAGCTGTAATCAAATAGGAAATGTAGATGTTTTTCCTGTGTGATTATGGCTGTGAGATGGATGTTTGTTTTGGATTTTATAAGCAGGATTTTTTTTGGGACTTAGATGTTTTTTTGAAAATGCACCTCCACAAGTCTTATCTCATGGTTTTTGGCAGCATTTTGCTGGCCTCTTTTTGGTCTGTCAGCCTTTGAAGGTATAGCATCCAAAACTAGATGCAGTACTTGAGGTGATGTACCAATAACCCTTACAGAGGCATATTATTACCTCCATTTTTTCTACTGGATTTTCTTGTTTTATGCATCCCAGCCTTCCCTTGGCTTTAGCCATTGCCTTAGCACCTTGTATCACTAATATGAGGTCATTAGAGGTCATCATACACAATCACCTAGAGTTCTCTTTGATTACATTTTGATAAAGCAGTGGCCATAGCCAGAGATATGGTTATAGGTTCTGTTAACTTGATGCCTTTTGAGTTTCTCTATTAAAAGAAAGAGCTTTTTATTTTGGAGTATTGATATCATTGCTATTAGTGAGAAAAAATAGTGTCAAGCAGTCTGCTTTTTAAAATTTTTCTCGTTGCATTAATCATAAAAGTAGACCTTGGAGGTTCTTGTTTTTGAAGTATGGATGAGTTGAGGCAAGATTTGCATGAAACTCATACAGAGATGCAGTAAACGTTAAAATTACGCACAACACAATTAACTGCCATGAAGAAAACACCTTTGAAAACATATTAACTCTGCTGATCCTGAAAAAAGGATAAATGCAGTGGTTAGGCTTTTGATCACAACTTGTGAAGACATTCATTTTCCATCATTAGCTTGAAAACTGTTTTCATTTTGTTGCTGAATAAATACACATGAAGAAAGCTGTTGGGTTCTTCATAAAAGCAAATATTTCAGACTGGAAGATATCAGAGGAAAGCTTTGGGGGGGGGGGGGGGTGGAGGGGGGGGGGAGCAGCTTGCTTTAATTGCTGAGTATTTAGTAGGATATGAAACTCTTTACCAGCCCTACCCTGAGCTGAGAATTGGATTTAAGTGGTGCATTTTTGTTTAAGCTCACCATATAATGAGTTGCTATGGGAATTGGTTCACTTACTGGCAGCTTATCATTACTGCACTTCTCTTTCTTATTTTTATGGTAGCACAGAGAACTGGAGGTGCAGAGTTATAGCTCTCTCTATAACCGAGGCTTATTGTCAACAGGATTCTTACCTTTCAAAAAATATTTATCATAATCTGTGTTTAAAAGGCAAGCATTTTAGCCTTCTTCTCTATTAGTGGTGCATATAAGACTTTATGTTTTTTAAAGCAACAGTTATTATTTTTGGAATTCTATCCAGGTAAAGGGAAAGCATACTTTAAAAAAATGTGTAACTGGCATGGTTTCTTCTACATGTATACTAATAACATCTGGATGTTGAAGATTTCTGAGAGAGGCTATTTTTTAATAATAAAAAGCTGCCCAGAGTTTTCAATTAAATAAATTTCACTGTGCCATTGTCTAGTGATAATTACCACCATTAGGAGAGAGATCAGTATTGGCTGATGATAATACCAGTTGGAATGACACCATTTCATTTACAATGGGCCACATTTTGTTGCAGAGCGCTAAAAATCTAAATGCAATGTAGTACACCTGAGGCCACCCTTGTGCCCAGGAGCCTAATTAAGGCTTGTTGCTGTTCAGGAGATCCAATTTGTTGTACAGACCATGAGTGACTTTAAAAACCAAGATTAGTTCTTGGAAGCTTTTACATTCAATAATATGGTTTTATAGAAATTAACCTGCCAGTGTGCAAGACTGTATATCTGGCTCAGTTCTTCTACTGGAAAGTGAATATAGTGGGTAACAATGAGTCTTCCCAAATTAAAAAGTATGTTCTTTTACTGCACCCAACTAGATTTTGATCATTTCACCACATTCATTTTTGCTTCAAGCTTTTCGATGTCTACCTGATAAACTATCATTTGTATATATTTTATTATTTGTCACATCAAATGCTGGCTATGTGCTGGCTTCGGTGTTTTTGATCACCTTTCCAGATGAAGTTGTTTTCATTGCAACATCAGTCTGAGCATTTTGGACTCCTGATAGAGCCGAAACACAGTGACTGTGTCAGGTCCTTTTAATAAAAGCTACTTGTTCAATTGCACATTGGTTCATATGTCTTTACTCCACCCTTTGCTTACTGCTAACAATGAGTCTTCCCAAATTAAAAAGTGTGTTCTTGTACTGCATCCAACTAGATTTCGATCATTTCACCACACAGCAGATAATTCAGCACAATAGCAAGGATTATTCTATCCTACTGAATTCTAATGTATGGTAATGGAATTATTTGCACTTCAAGTTCCAAACTTGGTTTGAACTTGGTCCATCTGGAGTATTGAGCTTTTATGTTCTCTCTTGGTACCTCTGAATTAGTGAGGATTTTCTCCCATTCTGTACTTCAGAAGTGTGTTTCATAGGTCAGGATCTCAGACTCCATGGTCATCGGAGGTTAGAAGTAAAATGTTTTGCATGGTCACAAGAGTTACTCTGCCAGACATTTATGGACCTCACAAGATTGCCATGTAGCTTGACCCAAGAAGTGCAGGATTGGAGTTGCAGGAGTTGGGGTAGTAGAGTGCCCATACAACTCTATGCTAAAAGGGATAGACTGAACCAGTCCTGCTGTGATTCCCACTGTAATCACTGAGAAACTGTCCTGCTTTTTATGGAAACCAGAACCAAATCTGCATGCATGCATTGGGGATAACACCAAGATTATGTTAATCCCTCTCTTTTATCATGGTTACTTTGTGGCTGTGGAATACTTGTGCAGTACCCTCCTCACAATAACTGGCATAAACTGGGTATATATATTTTTTCAGCCGATACACAATACCAGCACTTTTTTTCCTTCCATCTGTTATGATTCTGCTGGATAGGCATGGGAAGGTTTGGGACTCACTCCTGATTGGCTTGTCAGGGGCTGAGCCAGCAGACGTCAGAAGCTTGATCCATTTAAGCCTGCCTTTCCCTTGCAATCATTGCTTTGGCGTTGATTGCCTTGCTGAAGCCAGCCTGTGTTTGGGCGCTTGTGTTATGTGGGAGTTTAGCCTTTCTCCTCATGCTTGCTGTTTCTGTGTGTGTGTGTGTGTGTGTGCTGGGTATTCCCAGCATGAGCCTGATTGCCTCACTTCCCCCACCAGGTTTGCTTCTCCTGCTCTAATGTTGTGCTGTCTGGGGTAAGCTGTTGCCTTGAATCATTTCAGTTTATTTGTTTAGATTTCTCTCCTTCGGTGTTCCCTTGCTTGTGCTGAGCTGCTGCTCTGCTCCCTGTGGTTCTGCCTTCCCTTGTCCTTGTATTTTTGCTCCTGTTTGTTTGTTCAGTTCTCTTTTGTTTGCTGTAGCTGTCTCCTGTGTGTGGAGAGCAGAGTTCCTGTTCTGGTCTGTGTTTGTCAAGGCAGCTTCCCCTGTTTGTTCACTCTCCCCTTATCTTGTCTGCAGAGTGCTCTGCCCTGTTCTTTCCCTTTAGCAGTTCCTTTTTTTTCCCCTTGGGGGTTGTGGGACCAGTTTGTGTATTCCTTAAGTAGTTCTCCCTTTTCCTTTGTGTGCTGTAAGTACAGCCTTGATCACTTGTGTGCTGTGTTGTTTCAGCCTAGAGTATATCCCTATAGTTGGCTTCCTTTTCCTGAGTGATGTGCTGTTTAAGCCTAGAGTGTTTCTTTCTGGGGCTTCCTGTACTCTTGTTCGCCTGAGGCACAGCTTTGTTTTCCCTTAGAGGCTTCTGCCTCTCACCCTTTTTTCTGTGGCTTTACCCTGCACTGTGTGCGCTGCAGTTCCATGTGGAACCCTTGTTATTCTTTCCCCTTTCCCAGAGTATGACTCGGTTCCCGGTTGGCTGTGAGGCCCTTTTGCTTGGTCTTTGCGTGAGTGGGTTCCCGATAGGCCGTGAGGCCCTCCTGAATTCTCTATCTTCCCCTTTCTGGTGATGCCTGTTGGTTATTGTGAGTGTGCAGGGTTTGGTGGCTGGGGTGGTGCATAGGGCCTGTTCAGTCCACCCTAGGCCTTGGCCTAAATTCTATACTAGGCCTGGGCCCGGGCTCAAGGGCTCATGTCCAGAATAACACCAGCCAAAAATGGCCCACTGCTGAAGCAGCAAAACTCACAGATAGCAGCTCTGAGGGACTGATGGCAGATGAGCTGTAGTATAAGGAAGCCCAGCAGTAGAAGGAGCAACAGTGCAAGCCTCAGCATTTACCTAGCTTAATCTGAGCTGCCTCCTGTGCTGGGTTGCAGGGGCCTGTAACATCACTCTGCTTTCTCTTCTGGTGCATCTCCGCGGGCCTGAAGTGAAAGCAGATATACCACAAGCAGCTGCACGTGGTCAAGGAAGCAGCTCAGATTGAATTAGCTAAATGCTGGGGCTTTGTGTTGCTGCTCCTTCAACTTCCTGGCTTTCTTATGCTACTGCTTATCTGCTATCAATCCCTTGGAGCTACTGCCCATGAGTTTCACTGCTCCTGCCTTTACATGGCTGGGGTAGGAACAAGGAGAGAGAAGGGGGAGATTTTTGGTTGCTGTAGGGGATGAGGGTAGGGGGAAAGGAGATGCTTGACTGTTGACAGGGTTAGCAGGATAGCTATAAGGTAGAATAGGAAGATACTGCTCCACTGTGGGGATGACAAAAGGGGAGGTGCTTGACTGTTGGGGGATGGGGAGAGGGGAGAATGGGGAGATGTTGGACTATTGGGCGAAGGGAAGAGGGAAGATGCTGGCCTGTAGGGGAGGGGGAGGGAGGGAGAAATAGAGGGGTGATGTTGGGAATGGTGCTGTCATGTGGGAGAGGTACTGGGAGAAGGAGCTTGGCAAGGTGTGGCTAGGCAGAAAAGAAAAGCTGATGGAAAGAGATGAAAGGGAAAGACTGATGTCAGACAGATGTGAGGGAGGACTGGACAAAGGAGAGTGGAGCAATGGAAAATGGACAGCAGACCCTGGAAAGACTTAGGAAAAAAAAAAACAGGCATCGGTGCTGGGGCCAATTCTGTTCAATATATTAAGTGACATTGCCGAAGGGTTAGAAGGTAAAGTTTGCCTTTTTGCAGATGATACCAAGATCTGTAACAGAGTGGACACCCCGGAGAGAGTGGAAAACATGAAAAAGGATCTGCAGAAGCTAGAAGAATGGTCTAAGGTTTGGCAATTAAAATTCAATGCGAAGAAATGCAAAGTGATGCACTTAGGGAATAGAAATCCACGGGAGACGTATGTGTTAGGCGGTGAGAGTCTGATATGTACAGAAGGGGAGAGGAATCTTGGGGTGATAGTAGCTGATGATCTGAAGGCGACAAAAGTGTGACAAGCCGGTGGCTGTAGCCAGGAGGTTGCTAGGCTGTATAGAGAGAGGTGTGACCAGCAGAAGAAAGGAGGTGTTGATGCCCCTGTACAAGTTGTTGGTGAGCCCCCACTTGGAGTATTGTGTTCAGTTTTGGAGGCCGTATCTTGCTAAGGATGTAAAAAGAATTGAAGCGGTGCACAGAAAAGCTACAAAAATGGTATGAGGTTTGCGTTACAAGACTCATGAGGAGAGACTTGCTGACCTGAACATGTATACCCTGGAGGAAAGGAGAAACAGGAGTGATATGATACAGATGTTCAAATATTTGAAAGGTATTAATCCGCAAACGAACCTTTTCCGGAGATGGGAAGGCGGTAGAACTAGAGGACATGAAATGAGATTGAAGGGGGGCAGACTCAAAAAAAATGTCAGGAAGTATTTTTTCACGGAGAGAGTGGTGGATACTTGGAGATGAAAACGGTAATGGAATTCAAAAATGCGTGGGATAAACATAAAGGAATCCTGTTCAGAAGGAATGGATCCTTAGAAGCTTAGCAGAGGTTGGGTGGCAGCACTGGTGGTGGAAGGCGGGGCTAGTGCTGGGCAGACTTATATGGTCTGTGCCCTGAAAATGGCAGATACAAATCAAGGTCAGGTATGCACATAAAGTATCACATTTGAGTTTATCTTGTTGGGCAGACTAGATGGACCATACAGGTCTTTCTTTGCTGTCGTCTACTAAGTTACTATCCAGCTTATTTTCTTAGGAGATCGCTGGCCATCTTCCGACACAAATTGGGAGATGGCCGGCGATCTCCTGAACCCGGCCAAATTGGTATAATCAAAAGCCGATTTTGGCCAGCGCCAACTGCTTTCCGTCGCGGAGCCGGCCAAACTTCAAGGGGGCGTGTCGGTAGGATAGCGGGGGCGGGACGGGGGAGTGGTACGAGATGGCCGGCTTCGCCTGATAATGGAAAAAAAAAAACGCCGGCCTAGACGAGCATTTCGCCGGCTTCACTTGGTCCCTTTTTTTTCAGGACCAAGCTTCAAAAAGGTGCCCCAACTGACCAAATGACCACCAGAGGGAATCAGGGATGACCTCCCCTTACTCCCCCTGTGGTCACTAACCCCCTCCCACCCTAAAATAAAAAAATATATATATTTTTTGCCAGCCTCTATGCCAGCCTGAAATGTCATACCCAGCTCCCTGACAGCAGTATGCAGGTCCATGGAGCATTTTGTGGGTGCAGTGCTTGTCAGGCAGGTGGACCCAGGTCCACCCCCCCCTACCTGTTACACTTGTGGTGGTAAATGGGAGCCCTCCAACCCCCCCCCCCCCAAACCCACTGTACCCACATGTAGGTGCCCCCCTTCACCCATAAGGGCTATGGTAGTAGTGTAGAGTTGTGGGTAGTGGGTTTTGGGGTGGTTTGGGGGGGCTCAGCACACAAGGTAAGGGAGGTATGCACCGGGAAGCAATTTTTGAAGTCCACTGCAGTGCCCCCTAGGGTGCCCGGTTGGTGTCCTGGCATGTGAGGGGGACCAGTGCACTACAAATGCTGGCCCCTCCCACGACCAAATGCCTTGGAGATGGCCGGCATCGGTTTCCATTATCGGCGAAATCTGATGCCGGCCATCTCAAACGCGGCCATGTCTGACATTTGGCCGGCCCCAACCGTATTATCAAAACGAAAGATGGCTGGCCATCTTTTTCAATAATACGGTTCGGGACTGCTGTTTGCTGCGCCGGCCAAATAGATGGCCGACAATCTATTTGGCTGGCGCCGTTCGATTATGCCCCTCCATGTTACTATTACTAGAGAAAATATATATTCAGCATTTCTAGGGGGTCCTTTGTAATTAGGCTAATGTGCAGTGCAGGGTGAAATTCTCAACTGTAGTATTCTTGGGGTTTTCATTTACATTTTTGTCTGCATATTTCTATTTTTAATTTGTGGTGCCCTGTGTTTTGATGAGGTTCTGTCTATATTTTGCATATGTGACTGAAGTGTGACATTTTGCTAGTGTTATTTGCTCTACAGTCTGGATTCTTGTGGTTTCCAGTTCAGTTTTTCACCACAGATTTTGATTTGTAATTTGTAGTAACTTATTTGGTGTGTGTCATGAGGCTGTATCCATGTTCTGTGTACATGTAACCATGGTGATGTGTAGTTTCTGTGAACTTCAGAATAGATGCTGTAAAGCAGCTGGTGCTGGTGGTTGCAGTCTTTGGATAACCACACCAGACACCAACATTTAAAAATGATTAGGGGAAGCCACACACAGTACAAATTACCCCACTCTAGACACAATGGAGGATCTTACTCATTATTGAGGCTTTGATTCTACAGTTGTAGTTTCACCTTTTGCTGTTTCTTTTCCTTTAGCTTGAGAATATAGTTCTTTATTTAAAGTCCCCTCTCTAGAGGTTTCCCTTAGTCTGAGACTGTAGTAGTATTTTGTATGATCACTACTTCAGTTATATGCAGATCTTTCTTACATATTCACCAGGGCTATTATAAAAACCCTCTTGGATTGGCATCCACAGGCACTGGAGGTTGCCACCCTCATACTAAGAACCAACAGTCCCCAGGTACTTGGTGGCCCTGGATTTCTAAGTTGAAAGATCCTACTTCTGTTCTGCAAGCATTGCTGGAGGAATTTCTGTGCTTGTGACATATTTGGTTATAGAATTAGAAGTGCTGAGTTTCTGTTGAGGGAAGTGTCTCATGTTGTGTAGTTTAGGGTTAATGCTGGATGCCAGACATTGCTCTTCTATAAGAGAACTGGTTGAATGATACAGTTGAACAGCTTTAATAATAGTTTTATGAGGGGCTTGACATTGGTATGTGATCCTTTTCGTTTTTTCTTGTAATGTCTTTATAGTCAATTTACTGCTTTCAGTAAGACATTGGGGTGTGTAAGCTGAATGGCATTCTTTAAATGCTGCACATCTTTTTACCATCTTCTGCTGTGACCATAGTGCTAGGCCGCACATAATGCTAAACTGCGGCTGCCATGTGTGAATTGTTTTAAAAAGGAGCCTTTTTAGGCAAATTTCTGTCTCTTGGGAGTCTGCTAACCTTTCAAGCGATTGAACCATTTGCTGGGAACTAGGCCCAACTTTAGGAGTGTGTAACCTGTGCATTTACATGAAATGATGCCCCTTTAGGAGTGCTATGGTGGCTTTAAAGGGGTGCTGCCACGTACAAGAGGGACATCCCCTATGGCCATGGAGGGCACTGCTCCTTTTGTTTGCACAGTATTTCAGCTGGCCCTGCTGTGAGCAACTGTTATCTCTTTATTGTACTACTATTCTGTCCAAAATGAAAAAAGGGACAGTTAAATTAAAAGGACTACCTTCGCAGCACAATGGAGAAGAAATAAGACATTGGGTTTCACACATATAAGACTAAGACCTTCCTTTTAGAAGCATCTCCACATGTAAATAGATTGTAAATGGTGATTTTAGAAAACGCTATTTATACAGTGAGATCTGTATCATGCAGATACTTCAAGGGGGGTGGTTTAGATGTGCCTGGGGCAGACAAAAATCTATTTAATTCAGTTATTTATTTGAGAGAGTTGATATACCACCATTTAGGATCCATCAAAGAGGTGAACATTTAAAAATTAAACTGAACACAGAAACATCTTAACAATAAAATACTAAACTTTAACATTAACCTGGGTAACTACCCTACATGTGCATTCCCCATTTTACAAAAGGGAGTAAATGTTATGAGAAAAAATTTCCCCATTGAAGTTTACAGCAGCTCAGAGGCACTCACAGAGTTTTTTTTTTTAAGTGCTCCTTTCAGCCAGGACTTTACAAGAGGGATTAAGGACATAATTCTCCTTAAACCCTCTTTATTACATAAGTACATAAGTATTGCCATATTGGGAAAGACCAAAGGTCCATCAAGCCCAGCATCCTGTTTCCAACAGTGGCCAATCCAGGTCACAAATACCTGGCAAGATCCCAAAAGAGTGTAAAACATTTTATACTGCTTATCCCAGAAATATTTCTGCTTAAGAAAATAGAAAATTATAGCATTATTACTTAATTGGCGGGGCTTACATGTCTAGCTCTGTAAAAATGGGACAACTATCTGTGGAAGCAGCACCACTTAGATGTAGAGGTTTCAAAATAGCCACTTCCATGTGGAAGTGCTGACAAATACACCCTGCACTCCTGTGTGTCCTTATAGGTATTTCCAGAAAGCTCTGCATTTGGCAGAACCTTTTTTAAAATGCTGCCGAAACTGAGCACATCCCAACATGGACATCTAAATTCCAGTCTCGGTGTTCTTTGTAAAATGTGTCTTCATAACTGAGCACGTCCCAACCTGGACATCTGAATTCCAATCTCAGCGTTCTATGTAAAATGAGCCTTCAGAACTGAGCATGTCCCAACCTGGACATTTGAATTCTAATCTCAGCGTTCTGTGTAAATTGAGCCTTCAGAATTGAGCAGGTCCCGACCTGGACATCTGAATTCCAATCTCAGCGTTCTATGCAAAATGAACCTTCGCATTTCCTTATAGTTTTACTCAGCAAAGGCTGCCTCTTTTTCAGGGGTCCCCAGCTGCTTTACAGCCTTCCTACTGTGTTATAATTGGAGAGGTAATTAATAAATCTTTTAAAGCCAAAATCTGGCTGAGGTATTGGTTATTAATAACTGAGGCAAGCCTTTAGAAATGACTGCTTAGATATACTATTGATTCAGCAGGATATCAAATTAAAGTGAAATGTGACTTGTTTTTATAATCAGGCAGCAAGTGCCTTACTGTGATAAATAATAGGCTAATTAATGAGAACATCCTTAACCAAAATAATCTTTATATATTTACAGCTCCAGTATCATATTTGATAATGCTCAGTCAAAATCCTCACACTGCATTACCATATCCTCTTAATTGCTTTTCTTGTGGTGTGTTCTGTCCTCTCTATCATAACTAGACTGTAGGTTCCAAGGAGTAGGGACTGTCTATTATAGGGGTTAATTTTATAAAGCATTTTGTGCACATATTTACCTCTTATACAGTTACCTCATGCATACAAGTATGCACTGGGCGTAATTCTATGTAGTTTGCCAAAAGTTAGGCACCAATTAGGTCCTTAACTTTTGACACTCAAGCAGAAGTTAATAGTGATTAAAAACCAAAATGGGAGAAAAATGGCAGTTAGGGACCTAAGTGCACTTAGACACAATTCTATAACTGGACATCTAAGATGCTCATTTCTGAAGCACATAGACTTACAAAGTTACAAAGAGATATATTTTCAAATCACTTAGACTTATAAAATTCCATAGTAAGCTATGGAACTTTGTAAGTCTAAGAGCTTTGAAAATGAGCCCCATATTTATCTATGTAACTTTGTAAGTCTACTTGTGTAACTGCAAAGGGGGTATTCACATGGAAGGGCCATGAGTAGATCATAGGCATTCCGACTATTTCAGCATGTGTTTTATTGAATACTATCAGTTAAGTGCTCACATTTACACCTGCTTTAACATCCTCATTCAGTCTCCAGGTATGCTGCACTACCCTACCCCTGCCCCTACTAACCAGCATGGCCACTGCCTTGATCTTGTCTTCTCCAACTGCTTATTGTTAAATTTCTTCACCTCAGCTCTTCCCCTCTCTGATCATTATCTTTAAACTTTCATATTTAATCACCCTCCCCCTCAGTCTCGTCCAATCACCCGCAGCACATTTAGGAATCTTCAGGCTATTGATCCTTGGCACTCTTACCAACAGTTTCACCTCTCCTCTCATGCATGATGTTATCCAAGGCTGTCTCTTCCTACAATACAGAGCAGGTACTTTCCTGTAGCAGGTGTTCTTCGAGGACAGCTTGTTGGTGTAATACATTGCAACCTGATTGTCTGTTTGGATAAGAACAATTTGGTGAGACAGCCAATCTCTGAAAGCCTTTAGAGAGCTCCAGATCACCTGCAGCTCCAGGAGATTGATCAGAAGATTCGTTTCCTGGGAGGAACAAGCTCCTTGAGTGTGAAGCCCATCTACATGAGCTCCCCATCCAGGAGAGAGGCATCCATCGTCAGCACTTTTTGTGGCTGAAGAATTTAGAATGGAAGTCCCAGAGTCAAATGGTCCCATTGGATCAAATGGTCCACCACTGAAGGGAGTGTACAAGCTCTGGGGATACTTGGATGACATCTTCCAGACTTCCCGTGGTGTGATACCACTGAGAAGCCAGAGTCTATTGGGCTGATGTCATGTGAAGGCGTGTCATGGGTGTAACATGCATTGTTATATTCTCACAAGTGGGTGACAGCGACTCGCGTCGTCCGGTCCGGAATTTACCAAAGTCTTTGTGGAGCATGAGACATGCCCCACTGCGCATCCATGAGTGCCTTCCTGCCCGCCGTGAGAATGTGGTCTCTTCAGTTTAATACTACTGCAAAAAATAAAGTAAAAGACTACGAAGTAGACAACGGTAGGAACTGTGATAATATAAAGTCTGCTGTCCTCGAAGAACACCTGCTATAGGTAAGTATCTGTGCTTTCTCAGAGGACAAGCAGGGTTATAAGTCTCACAAGTGGGGAATCCCTAGCATCCAGGCTCACCAAAAACAACACACATTGGTCAATTGGGCCTCACAACGGCGAGGACATAAGACAGATTAACCTGAAACTATATACAATCTGAATGGGAGTGCAGCCTGGAACAGAACAAAATGGGCCTAGGAGAAGGGTGGAGTTGGATTCTAGACCCCAAACAGATTCTGCAACACAGGCAGTAGTGTGATGTGAATGTGTGGACTGAAGACCACGTCGCAGCCTTGCAAGTTTCTTCAATGGAGGCTGACCTCAAGTGGGCTACTGACGCAGTCATAGCTCTGACATTATGAGCCATATGACCCTCCAGGGCCTGTCCAGCCTAAGTGAAGGAAATGCAATCTGCCAGTCAATTAGAAATGGTGCGTTTTGCGATGGCGACACACATCCTGTTGGGATCAAAAGAAACAAAAAACTGGTCGGACTTTCTGTGGGGCATTGTCCATTCTATGTAGTAGGCCAATGCTCTCTTGCAATCCAAGGTGTGCAAGGTGCTTTCGCCAGGATGGACATGAGGTCAGGCAAAGAATGTTGGCAAGACAATCGACTAGAGGATGTAATGGGGCAATTTGACAAATTGAAGAGTATCAAATCTCCTGCACCGAATGGTATTCATCCCAGAGTACTGATACAATTGAAAAATGAACTGGCGGAACTATTGCTAGTAATATGTAAATTATCTTTAAAATCGAGCGTGGTACCGGAAGATTTTTTAAAAAAGGTTCCAGAGGGGATCCGGGAAATTATAGACTGGAGAGCCTGATGTCAGTGCCTGGCAAAATGGTAGAGACTATTATAAAGAACAAAATTACAGAGCATATTCATGAGCATGGATTAATGAGACAAAGCCAGCATAGATTTAGTGAAGGGAAATCTTGCCTCACCAATCTATTACATTTCTTTGAAGGGGTGGACAAACATGTGGATAAAGGCGAGCCAGTTGATATTGTGTATCTGGATTTTCAAAAGGCATTTGACAAAGTACCTCATGAAAGACTCCAGAGGAAATTGGAGAGTCATGGGATAGGAGGTGGAGTGGAGGAGTAGCCTAATAGTTAGTGCAGTGGGATTTGATCCTGGTATCCTGGGTTCAATTCCAACTGTAGCTCCTTGTGACCCTGGGCATGTCATCTAACCCTCCATTGCCCCAGATACAAAAAACTTAGATTGTGAGCCCCCTAGGGACAGAGAAAGTACCTGTACATAAAGTGTACAACACTGTGTATGTCTAGTAGAATATAAATGATTAGTAGTAGGAGGTAGTGTCCTATTGTGGATTAAAAACTGGTTAAAGGATAGAAAACAGAGAGTAGGGTTAAATGGTCAGTATTGTCAATGGAGAAGGGTAGATAGTGCAGTTCCTCAAGGGTCTGTGCTGGGACCACTGCTTTTTAACATATTTATAAATGATTTAGAGATGGGAGTAATTAGTGAGGTAATTAAATTTGTTGCTGATGACATAAAGTTATTCAAAGTTGTTAAATCGTGAGAGGATTGTGAAAAATTACAAGAGGACCTTGGAGACTAGGTGTCTAAATGGCAGATGACATTTAATGTGAGCAAGTGCAAAGTGATGCATGTGGGAAAGAGGAACCCGAACTATAGCTACATAATGCAAGGTTCCACGTTAGGAGTCACCAACCAAGAAAGGGATCTCAGTGTTGTTGTTGATGATACATTGAAATGCTCTGCTCAATGTGCTGCGGTGGCTACGAAAGCAAATAGAATGTTAGGTATTATTAGGAAAGGAATGGAAAACAAAAGTGAGGACGTTATAATGCCTTTGTATCGGTCCCTGGTGCGACTGAACCTCAAATATTGTGTTCAATTCTGGTCGCCACATCTCAAAAAAGATATAGTGGAATTAGAAAAGGGCGACAAAAATAATAAAGGGGATGGGACGACTTCCCTATCAGGAAAGGCTGAAGTGTCTAGGGCTCTTCAGCTTGGAGAAGAGACGGCTGAGAGAAGATATGATAGAGGTCTATAAAATAATGAGTAGAGTGGAACGGGTAGACGTGAATTGTTTGTTTATTCTTTCCAAAAATACTAGGACTAGGGGGCATGCAATGAAGCTACAAAGTAGTACATTTAATACGAATCGGAGAAACGTTTTCTTCACTCAACGTGTAATTAAACTCTGCAATTCATTGCCAGAGAATGTGGTAAAGGCGGTTAGCTTAGCAGGGTTTAAAAAGGATCTGGACGGCTTCCTAACGGAAAAGTCCATAGACTATTATTAAATTGACTTGGGAAAATCCACTGCTTATTTCTGGGATAAGCATCATAAAATGTATTGAGCTTTTCTGGGATCTTGCCAGGTATTTGTGACCTGGATTGGCCACTGTTGGAAACAGGATACTGGGCTTGGTGGACCTTTGGCCTGTCCCAGCGTGGCAATACTTATAGAACTCTGACATCACTTTCGGCAGGAACTTAGGGTGCGTGCAGAGGACTACTCTGTTGTGATGAAACTTAGTATAAGGGGCATCCGCAATAAGGCCTGAAGCTCGCTGACTCCATGAGCTGAAGTAACAGCAACCAAGAAAACAACCTTCCAGGTCAAGTACTTCAGATGGCAGGAATCCAGTGGCTCAAAAGGAGCTTTCATCAGCTGGGTGAGAATGACATTGAGATCCCATGACACTGGTGGAAATTTGACAGGGGGCATTGACAAAAGCAAACCTCTCATGCAGCGAACAATTAAAGGCTGTCCAGACATGAATTTACCCTCTACATGTTGATGATAAGCACTAATTGCACTAAGGTGAACCCTTACGGAGTTGGTCTTGAGACCAGACTCTGATAATTGTAGAAGGTATTTAAGCAGGGACTGTGTAGGGCAAGCAAGGGGATCTAGGTCCTTGCTCTCACTCCAGATGGCAAACCTCCTCCATTTGAAAGAATATCACCTCTTAGTGGAATCTTTCCTGGAAGCCAGCAAGACCCAGGAGACACCCTCTAAAAGACCCAAAGAAGCAAATTCTAGGCTCTCAACATCCAAGCTGTGAAAGCCAGAGACTGGAGGTTGGGATGTAGAAGAGACCCTTTGTTCTGCGTGATGAGGGTCGGAAAACACTCCAATCTCCACAGTTCTTCAGAGGATAACTCCAGAAGTAGAGGGAGCCATATCTGCTGCGGACAGTAAGGCATGATCAGAATCATGGTTCTGCGGTCTTGTTTGAGTTTCAACAAACCTCCCATACCTCCCACTAGAGGTATGGGAGGATATGCATACAGAAGATCTGTCCCACAAGTGAGAAGGAAGGTAGCTGATGCTCTGTCATGGGCCTGAAACCTGGATCAGAATTGATAGACCCTGTGGTTGAGCTGAGTGGCAAAAAGATCCATCAAGGGGGTGCCCCATGTTCGGAAGATCTTGTGGACTATGCCCATATTGAAAGACCACTCGTGTAGTTGCATTATCCTGCTATCTGTCAGCCAGGGCATTGTTTTTGCCCACCAGATAAGTGGCTCAAAGGAGCATGCCATGTTGGCAAGCTCAATGCCACATCTGGATGGCCTCCTGACACAGAGGGCATGATCCATTGTCCCCCTGCTTGTTGGTGTAATACATTGCAACCTGATTGTTTGGATGAGAACAATTTGGTGCGATAGCCGATCTCTGAAAGCCTTTAGAGTGATTCAGATCACCTGGAGCTCCAGGATATTGATCTGAAGATTCGTTTCCTGGGATGACAAAGCTCCTTGGGTGTGAGCTCCCCATCCTAGGAGAGATGCATCCATCATCAGCAGCACTTTTTGTGGCTGAACAATTTAGAATGGAAGTCCCAGAGTCAAATTGGATCAAATGGTCCACCACTGAAGGGAGTGTACGAGCTCTGGGGACACCACTGAGAAGCCACAGTCCATTGGGATGATCTCATGTGAAGGCATGTCATGAGTGTAACATGCACTGTGGAAGCCATGTGGCTCAACAATCTCTATATCTGATGAGCTGTGACCTGCTGAGAGGCATGAACCTTGGATGCGCGTGCAAGAAGATTGCCCACTCTTACATCCAGGAGGTAGGCTTGTACCATCTAAGAATCGAGCAAGGCTCCTATGAACTCCAATCGCTGGACATGGCAAAGATGGGATTTGGGGTACTTTAAAATGAACCCTAGTAGCTTGAGTACCCAAATAGTCATCCACGTGAATTCATGAGCACCTTCCTCTGAGGTGCTCTTCATCAGCCAATTGTCGAGATACGGAAACACATGGACTCCCAGTCTGTGTAGCGATGCTGCAACTATCGCTAAATATTTGGTGAAGACCCTGGGAGCTGATGCGAAGCCAAAAGGCAACACGTGGTACTGAAAGTGATGTGTCCCCAGTCGAAATTGGAGATACCTCCTGTGGGCTAGAAGTATTGGGATGTGAGTATATGCATCCTTTTCCAGAGAGCATAGCCAATCGTTTTCCTGATTCATCGGCAGAAGGGTGCCCAGGGAAGCCATGCTGAATTTTTCTCAGACTTGGAATTTGTTCAGAGCCCTTAGGTCTAGGATGGGACGCATCCCCCCTGTTTTCTTTAGCACAAGGAATTATCTGGTATAGAATCCCTGCCCTTCTTCCCCTGGTGGAACAGGTTTGACCGCATGGGCCTTCAGAAGGGTGGAGAGTTCCTCTGCAAGTACCTGCCTGTGCTGAGAGCTGAACAAATGAGCTCTCGGTGGGCAATTTGGAGGTTTGAGATACCAATTGAAGGCCTATACAAGACAGACTATTTGAAGAACCTACCGGTCGGAGATTGTAAGAAGCTCTCTTTGGTGAAAAAACTTCAACCTCCCCACGAATGGCAAATCATCCGGGACGGACATTTTTACTGTGGCTATGCTTTGCTGGAGCCAGTCAAAAGCTCGTCCTTTGCTTTGTCTGGGGAGCAGCATGGGCGTTAGTTGCACACTGTTGAAGTGAACGAGCATAATGGGGTTGAGCCTCAGCAGGCTGTCGAGTCGAACGGTTGTACCTACGCCTTGGATTGTAATAGGAACTCCTCCTTGGCTTAAAAGTCCTCCTAGCTGAGGAGGCTGATGCAGAAGGCGCCTGGTGGGAGAGAGAAGAGATGGTATCAGTGTATTTTTTGATTTGGTCTTTAACCTCCTCAAACATCTCTCCAAAAAGGTTATTCCCCCGGCATGGGGCATCCATCAACCTCTGCTGAACAGAATGTTCCACATCAGAAACACACAGCCATGAGAGTCTGCACATTGCTATACTTTGAGCAGAAATCCTGGATACGACATCAAAAGTGTTGTACCCCTTACCAAGAACTTTCAACATGCCTTCTGCTGCTTGACCAACTGGCGAACTGACTCAGCCTGCTCCTGAGGGAGCATCTCAGCCAGATCGGACAACTTACGCACCGAGTTTCGCAAGTGGACACTACCTTACATATACCTCATTCTACCACAATATCACTTTGTATTCATTTATACCATGTATTTGTTCAGACCATAATCGGCTAACGCCGTTAACGGTGATATGTAAGCCACATTGAGCCTGCAAAAGGTGGGAAAATGTGGGATACAAATGTAACAATTAATAATAATAATGAACAGCTGGCATGAATGTATACAGGAGATGAGAATTGAAGCCTGGTACATCTTCCTCCCAAGAGAATCCAGGGTTCTAGCTTCTCTACCTGAGGGCACCGAGGCATAGTCCCTGGATCTCCTGGCCCTTTTGAGAGTGGATTCCACCTTCATGGAATTGTGAGGCAACAGAGGCCTATTAAAACCAGGTGCACTGTGGATCCGATACTGGGTATCAATCTTCTTGGGCATGACAGGGACCGACCGAGGGGACTCCCAGTTTCTGACATGGATAGGGGCAGTCACAGCCTCCTTGGGAGGAGATGTGTAGTTCAGGACCTCGAGCATTTTGGCCTTGGGCTCATCCTCCACTTCCAAAGGAAATTGAATGGCATCAGCCATTTTCTTAACAAAAGATGGAAATGAAAGGCTCTCCAGAGGAGACTTTCTCCTTTCAGGTGGAGGGGAGGGTTCAGAGGGAATTCCATAGGACTTGTCAGAGGAAAAGTACCTTTGATACTCCTCTGAATCCCATGAGTGCTCCTTTTCAGTGTCAGACAATACATCCCTATGGGAGTGTTGAGACCAAGCCTGCTTCGATATGGAGGAACCACGTCCTTGTCAGTGGCGTCAAAAAGCCAGCTCCAGCCTCAATCCAGCGAAACTTCCTCCACCGACGTCGAGGGCGTGCTGGCTTGGGTGGCAGTTGACACCGGGGCCGCACCGCAGGCTGAGGGAAAAGCAGGGCTGCAATGGGAGACAGGTAGGTGCAAGTACCCCTGATGCCGATGCACACTGTTGCATGAGGCCATCCAGCGGCTCAGGGAGGAAGGCTCGGATGCGCTCATCAAGGGCTGACACCGGGAAAAGCTGGGGTGCCGGCTTAGGCGCAGGTTGCAGAACTTCCGGGGTTGATACAGGAGCAGGGTCTTGGCTGCTGGGAGACTGATGTGTCGGCACCTCCTGTATGGAGGGAGAGCAATCCTTTCAGCGCCGATGCTTCTTGGGTGCCGAATCCTTTGACACCCCAGAGCTCCCGGCACCATGCCTCAAGGGCAACCAATTATGATGCTTCTTGGTCTTCATCCAAAGTGTGTCACCAAGGCTCCTCTTTGCCGAGGACGACGTCGTATGCACACGTTGCCTTAGGGTTGGGTTCAATGATGGACAGTCCTGGGGGCCCTGTACAGCAGGAGGCTTCGAGGCAGGTGGAGACTCACTCGATGCTTCATTGCTCCCAGTATCTAAGTGTCTAGCAGCAGCCATGCTTACCGATGCTCCTGATGCCGGTGTGATGCTCAACGTTGATTTCAACTCCACCCATAGGAGCCACCTTTTCAAAATTATTGGGGGTGCTAAGCCCAATGGAAATGACCCCTCCCTGGACACATACAAGGAATTTTCTCAATATTGGGGGTGCTCAAGCACCCACAGAACCCACAGAGTCGGCTCCAATGACTCCACCAACCCTGATGCTGATGTCAACATCGAGAAACAGCAAAGCGAAACACTGGCCACCGTCGGCTTGGGGCAGGAAGACAAAACACTACCGATATAGTGAGCAGTACATCAGCTGTACACAGACTCGACGAACGGGCTCAAAAAAAGCCTACTGGCACTTGCATTGAGAAGTGTCCTTTTTTCATTTAAGCTCACTTGATGCTACTTGAGCCTGGGAGTTGTTTTTGTATGGAGATATTGCAGAGAAGATTAATAGTAAAGTGTATTTTGTGGGTAATACTCAATTCAATAAGGTTTTTTTATGGCCAATGATGAAGAGAGGATCATACAGATCCGGTTAGTTCTATAGAGATCTTGTATCCTGGAGCTCTTTGAGGCCGTTTTTCCTTCATTAGAAACCAATTTCATGGTTTTCCCTCAGGCACAAGTTTATATATATCTTAATCTTTTTGGGATTCTATTGTTGTGTGTACTCTAGCGACCTGTGGATCCCAATCCCCCCTTTTATATCAGTATAGTGGAGCCTCTCTGGAAATCTGGGTTCTCTTCTTCATGTGAAGACAGAGAACACAGTTAGTGGGGCTATGGTCGGGCTCAAGACACTGTAGACACTAAGAATAGGTGTCTTTCCCAGAGACTGTCCGATTGCACCAGGTACAGTGCTTGAAGCCACTGGGAACCTTTGTGGACATAGAAGGGAAAACTTACTTGGCTAATTTAAATGAAGCAATGGTGCCTGCAAAAGGGGCAAGGTACAGCAAAAATGAAAGAGAAAGTTCCCGGCTGAAGTCAAAGCCTAAGAGCGACCTGATGACAATGGAAAACAAAAGGAAACTTACAACTGGGCAAAATCACTAAAACTTAAAGGGAAAAATAAAAGGACAGAGGTTCCTCAAGAGGAACACAATTAAGGACGAAAAATAAATGAAAAAATAGCCAAAGGCACAAAAAAACTTTCTAGGACCGAGCGATGTGAGGAGATGGGAAAAAAACAGCGTTCTTGCGGTGGGCAGGAAGGTACTTGCAGATGTGCAATGGAGCATGTCTCGTACTCCTCAAAGCTCTCGTTAGACTTTGGAAAATTCTGGACTGGGCGACGCAGGTCAGTATCACCCACTTGTGAGAATTATAAGCCTGCTTGTCCTCATAGAATATTCTGTCCTGTGTTCTAAACACTCGCAGTCCTCCTATTCCACGTTCTGTAAGGCATACCAAACCCTAGCCTTGGCTGACCTCCAGAATCCACTACCTTCCTACTGCTGCTAAGCGCTCTTGGCAAAAATCGTGTGCTCATGCTGACTTTATACATTTCAAATTCTTTCCAACCTCCTTCCAATCTGATTTGGCACTTACCAAACATGATCACTATGTCCATTTGAGAAACTCTGTTGCCTCCAACTCTTGTCATACTGAACTCCCTCCTCAAAGTGTCTCCACCTCCAACCCCCCTTCACCCTCTGCCAGACTATGACTGAGACTTCCATGACAAGATTTACAAAGTTAATCTTGAATTCTCCACCAGGTCATCTCCATATCCTCTTCCCCACTTCATTCTCACAACTTTCCTTCAACCTTTGCCACTCTTTTTTCCTTTTCTAAAGTCACAGAAAACTGCATATTATCTTTTCTCCTCCTCAAAACTACTACTTGTTCATCTGATCCCATTCCCACCTCTCTATTCAGCTCTGTCTCTCCTCTTGTCACCATTTCTCATATCCTCAGTCCATCACATTTCATTGCAATGAACATCACTTCTCAAAAAACATCACTGGACCCTACCTGTCCTTTCAACTATTGTCTCATCTCCCTTCTCCCTTTTTCATTCAAACTACTTCTGATAGTATTTGCTGCTTATATTGTGGAGCATAGCAGCTTTGCAGATGACAGCAGAAAAAGACGAATTGATGCATCTGGTCTGCTCTGTTTGAAATAACTTGGGAACGTGGGAAACTTGGCTAAAGAAGTATTCCAGCTACTGGGATTCTTTAAGCAGCAAAAGTAGGTGCATCCCTTTTTTAGAGGTGGTTAACACAGGTATATTCTCCATTGGCAGCATGACTGTGAAAAATGGGTTCCACAAACTGAACCTTCAGTTTGAGTGACATCCAATACAATATATATTTTTTAACACTATAGAGATTGAGATGAATCAATTCCTTGAGCAGAGCAAGACAGCCATTGTTTAGTTCCTGTGAGATTCAGCAAAATATTTATCTGGTGTGGGGCTTCACCATTATGATTTGGAAAGCCCTTTGGTAAATTACAAGGTTTTTGTAGAATGGATATCAGTAAGCCCTTTGTAGCTTGGATGCCTCATTAAGGGTTCCTTTTACAAAGCTGTAGTATGCTCTAGCACTTACCACAGCTTAAAATGGCTTATCATGGGATGCACTCAGGCAACCTGTAGTAAGTCCCAAATGTGCATGTGCTACCAACAAGCTGAAAAGTATTTTATATTTTTTGATTGAGGGGGCGTGTCTGTGCTAATCAGTTAGTGCACCTATATAATTGCACACCGAATGATTAGTGCAGGATTACCGCATGAACCCTCACCACCTACAAAATGGGTGGTGGTAAGAGCTCTTGCATTACTTGATTTTAATGGCTGTGTGCTAATGGTGACAGTGCACAATTATTTATTTATGACATTTATACCCCACATTTTCCCGTACAATTTCATGTTCAGTGTGGCTAACATGCTAAAAATAAGTCATTACAAAATATGAAACAAATATCAATTAGGAAAGAGTAGCAAATATATAAATAATTCAATAATAAAGCATAATGGGGAGAGTAGGCACCAGGATCAATTGAGAGAAATGTTTTGAAAAGAGAAGATTTCAAAAACTTATGAAAAACCAAATAATCAAGTTGGGATCTTATATTTTTCGGCAAGGAATTCTACCATTTAGTACCTTGGTATGAAAAAGTAGCTGAATATATAGATTTATAAACTACTTTCTTACAGGTAGGAAAATGAAGACGCAGGTAGTCTCTTGCATCAAAGATTGAATTGTGAGTAGGCAAAGTAACAAGGAGCAACATATAGTCAGGAGCAACACCATACAAAATCTGAAATATAAGAGCACAGAGTTTGAATACAATCCTGGCCCTAATGGGAAGCCAATGCAAATGTATCTGCAAAGGAGTGGCCCTCTCAAAGCATGGTACATGCATGACAAGTTTAGCTGTAGTATTTTGGGCAGTTTGCTGGATAGTGAACTGGATAGAAAACTGGTTGACCGACAGGTGGCAGAGGGTGGTGGTAAATGGAATCCGCTCGGAGGAAAGGATGGTGAGCAGTGGGGTTCCTCAGGGGTCGGTGCTGGGGCCCATTTTGTTTAATAAATTTGTGAGAGATATTGCTGAAGGGTTGGAAGGAAAGGTTTGCCTTTTTGCGAATGACACAAAGATAGCCAATAGAATGGATATCCTGGAGGGAGTAGAAACGATGAGAAGGGATCTCCGAAAGTTAGGTTGAGGGTCTGGCAGTTAAAATTTAATAACAAAACTTACAAACTAGGGGAAATGCTAAACCACCAGAGTCATATCATAAATGTGCACATTAAGACTCAAGAATTATATCACAAATACAACTTGTATTGCATCTATTGTCTTTACAAACCAAACAAAACACATATAAATACACCACCATTCATTCACCATTCACACTTCACCAGCGGTAACAACCAGTGCAAAGTAAATGTAATTAAACATCATAAATGTAATTCATGTAATATGACTATTACAGTGTACAAATGTCCATCAACAAATGTCCATCACAAATAAACTGGCACTTATCTTCTTATGTACTGTTCTTTCTGTGAGCGCATTCAATAGCGCTGATCATGAGTTCATGTGGCACAAAGCATATCCTTGCTTGTGCTGCACAGCCGGTGTGACTCACAGCAGTCAAAATCAACCGCTGTGATCATTAACGCTCAAAATGAATACATCTGCTGAACTTGGATGGTACATTGCCAGTTTTCAATTTTTATAACCAGTTGCAGGTCACGGGTGAAGGGTGACTAAAACTACCTTCAAGGCAGATACTTTTCATATTCACCACAATTCCCCGATGCTGGACCACATTTCAATACTCTTCCTCAGGAGGAATCATCTTTTCACTGTCATTCTTCTAAGTGACTGCTTGCCAGGTGGGAACTCACATGAGCGAGGGTCGGAAACCGCACCACAACCACCACTTTGAAGTTCTGTGGTGCAGTTTCCGACCCTCGCTCATGCGAGTTCCCACCCAGCAAGCAGTCACTTAGAAGAATGACAGCAGAAGAAAGGAGGTGTTGATGCCCCTATACAAGTCTTTGGTGAGGCCCCGCTTGGAGTATTGTGTTCAGTTTTGGAGGCCGTATCTGGCTAAAGATGTAAAAGGACTGGAAGCGGTGCAAAGAAAAGCTACGAAAATGGTATGGGATTTGCGTTGCAAACCGTACGAGGAGAGACTTGCCGACCTGAACATGTATACCTTGGAGGAAAGGAGAAACAGGGGTGACATGATACAGACGTTCAAATATTTGAAAGGCATTAATCCGCATAAGAAACATTTCCAGAGACGGGAAGGTGGTAGAACTAGAGGACATGAATTGAGGTTGCAGGGGGGCAGACTCAGGAGTAATGTCAGGAAGTATTTTTTCACGGAGAGGGTGGTGGATACGTGGAATGCCCTCCCACGGGAGGTGTTGGAGATGAAAACGGTAATGGAATTCAAACATGCGTGGGATAAACACAAAGGAATCCTGTTTAGAAGGAATGGATCTATGGAATCTTAGCGGACATTGGGTGGCGACGCCGGTATTTGGAGAATAAAACCGGTGCAGGGTGGACTTCTATGGTCTGTGCCCTGAGAAAGGCATGGACAAATCAAACTCGGATATACATATAAAGTATTACATACCATGTAAAATGAGTTTATCTTGTTGGGTAGACTGGATGGACCGTTCAGGTCTTTATCTGCCGTCATTTACTATGTTACTATGTTGCAGTTTCCTTAAGATATATTCTTTACACCCTGCGTAGATGGAATTACAATAATCAAATTGGGACAAAACAAGAGATTGGACAAGTAATCCGAAAATATCAATTGAAAAAAAGGGGCCTAATGCCCTTCAGCTTCCAAAGTAATTTAAAAGATTTCGTAACCACCAAGGACACCTGAGATTCAAAGGTTGTGCTGATCAACAACAACCCCTAAATTTTTAGAGTGGGCTCCAAAGGATATGAAACACAGTCAATGCTAAAATTGCTGCAGGGATCATGGTCAAACAAATTGGTTATTACCAAAAATTCAGTCTTTTCATTGAAAATAGAAAATCGGCCATTTTACTGCTGCAGTACAAATGGCCTTAGCACGTTGGAAAAACCTGCATAAGGGCGCGCTAAGGCCATGTTGTACACCAGCTTTGTAAAAAGACCTCTAAGTGTAAAGAGATGCACTATATTTCTGCACTGCCCTCCTGATATATCAGTTAGCAACTTATATTTCTCTCTTAGAAACCAATGTGCTTTTTTTTTTTTTTTGGTTCTTTTCAGCGTTCTGCTTCAGTGAGTATCATGGGCTTTTCAAACACACCTGAAATGGAGCTGACTTCAGCAAGACTATCTAGGTCAGTTGATCCACAAATGCAAGGTGAATCTTGCCATCTGGATGTCCAGTCCCTTAGTCAGTCTTGTTCCGCTGATGTTCCGCCAGAAGCAATGCCTACCTACAGCTCTGTGGAAATAAGTGCCATGGATGACCTGCAGGCTGGGACTCCTGATAACCTAGCAACAGATGATGCACTACTGGGGAATGTTATGTGCAAGGTGAGATCTACTAAGATGCCGAGGGATTGGAAAACATATTTATGCTGCTACCTTTCCACTTATGCTAGCTTCATGCCATTAGATTTAAGGTTCTTTGCTTTAGAAATTGGAACTACAGCTCACTTGACTTTTTTTTTTTGTTTTGTCTTCATTGATGCTATAGGTTGATTAATTTTGTAAATTTCTGTTTTCTGTCACTTGTTTCTTTTTTCTTAGATTGAAGATGAGGATTTTGGTTCTACTGTTGAGTCTCATGGCTTTGACTCATCTATTAATGAGTTTGCTCTTCCTGCACAAAACATTCTAGAGGAACCTATTAATCTTTCAGTCAGGAAAGATTTGCGACTTGCTGCTCCCTCTATACCTTCTATACCAGTCAGTGCTGCATCCTGTCTCTCATCTATGACAAAACACCTGAAGAGTGAAGCAGGTATTCCAATGGGCATTTTGGGCTACATTAAGGCATAAACCCCTTGCATGCTGTGAAGCCTTTACTAAAATGAGCCCTTGGGTTTTTGGAAACAACCTTTTATTTTAATCTCTGTATTACTTTTTGTAATTCTCGTTCTGATTAAACAAACATATGCTATAAAACAAGGCAAGTCATAAGAAAGATCATAGCTGTGACGCCCATTGTAAGAGCCTACCAGTGTGATAAATGTCATAAATTGATCAAGCTTGGTTATTTGAGCAACAGTTAGAGCATGTTGATTTAAGATGCTTGTTATTCTTTTGAAATTTTTGATATTGGATTAGTCAGGAGAAATTTTATAGTAGCAAGAAATATTTTATTGGATTTTCGTTTGATGTATGTAGTTAGGAGGTCACTGTATTAGTTAGACTTTTTATAATATATAGGATTGGTTTATATTGGATGCTGCCTCGAACCCTTTCAGAAGATAGAAACAGGTTAGAAATGCCCAGACTAAACTAATTATGTTCCCCTGCTGAATGATCAAGTTCCCCAATACACGTTTGGGATAACAGACATTCTCTAGAGATCTCTCATAAATGAGTAAGTAAATTATAACAAGCACAAATAGCTTAACCTATTATGATGCAAAGCTGAAAAGTTGCCCAGTTCTAAGGAGGCGATTAAGACCAGTCTTGCATTTTTGACAACCACATCTTAAAGACACTATGAGACCTGAAGCTTTCAGTCGGTAAAATAAGGAACTACAAATGCCAAACTGCTTTAAGTTGTAAATTCAAAACCATGACTGGCCCAAAAGCTTCTCTCATGGAATTTGGTATCGTGGCACCTCTAACGATAGATGGAACCTATTATGATGATGAGGGGGCAGGTGCTACAAATATTCACTGACTGCCAGTTGCAAGTAGGAATAAAGGTCAGATGGGATGGAGGACAACCCTTTTCTGAGACCCTATCCGCTTATTTTGTGATTCTATTTGAACTTACAAGGCAACAACCATGCACAGATAAAATATTTCTTGTGCTCCCTTCCATACCCAAGCTTAAAAGCTTTGCACAACAGAAGCCTCCATCAACCCTCTTCCAACATGCACTGCAACTCTTCTGAAGCAGGGCCTCTGCTGTGGGGAGGTGCAGGACCCATAGGCGGTCAGTGGCCCAACTGTTTGGGGAGGCTAAAGGGGGGCGGGGTTAGGGGGTGGGGCCAGGGGTGGAGCTTAAATCCATAATTGTCTGATAACACACAGAAAAAATAAATAAAAATAAAAGTCACAATTAATACCTTTTATTAAATTTAGATATTAGATATGTATCATATGTCAAAGAATAAAGTGGTTGCTCAAAGCATATTCTAAGCACAATTGCTCAACTGCAAAACACTATGCACAACTTTGTGCAAAAACACACTCAGAACCTTACTGTACCATAAATATTACACTGGGCAGAACCTAATACACCAATATACCACCCATACGGAAAATGCAGACCGTCAACAATATGAAACAAGGGATCATATCATCACAATTCTCATGTAGAGCCACAAAACACCCTAATTCATGTTTAATGTGGGATAAAATGCCATAAATAAGTAAATAAATATAAACTTTTAATGTTGAGCACCTGATTCTCAAAGTGGACATATTCCAAACACTATAATGAAATTAAAATGATCTTTTCTACTTTTGTTGTCTGGTGACTTTTTCTGATCATGCTGGCCCAGTATCCAATTCTGCTGCTATCTGTCCTCAGTGCAGGTCAGGAAGTCATCCTCCTTAAATATCTCCCTGGCAACCCAGGACACCTCCAGCCAACCCCCCTCCTCTCCCAGCAGTAAAGTAAACAAATTAAACCATAAACCAATTTCTACAACTGGTTACACAAGGCTAGAGGGCTTTCACTGCAGCTCCTGCTGTGAGGATGGAGGTAAATCAACAATTTAAACCCCTCAGAGCACAGCAGGGAAGGCTTAGCCTCTCCAAGCCTCTTATACCGGGCGCCTATGGCAGGACCTAGTTGCAATCAGCGAGCTAGGCAGTTTCTGAGCACAGGGTTTGGGGGTCACTGGCTGTCTCACATTACTCCTCTGTCATGGGTTTCCTGCTTGGGTGGGAAACAGTACTGCATGAACAGAACGTGTTATGTCTAATTCCAGTTCATGAAATGTGGAAATGAAGAATAACTCTGGGCACCAATCGATTTTATGCTGCTTTTAGCATATGGTCTTCTGTTCTATTCTAGATTCCGGTAATGTTGTGAAAGAAGAAATTACTGTTGACATAAAGAGTGATCAAACTATCAGGTAATATAATCATTATGAAATTTTAGATTAATGTGCTTGTTTTATGAAGCTGTTCTATTGATAATATTCTATATGCATGATATAGGGCTTCTATTCTTAGGTGTTTTATGCATTGTAAATGTAGATATTTGTTTTTAAGCTAATAAGAAGTACTTTGAGAGTACAAAAAAATAAGTGTTTGTCAGAGCTTTCCTGCCCCATGTACTCTTACTGGGTACTTTTTCCTGTGTAATCAAGTATGTAAGTTTGTTTCACTTAAGAATCATCAATGCAGAGAAAGTACAAAAACTGAGTGGAGGACACAGAAGTCAGAAGAGGGGTGAAAGCAGCTGCATACCAAGGGCTGTGTGAGTGGTGCAACCATACAGGCAGCAAATATGGAGGGAGCGCAAAATTGCTCCCCTGCTCCACAGTGTCCTCTCATTAGCCATGGCAGGGCAGGAGGCACCAGTGGAGAATAGCTTAGTGTGGTCCTGGGTGAGAGAGCACTAGGGGGGCTTTTTACAAAAGGGTTGCTGCATGGAAACAGGCTTGCTGCTTTTTACCTACTGCGATAAAAAGGGCCCTGGCCCTGGTGCGTGGCAAGAATGGCCTCCGCCACTACCGCAAGGCCCTTTTTATCGCAGCTTGGTAAAAGGACCCCTAAGTGACCAGGTATTTTTCTAGTGTCTATTTTTGTTTAATTTTTTTTTTCTATTGTATCAGGTCTGTTTTGTCAGTATTCATTGGTTAAAACCTAAAATCAGAAGCCCTAATTATAACACTTGTTGGGCTTGTCCCATCTAAAGGTGTGAATATACTGGCTTACATTATATTGATATGAAGAATCTGGACTTAGTTGTGTTACAGTAAGACACACACCTCTGGTTACTCTTTGATAGTTATCCTATGTGTTTGAATACTGGTTTTGTTTCTTAAAAAGAAACTTTGGTGGCAATTTTATAAATTGGCGGCAAGTCTTAGGGATCCCAATGCCATGTACTTAGTGCCAATTCTACAGGGTGAGGTAAAAAAAAGTAACCAACTAGAGGTATTTTGCCGTTTTCTTAGCAACCGCTTAGAATTTCAATGAGAAACTTTACAGACTTACTTAGTCATCATACTTAAGCATTACTATTAAGCAACATTTAATTCTCTTAAACTGTGTTAAAGTTTCTGACATGTTAGCATTGTTACCTAGCGATTGTTGCACGTTAAAAATGTTCAAGCTAAAACACAGTAAAATAACATCATTCAAACAATACGATTAACAATATGTCAGAATTATCATTTTGTGGCAGTATAGACTAATCTAATTATTGTTGCTAATTCTAGAGCATTTATTAAGGAGCAGAAGATCCCTTACGTGCGTTTAGAGCGTTTGAAAATATGTGCTCCGGATTCTGGCCAACTTCCAGTGTTTAAGCTGCAGCCCCAGAACACGGAACAAAACGGAACATTCCAATTGCATATTGAGTACGGCGCTCAGTCCACAAGCATGTCTATTAAAGTGCGTTCACTTTTTATTTCACTGTCCTCCTGTCATCTCACACTTTCTCTTTGCTAGTGCATGTGTGCATATTGAGGATGCGTTTGTCCATCAGTCTGAATATATGTTGTAACTCAGCAACTGCTGAACAGATCTGATCGAAATTAGACAAGAGAGATGAGACTACAAATTGTTACGAAATTTTGATTTTCATTTGAATTGGTAAGGATTACAATTGCATAACAATTTCTACTGTCTCCCATGCTGACTTTCGGTTGCTATAAGGAAAGCAAACATGCATTTGTATTATGCTTTTCTTCATTCTGGTGCATCTATTTAGTTTCCTAACCTTTCCCGTTATGCCTTCTCCCATTCTCCTCCTGTCTTGCTGACATACTAACCAGCCTGACTCTATGTAAAAATATATATGTTGTACCATTGCCTATATACTTATTCTTGCTGTATGTGGAGGTGTTCCTGAAGGTATGGTTTAGACTGGCACAAAGTCTTCTGTATGCATTAATCAGAACCCAGCCGATATTCAAAATGATTTAACCGGCTGGAAATGGATGCTGTCTAGTCAAATCACTTGTTCACAACTATCCAGTCATTTTCAGCGGCACTTCACTGATTACTCTGCTGAAAATGACTGGCTAGCGCTGAATTCAAAAGCGCCTAACTTGTGGGCATTCCAGAGGCAGAGTCAGGTTAAGTACCAATATTCAGCCCGTCATTGCATAATTGGGTCACATAAATAGCAGTCCTATCTTTAAGCGGTTTAGCTTATGCGGTCAAGGGCTGAATATTGACCTAGCCAGCTATATGTTAGCTAGCTCAAAAAAACCCTGAATATTCAATGCCAAAGCTGGGACAGGGCCCGGCATTGATTATCCAGGAATAACGCCGGTGGCAGGCAGTAAAACGCTCACCACCACTGGCTGAATATTGGGGTGAAAATGTATCTGTACAAATTAGCAGGTGTGAATGTGTGCGGGTATATTCTCTGGGATAATTTTACATTGCAAATCCAGCAAAGTCTGCAGAGTGAAAAGTATGCACATAGTTTTCACCAGTGCAGGCATATAAAACTCATTGATAAAACTTGGATTGCTCTATAGAAATGGCTTCAGGTTAAGTTTGTGCTGATCAAGAAAATGGAATAATTAGTGATTAGAATTTAGCCATGCACTGATATTATTCAGAAATGATTAAAAATGTATTTATTTAAAATATTTATAAACTGCCCTATCCATTCACCCTAGGTGGTGTACAACACAGGAACATAGATAAACATTAACATAGAGACAGTACGTATTTAAAAACAAATAAACACAGCAACTAACATTATAGAGTGACAGCTCCATACATTGCGACTCCAAGTGCCTGAGTAAAAAAGAGTGATTTCAGGTGCTTCCTGAATTGCGTAATGGAGGACACCACTTGCAATTCTACTGGCAAGGTATTCCAAGTAAAATATGTTACTTTTCTCTTTTGTTCCAAGGCAAACCCAGACAGTTATCCATCACCACCACCTCCATCCCTTACACCACAGCTGTTTGCATCAGAGTTATCACCCCAGATGTCTTTGCAACTCCATGAACCTCCACAACTGCCACTGTCACAGCTGCCATCATTAGTGCCGATAACGTCTAACTGTAGCCCTGTGGGTTATTCAAAAGAAGAGACAGCTTCAGAGATACCATCTGGTCCTCCAGACCTGTGTCCTGAGGAACATAACCTGAACAGTGGCAGTCCAGCCATGAGTGAAGAAAGTGAGCCCATTGAAAATGAGGATTTCTGTGCTGTCTGCAAGAATGGAGGGGAAATGCTATGCTGTGACCACTGTCCTAAGGTGTTTCACCTTTCGTGTCATGTTCCAGCCCTGCTCAGCTTTCCAGTGTAAGTGTAATAGAATTTATTTTTTAGTGCTGGGGGCAGAGAGTAGGCGTGTTCTGCGCTGATCGGTTAGCGCAGCTACATTGTCATGTGCTAACCTATTAGCATGTGGTTAGAGCAGGAGCCCTTACCAACTACAGAATTTGTGGCAGCAAGGGCTCACACACTAATGTTCACACACTCATGGGGAAATTAGTGCATGGCTGTTAATGGAGAAAATGAAAAATAGGACCATTTTATCACCATGCTAAAAATGGCATCAGCGCAAAGACCCACACTGGGGAGAGCGCAGGTCACTTTTTAGCGCAGCTTTGTAAAAGGTCCCCTACATTTTTTTTACCTGGGGCAATGGAGGGTTAAGGGCCCCTTTTACAAAGGCCCGCTAGCATTTTTAGCTTGAGCTAAAAATTAGCACACACTAAACACTAAGATGCCCATTATATTCCTATGGGTGTCTTAGCGTTTAATGCACACTAATTTTTAACGTGTGCTAAAAATGCTAGTGCGCCTTTGTAAAAGACCCCCTAAGTGATTTGCCAAGGTTAGAAGTTGCTGCAGTGAGAATTGAGCCCAGTTCACCAGGTTCTCAGTTCACTACACTAACCATTAAGGTACTCCTCCCTCCAATTTGACCCAGTAGTGAAAAGAATGACAAAAAAGCAATTTAATAAATCAAAGAGAACTGTTTTTTCCTCTCATTTATTTTCTGACATAACTGACCAGACATGGTGTGACTGGGTGAAGTGATGGCAACAGCTATATTAAAGCAGATAAGGACCTCCAACAAGGGCTGATCTTGCAGATTGATGGAAGGACCCAGGTTTGATTCCTAGGTTTGTGGCACATGGTAGCAAGTCCCAAAAGGAGTTTTAGTGCATAGCCCCAACTAATGACTAGACTGAAGCAAGCTGAGAGGAGATAGGAAAGAGATGAAGAAAACCCTGGCAAATTGTGAGTGAAAGTTCATGGCACTGGATCCCAACTGTGGTTCTAATATGAGCTGGAAGCCTAAAGGAGTAAGAGAATTGCTGGATCAAATCACATCCTCCCTTTTCCTTAATCAGTACCCAATTCCTCCATCCCCACAAAAGGGCAATTGTTTCTTGAAGGAAGTGGTGGAATCCCTAACTTGTTTACCAGGTTGCAAATTCAGGGTCCAGCAGCAGAATTAGAGTTGAACCCTTGTGCACCACAGAGACATGAGTGGACCATTTTACAAGTTCATGTGAGACAGAACAGGACAGCATGAATGAAGCCCATGATCTGTAAAGCAAAATTCACTGGTAACCCACAAGGACAATTCTATAAAATGGGTGTTACAGTAAATTTATATTATGGATTATTATGGCAGATAGGAAAATTTGTTATTTAAATGGAGTAATAGATTGTTTCCATATTTTACAATAGTATTTAATATTTTATGGTAATAAAGAGAATTTTCCTCCCCAAAATTCATATACTAGTTCAGAAGTTGACAAGACACATTAAGGGGGAAGTTATCAATGTGGGCTACCGTTATGACATTATTTTATTGTTAACCCTTATTATTATTAACTCATTGTTTAAAATGGGACCTGTGCTAAAATAGCATGAATTAGTTGTAAAATAATATGTCTTAATGGTAGCCCACGTTGATAACTTCCCCCACCCCCTAAATCAGTTCATTAATGCTAATAGGTTAACATTATAGCTCAAATAATTTGAGCTGAATCCATTGCAGGTTGTGCAAGTCAAGTGAGCTATTAGAACATAAGATTAGCCATACTGGGTCAGACCAATGGTCCATCTAGCCCAGTATCCTGTTTCCACACAGTGGCCAAGACAGGTCACAAGAACCTGGCAGAAACCCAATTAGTAGCAACTTTCTATGCTACTACTGGGCTAATTTTCGAAAGAGAAGGACACTCATCTTTCAACATAAATCGGAAGATGGATCGCCTTCTCATAGGGTCGTCCAAATTGGTATAATCGAAAGCCGATTTTGGATGTCCCTAACTGCTTTCCGTTGCAGGGATGGCCAAAGTTCAAGGGGACGTGTGGGAGGCATAGCAAAGGCAGGACTTGGACATGCCTAACACTAGGACGTCCTCGACCCATAATCGAAAGAAACAAGGACGTACCTGACAAACACTTGGACGACTTTACCTGGCCATGCTTTTCTTACGACCAAGGCACAAAAAGGTGCCCGAACTGACCAGATGACCACTGGAGAGAATCGGGAATGACCTCCCCTTACTCCCCCAGTGGTCACTAACCCCCTCCCACCCTCAGAAAACATCTTTCAAAATATTGATTGCCAGCCTCTATGCCAGCCTCAGATGTCATACTCAGGTCCATCACAGCAGTATGCAGGTCCCTGGAGCAATTTTAGTGGGTGCAGTGCACTTCAGGCAGGCGGACCCAGGCCCATCCCTCCCCTACCTGTTACATTTGTGGAGGAAATAGCAAGCCCTCCAAAACCCACCACAAACCCACTGTACCCACATCTAGGTGCCCCCCTTCACCTGTAAGGGCTATGGAACTGGTGTATAGTTGTGGGTAGTGGGGTTTGGGGGGGCTCAACACACACGGTAAGGGAGCTATGTACCTGGGAGCAATTTATGAAATCCACTGCAGTGCCCCCTAGGGTGCCCGGTTGGTGTCCTGACATGTCAGGGGGACCAGTGCACTTCAAATGCTGGCTCCTCCCACAACCAAATGGCTTGCATTTGGTCGTTTCTGAGATGGACGTCCTTGGTTTCCATCATTGCCGAAAATCAGAAATGACCAAGTCTAGGGACGACCAAATCTAGGGATGACCGAATTTAAGGATTTGGATGTCTGTGACCGTATTATTGAAACAAAAGATGGATGTCCATCTTGTTTTGAAAATACATATTTCCCTGCCCCTGGATCAGGACGTTCTGTGAGGACATCAAAATCGAAACGAAGATGTCCCTTTCGATTATGCCCCTCTATGTCTGTCTCAATAGCAAAGCATGGACTTTTCTTCCAGGAACTTGTCCAAACCTTTTTTAATCCCAGATACGCTAACCGTTGTTACCACATTCTCTGGCAAAGAGTTCCAGAACTCAATTTACTTCTATTCGTTCTACCTCAATCATATCTCCCCTCATCTGTCTCTTTTCCAAGCTGAAGAGCCCTAACCTCTTTAGCCTTTCCTCATATGAGAGGAATTCCATCCCCTTTATCATTTTGGTCACTCTGTTTTGATCCTTTTCTAATTCCGCTGTATCTTTTTTGAGATACGGCAACCAGAACTGAATGCAATACTGAAAGTGCGGTTGCACCATGGAGCAATACAAAGGCATTATAGTATTTTCGGTCTTATTCACCATCCCTTTCCTAATCTTTTTTTTTGGCTGCTGCCGCACACTGAGCAGAAGATTTCAGCATATTATCTGCAACAACACCTAGGTCTTTTTTTTTTTTTTGAGTGCTGACCCCCAAGGTGGACCCTAGCATCAGGTAACTATAATTCGGATTATTCTTTCCAGTGTGCATCACCTTGCATTTGTCCACATTAAATTTCATCTGCCATTTAGATGCCCAGTCTTCCAATTTCCTAAGGTCTTCCTGTAATATTTCACAGTCTGCATGTGGTTTAACAACCTTGAATAGATTGTGTCATCTGCAAATTTAATCACCTCACACTTGTCGTTCTGATTTCCATATCATTTAAAATAGCACCAGTCCCAGTGCAGATCCCTGCGGCTCTCCACTTTTCATCCTCCTCCACTGAGAGAAATGACCATTTAACCCTACTCTCTGTTTTCTGTCCAATAACCAATTCCTAATCCACACTAGAACCTTGCCTCCTATCCCCCATGACTCTTTAATGTTCTCAGGAGTCTCGAATGAGGAACTTTATTTAAAGCTTTCTGAAAATCTAGATACACTACATCAAACGGCTCACCTTTATCCACATGTTTATTCATGCCTTCAAAGAAATGAAACAGATTGGTGAGGCAAGACTTTCCTTGGCTCAACCCATGCTGACTCTGTTCCATTAAACCATGTTTGTCTATGTGTTCTATAATTTTATTCTTTAAAATAGTTTTCACTATTTTGCCCACCACTGATCTCAGTCTGATCGGTCTGTAATTTCTCGGATCACCCCTAGAACCCTTTTCAAAAATCAGCGTCACACTGGCAACCCTCTAATCTTCAGGTACTATGGACAATTTTAATAACAGGTTACATATTACTAACAGCAGATCAGCAATTTTATGCTTGAGTTATTTTAGTACTCTTGGATGTATACCATCTGGTCCAGGTGATTTACTACTCTTTAATTTGTCAGTTTGGCTCAGTAGATCTTTCAGGTTCACCAATATTTCTTTCAGTTCTTCTGCATCATCACCCTTGAAAATTATTTCCAGTACAGGCAGATCTCTTACATCTTCTTCCGTAAAGACTGAAGCAAATAATTAATTCAGTTTCTCCACTATGGCCTTGTCCTCACTGAGTGCCCCTTTCGTTCTTTCGTGATCTAATGGTCCCAGGGATTCCCTCTCAGGCTTTCTGCTTCTGATGTACCTGAAAATGTTGTTATTGTGAGTTTTAGCCTCTGTGGCAAGTTTCTCTTCATATTCTCTTTTAGCCTTCTTTATTAATGCTTTGCATCTGGCTTGCCAGTGCTTATGTTGCTGTTACATCTGGGGAAGTGAGCCCTTGTGCCCCGGCTGAGCACGGCGAAGATGGAGCAGCACCGTACTTGGTCAGGCAGCCAGACAACCCCTAGCTTCACCTGGGAAGCGACCGCCGTTCCCCGACAGTTGAGCCCCCAGGTGCAGGCGGCCACCAGGACTTCCGGAACCGGTGGGGTGTACGGCCACCAACCAGACAGGCAGGGAAGCTGACACAGTCCAGGGACCAGGGAGGCAGCAACACAGCAGAGTAGTCCGGAGTCAGTCCAAAGTCTGGGCAGGCAGCAACACAGCAGAGTAGTCAGGAAACAGTCCAAGGTGTGGGCAGGCAGCAACACAGCAGAGTAGTCAGGAAACAATCCAAGGGTCAAAACACAGGAACACAGGATCATAAGATAACCGGCAGTAGAACACAGACGAGGACTGCGACCTCTACAGCAATAGAAGCCGAAGCATGGAAGGACTGGTGGCAGGGCTTTAAATAGTATAGGAATTAGGCTCAAACATGTGCAGCTGTTCCAAGATGGCTGCCCCCATCATAGGAGATGCTCTACGCCCAAATATGGGCTTCCTTCCTGAAGCTGCCCAACTCCAAGATGGCTGCCACAACCTGAGACGCCCATCTCCAAGATGGCCGCCCTATCCTGGAGATACCCACATCCATGATGCTCGCCGCATCCTCAAATGCCCATACCCTGCGCAAGCAGGCTGCACCTCTGGGGGAGTGTAACAGAGTGTAACAGTTGCTTCTTATTTTCTTCACTTGGGTCCTTTTTCCATTCTTTGAAGGACAATCGTTTGGCTGTAATAGCCTCTTTTACTTCACCTTTTAACCATGCTGGCTGCCGTTTTCTCTTCTTTCCACCTTTGCAAATACGTGGAATACATCTGGTCTGGGCTTCCAAGAAGGTATTTTAAAATCATGTCCATGCCTGATTTAGTGTCCTAACTTTAGCAGCGGATCCGTTTAGTTTCTTTTTATGTATTTATTTATTCATACTTGTATCCCACAATTATCCAAAAATGAGTTTTGGTTCAATGTGGCTTATATTTAACAGTTGTTAGAGATTACATTTACAAGGTTGTATGATGCTGTGTTTTACAGTGGTTGGCAAGATAACTATTAGTATGTATGGAATAGTGATTGGGTTTCTTGAGAAGATATGTCTTAGTTAATTTCTTAAATGAAAAGATGCATTATATTTAGAGATTGTGTTGTGTATTGTTGTTCCAGAATGATTTTTGTAAGCCACATTGAGCCTGCAAATAGGTGGGAAAACATGGGATACAAGTGCAATAAATAAATAAATAAATAAGTTATTGCATATTTTACTCATAGAATTTCCTGAAGAGGTAGGTCTTTAGATTTTTTTCTGAACTGGAGATAGTTTGTGACAAACCATTTTCCTTATTTTATTCATTCGTCATTTCGAAAATTAAATGCAGCTACAGTAAATTTCCTTTGCGGGTTCATCCCAGATAGTAGCTCAAATTTGAACATATAATGATCATTGTTTCCCAAGGGACCTAACACCGCCACCTCTTGCACTCAGTGGCGTACCAAGGGGGGGCGGTAGGGGCGGTCCACCCCGGGTGCACGCCGCTGGGGGGGGAGGGTGCTGCGCGCCTGTCGGCTCTTCGTTATCATGCTCCCTCTGCCCCGGAACAGGTTACTTCCTGTTCCGGGGCAGAGGGAGCATGGAAACGAAGAGCAGACAGGCGCGCGGCACCCCCCCCAGCGGCGTGCACCCGGGGGGGTTCTTTCGTCGTGGGGGGGGGTCGCGCTGTTCCGGGGGGGGCGCTGCACCGGGGGGGCGAGGTGCATCTGTGATCCGCCCCGGCTGTCAGCGCCCCTAGGAACGCCACTGCTTGCACTATGCCATTTACAACAACAGGGACTAGCTCTCCCTTTAGTCAGTTCTTGGACCAGTTGCTCCAAGAAGCAGTCGTTTATTACATCTAGAAATTTTATCTCCTTGGCACTCCCCTGATGTAACATTTATCAAGGTAATAAATTGTTAAAAGATGGGTATATACATTAGCTTCTGAGACCAATTGAGCCTTTGCTTCAGATGTGACCTGAAATCTTGATAATGGATTGCACAGGTCATAATATTTAATTTGTACAGTATTCCTTTCAGGATGGTCTTAAAGTAAGTCCATTTAAAGGAAGCGTCAGAAAGTCAGAATCCTACAGGTCACTTCTTAGTTGAAGAGAAGCATTGGCAAAATAAAATTTTCAGGGACACAGAATTTGAACAGTAAGTCTGCAGTGTGAGGACTGGAGAGTATGACAAGAAGTCCCCATTATTTTCTTTTTGTAGTGGTGAATGGGTATGCACACTCTGTCGTAACCTACTGAATCCAGAGGTGGAGTATGACTGTGAAAATATGCGGCACAGCTGCAGTAACACAGAGGAAGAGACCTTGAATGTCCTGGATGTTCAAGATCAGAGGGTAGGTATAAATGTCTAAGTATTCTAAGCAGAGGGGAAGATAGGATTTATTTTTGTCAATTCTGTTTTTATTGAGGTCAATGCAGTAAGGTTTGTCAGTAATTTGGAAGGTGGGGGCAGCTAAATGTTTCTTGTGACACTTGTTGCCTTACAATCACCATTATTCAGCTGAAATGATAAGTTCTGTTATGTGCACAAATTCACCCTTATATGTTAAATGCCCTAAACAATTTTTTCATAGATGTCAAATGGAAGAAATTCATGTTTGCTCTGAAAGTGCATCACTGTTGAGAATGGAGGGTAAAATGCTTCCTCAGAATCTGGAAGAGGCTATTAGAAGGGATAGCAGATATTTATTTAGTACTTGTATTTATTACTTTTCTCCCCAGACCAGCCTCTGGCTTCCCTCCTTACAATACCTCAGCAAAATGTTAAGGCTTGCACTAGAGAATGACACAGGGACAAAATTTGTCCCCATCCCCACCCCGTCTCCATGGGTTCTGTATCCGTCTCCACCCCATCCCCGCAGGCCCTGTCTCTGTCCCTGTCCCTGCAGGCCCTGTCTCTGTCCCCGTCCCTGCAGGCCCTGTCTCCGTCCCCACCCCGTCCCCATCCCCGTGAGCTTTGTTCTTTCTGCAGAAGCCTCAAACACTTATGATTTTATATTTAAATCTTTTTATTAAAGCATAAAAAGGAATAATATGCTGTGCAGCTATTGTGTATAAATTACAAATAGAAAACAATAAGAACAACTAACAGCTATAATAACCCTCCCACCACCACCACCCTCTACCCTTCCAACCCCAACAATAGCCGGTTTCTACTACCCCAAGGAATCCTAAAATCCTAATCAACCCTGTTAAATTGTCCAGAGGTACAAAATACAACCCATTCTGTATGCCCTAGAGGGGAGATTTTTTAATCTGTGGATGAATAAGAAGTCATCAACAATTTCAGGATTCAGTCTAGCTCTCCTGTCTTCCACACTCCCTCCTGCAATAGAAGATGTCTTCTTAGAAGATGTGCTGGTAGCAGGATTTACAGGATCCCTCGTGCAAATTTTGCTAGCTGTAGCCAGCATGTTTGCTTGTTTTTCCAAAAAATAAAAATATTTTCGTCTGCATCAATCAAACATAAATAATAGTCCAGTTCATTAAGATGCTTCAAAGTAGAAAGTGACATGGGGACAAAGTTTGTCCCCGTCCTCATGGGCTCTGTCCCTATCCCTGCCCCGTCCCCGTTGGATCTGTCCCTGCCCTATCCCCATGAGCTCTGTTCCCGTCCCCACCCCCACGGTTACTGTGGATCCCCATCCCCGTGTCATTCTGTAGCTTGCACAGAATAGCAATTTGAGTCCTTTTCTCTTTTAGCCTGAGCCATGCTGATCAAGTGAGAAGTCACAATTTCTATAAAACGTTTTCTTAAATCAGCTAACAGAATATGTAAAATACAGTTAGAATGACAATTATAGAATTTGAATAGAAGTTCAACTGTACATTAACATGGTAGTGTTTCACAACTGTGGCAGAACTAGAGCAGTGTTTCGTAAGTCTGGTCCTGGAGTACCCCTTGCTAAGCAGGTTTTCAGGATATGCACAATGAATATGCATGAACTAGATTTGCATTTAATGGAGGCAGTGTATGCAAATCAAATTCATGCATATTCTTTGTGGATATCCAGAAAACCTGACTGGAAAGGGGTACTCCATGACTGGACTTGGGAAACACTGAACTAGAGAACATGAACCCGCCTGGGGTTACCCTATGGCCACTTAGAGGGTCTATCCCCAGCACAGCTGAGGTCCGCCTGCACCTGCCACTTGTGCTGTACACTAGCACTCTCCTCCCACCGACTGGGTCACAACCGCCTCTGGGCGAGTCTCCTGTGATTTCTAGGTTACTAGAAGCCGCACTCCCAGTGGTCCCTCAGTTCCCAGAAAGCACTCACAGACCTAACACACAAACCATCAGAATTCTATATCAGTCCAGACAGGCAGAGCCAACAAACTAAACAGGTTTACTGTCACACTGGAACAATGAACAAAAAATGTGCAATTAGCAAACAATAGCAGGTAACTGAAATATGGATCAATTATAACACTAACTAAACATCTATATACTGTCTAAACAGTACCTGGGAAGGTCAGGACATATAATTCAGGACATATAATTCACCGAGCCTCAGCAAAGAGATCTGTCTCTCTTTCCTCCTAGGCTAAGACTGAAGCAAAAGTCAGCAACAATTGCTAGGTAATTTTACAAACTCCAGGCCAATCAGAGGCCAGCCAACAAGATTTGAAAGTATACTGCTGCTTGCTTCCTGCTTGTGTTAAAGGAAAAGAACATTCAGTTTCTTGTAACAGCTTTACAGCAAAGAAACACCACCTGCTGGCTAAACAGGAGAAATACACTTAAGGACATAATCATAGGCGGTCGGTGGCCCAACTGTTTGGGGAGGCTAAAGGGGGCGGGGTTAGGGGTGGGGCCAGGGGTGGAGCTTAAATCCATAATTGTCTGATAACACACAGAAAAAATAAATAAATAAAATGTCATAATTAATACCTTTATTAAATTTAGATATTAGATATGTATCATATGTCAAAGAATAAAGTGGTTGCTCAAAGTATATACTAACCACAATCGTAACTACAAAACACTATGCACAACTTTGTGCAAAAATACACTCAGAACCTTACTGTACCATACATATTACACTGGGCAGAACCTAATACACCAATATACCACCCATACGGAAAATGCAGACCGTCAACAATATGAAACAAGGATCATAATATCACAATTCTCATGTAGAGCCATAAAACATCCTAATTCATGTTTAATGTGGGATAAAATGCCATACATAAGTAAATAAATATAAACATTTAATGTTGAGCACCTGATTCTCAAAGTGGACATATTCCAAACACTATAATGAAAATAAAATGATCTTTTCTACCTTTGTTGTCTGGTGACTTTGTTTTTCTGATCATGCTGGCCCAGTATCCGATTCTGCTGCTATCTGTCCTCTTAACTCCGTTTCCAGGGCTTCCTTTCCATTTATTTCTTTCTTTTCCTCCTTTCTTCTTCATTTCTGGTCCTCAGCTTCTGCCTATTTTCTTCCTCCATGTGCAGTTTTTCTCTCTTCCTTTTCCCTCGTCTCATCTCCTTCCTCACTCTTCCCTCCCCTCCATCCGCCCATGTCCAGCAACCCTTCTCTCCCCTCCATCCACCCATGTCCAGCAACTCTCCCCTGCACTCCCCTCCATCCTCACATGTCCAGCAACCCTCCTCGCCCCCTGCCCTCCCCTCCATCCACCATGTCCAGCAACCCTCCTCTCCCCTCCATCCACCCATGTCCATCAACCCTCCTCTCCCCTCCCCTCCATTCACCCATGTCCAGCACCAGCAACCCTCCTCTCCCCTCCATCCACCCATGTCCAGCAATCCTCCTCTCCCCTCCATTCACCCATGTCCAGCACCAGCAACCCTCCTCTCCCCTCCATCCACCCATGTCCAGCAACCCTCCTCTCCCCTGCCCTCCCCGCCATCCTCCCATGTCCAGCAACCCTCCTCTCCCCCTGCCCTCCCCTCCATCCAGCAGCCCATCTCCCTTCTGCCAGCCATTTCCTGCCTTCTTCCAGCTCCCTCCCCACCAATCCCTCGACCCCTGCTCCCCCTGTCGCCGTCATCAATCATCTGACATCTGCCCGATAGCCCTCGTTCCCGTCCTGCCCTCGCCCTACCTTAAAATAGTTTAATTCTCCTCGAGCGGGGGTGCCGGCATTGCAAGCAGCAGCAGGCTCCAGCGTTCCCTCGCATGGCTCCACCCTCTTCTGACGTGTTTCCGCAAAGGCGGAGCCATGCGAGGCAACACTGGAGCCTGCTGCTGCTTGCAATGCTGGCGCTGCCCGCTCGAGGAGGATTACACTATTTTAAGGTAGGGCGAGGGCAGGATGGGAACGAGGCCATCGGGCTGATGTCAGATGATTGACGACGGTGACGGGGGGGGGGGGCGGGGGGCGGGGGATCTGTGGGGCTGGAAGAAGGCAGGAAATGGCAGCTGAGGGCAGACGGGGAAGTCTGCAGCTCGCGGGGTGGGGGCAGCGGTTGGGCTGGGGAGGCTTAGCCTCCCCAAGCCTCTTATACCGGGCGCCTATGGACATAATTAAAACATGAAAATATCTAATATGTTTTACTGGCTTAAAACACACTGTTTCTTCACACCTCTCCCATTAAGAGAGAGATCCCGAACTGCAGCCTCCACAGACTGCTGATTGGATCTCAATAGTCCAGTGTCAGGGTGGTTCTGGCTCTTCCTTTCTGGGGAGGACATCAATGTTACTGTGTTCACTGCCTTTCCGGTGCTATATGATTAATTTGTACATTTGCAGGGACAGGCTCCACCGGAGTAGCTTCCCATTCTCTCCTGAGACCCTCTTCAGCCAGACCAATGGATTGTGATCTGTGATGACAGTAAAGTCTCGCCCATACAGATATGGTTGTAACTTCTTGAGGGCCCACTCTATGGCTAGATACTCCTTTTCAATAGTGGCTTAGGCTATCTCTCAGTCAAGGAGCTTGCGACTTAGATACACAATGGGTGCTTCTCCCCTCTGCTATTCACTTGACTGAGTACAGCCCCAATGCCATATGCTGAGGCATCAGTCTGTACTACAAATCTTTGCTGGTAATCAGGTACAGCTAGTACTAGATCGGTAACTAATGCTGTCTTTAATTTTTGGAAGGCGACTTCACATTCTGGCGACCAGGTAACAATTTGGGGTAGTCTCTTTTTAGTCAAGTCGGTCAGGGGCTTGACTATAATGCTGTAGTGAGGCACAAACTTCCTGTAATACCCTGCTGTTCCAAGGAAGGCCAATACTTGCTTTTTATTTTCGGGAGTGGGCCAGTTTTGTATAGCTTCCACCTTAGCTGGTTCAGGCTTCAGCTGTCCACCTCCCACTCTGTGCCCTAAATATTGCACTTCTGCCATTTGCTGGGTTTTATAGTCAGGCGGGCCTCCCTGATCTGGTCCAGTACTCCACTCAAATGGATCAGGTGGTCATCCCAAGTCTGACTGTACACAGTAATATCTTCAAGATAAGCCCTAGCATGCTCCTGGAAACCATCTAACAGACGATTCACTAAGGACATTACAGTAAACTCATACAGACCAAATGGAGCAATAAATGCTGATCACTCCTGAGCAGCAGCTGTTAGGGGAATCTGCCAGTATCCACGGCTAAGGTCCACTGTAGTCAGGCACTGGGCCCCAGCTAAGTGGTCTAGTAACTCACCCATCCAAGGCATCGAATAGGCGTCAGATACAGTAACATAGTAACATAGCAAATGACGGCAGATAAAGAACAATCATTAAGTCTTCTGTAATCCAAGCTGAAGCAGGTTGCGCCATCTTTTATGGGAACAAGAACTGCAGGAGAAGCCCAGAGACTATGAGACTTCTTTATAATACCTAGGGCTAGCATCTCATCAATCTCCTGCTTCACTTGCCTCCCCACCTCAGCAGATATTCGATAGGGACCCTGCTTCAGTAGGTCATGGCCACTCAGTAGGATCAGGCGACCCTCAGGGGGGAGGAATGCTGGCTTCAGCCTAACCCCTGGTAAGCCTTTCCTCAGCTGAGAGGTGCCCAGCTCTACCACCGGCTGCCTTTCAGGTGCTGTGGAGGACTTGCAGCTCATCTGCATATCCTTACAGCCTTCTCTGGGGTGACACCCAGGTCCACTCCGATCCACTCAGGGCCTCCGCTCTAGGTGCCCAGCGCTCCCACCAGGTGCTGTGGAGGACTTGCAGCCCTTCTGCATTTCCTCACAACTGTATTCGGGGTGACTCCAGGTCCACCCCGATCTTCCCAGGGCCCTCGCTCCAAGTGCACAGAGTTTCCAGGTACTTTTTGGCTAGGATCAGGCGACCCTCAGGGGGAGGAATGCAGGCTTCGGCCTAACCCCTGGTAAGCCTTTCCTCAGCTGAGAGGTGCCCAGCTCTACCACCGGCTGCCTTTCAGGTGCTGTGGAGGACTTGCAGCTCATCTGCATATCCTTACAGCCTTCTCCGGGGTGACACTCAGGTCCACTCCGATCCACTCAGGGCCTCCGCTCTAGGTGCCGCGCGCCTAACGGCACGCAGGGCATTTTTCTCTTTACATCTAATCTTCTTCCCAGTTGCTAAAGTACCTCAGTCGTTTATGGCCCCTATTCACATTGTCTTCCTAGCCCTGTCCCTTCCTAATCTTTTCCCTCACCCCCTACCTCTCTCTGCTACAGGAGCTCACTGCCCATCCATCGACTTCATCACCTCACCTTCTCTCCTACCCTCTTCCTCCCTTTTGGCTTTTAATCTCCGTCTCTTTCTTCCCTCCATTTTGCCTTCTCCATTCCACCTAAATACCTCTCACCTTCGACGCCTTCATGGCCACACCTCTCTTACTCTCCTCCGCTCTCTTTTACTCCTCTTACTCTCAGCCGGTGACATCAATCCCAATCCTGGCCCTCCTCACCAACTATTATCCCAACTCTACAGATCTCACCGCGACCTCTCTAACCTCATCTCTATTCCTCTACTCCCCTCCTCTTCTCTGCCCTTCTCTTGCGCCCTATGGAATGCCCGCTCTATCTGTAACAAACTCCCCTATATCCAGGACCTCTTTATCTCACGTCACCTCCATCTGCTCGCCATAACAGAAACCTGGCTCTGCCCTGATGACTCTGCTTCAGTCGCAGCCCTCTGCCATGGCGGTTATCTTTTTTCATATACTCCTCGCCCTGCTGGTCGCGGGGGCGGTGTTGGACTACTTCTCTCTCCCTCTTCCAGATTTCAACCCCTTCTTCCATCTCAATCTCACTGTTTTTCCTCCTTTGAAGTCCACTCTATCTGCCTTTTCTCTCCTCTGCCTCTTCGAATAGCGGCCATTTATCGTCCCCCTGATAAGTCCCTTTCATCCTTTCTCAGTGACTTTGATGCCTGGTTTGCCTTCTTCCATGATCCTTCCTCCCCTTCTCTCATCCTTGGTGACTTTAATATTCCTGCTAATGATCCTTCCAACTCTTATATTTCCAAGTTACTCGCTTTAACATCCTCCTTTAATCTCCAACTATGCTCCACCTTCCCCACTCATCAAAATGGTCACTGTCTTGATCTCATCTTCTCCTCCAACTGTTCACCCTCTAGTTTCCTTGCCTCTGATTTTCCCCTCTCTGATCACCATCTTATAACTTTCACACTTAAATCTCCTCCCTCCCAGTCCCGTCCTATCTTATCTAATTTATCTAGGAATCTTCACGATATTGACCCTTCATCTCTATCCTCCCATGTTTCAAACCTCCTCTCTACTGTGGCACCATCCACGTCTGTCAACGAGGCTGTTTCTTCTTACAATACTCTATCCTCTGCCTTAGACACTCTTGCACCTTTGATGACCCGCCCTATAAGGTGTACAAAACCCCAACCTTGGCTGACTTTTAATATCCGCTACCTACGTTCCTGTACCCGCTCCGCCGAACGCCTCTGGTGGAAATCTTGGGCCCTTGCTGATTTCTTACACTTTAAGTTCATGACCTCCTTCCAATCTGCTCTTTTACGTGCCAAACAGGATTATTATATCCAACTGACCAACTCTCTTGGCTCTAACCCTCGACTTCTCTTCACCACATTGAACTCTCTCCTCAAGGTGCCCCCTCCCCCAACTCCCCCTTCATTATCTCCTCAGACCCTTGCTGAATTCTTTCACGACAAGGTTCAAAAGATAAGCCTTGATTTCTCTACCTCGCCACCACTCCCTCCACTAGTCCATTCCCCTCTCTCTCTCCTTCCCCTCATTCCTTTTCCTCCTTTCCTGAAGTTACTATAGAGGAAACTACACTTTTTTTTGTTACATTTGTACCCCGCAGTTTCCCACTCATGGCAGGCTCTATGCAGCAGGCAATGGAAGGTTAAGTGACTTGCCCAGAGTCACAAGGAGCTGCCTGTGCCGGGAATCGAACTCAGTTCCCCATGACCAAAGTCCACCACCCTAACCACTAGGCCACTCCTCCACTCTCCACTTCGCCTTTCTTCTGCAAAATGTACCACCTGTTCCTCTGATCCCATTCCCACCCACCTTCTTAATGCCATCTCACCTGCTCTTATTCCTTTTATCTGTCACATTCTCAACCTCTCACTTTCCACTGCAACTGTCCTTACTGCCTTTAAACATGCTGTGGTCACACCTCTCCTTAAGAAGCCTTCACTTGACCCTACTTGCCCCTCTAATTACCGACCCATCTCCCTCCTCCCTTTTCTCTCCAAATTACTTGAGCGTGCTGTTCACCACCGCTGCCTTGATTTTCTCTCCTCACATGCTATTCTTGACCCACTACAATCTGGTTTTCGCTCTCTCCACTCTACCGAAACTGCGCTTACTAAAGTCTCCAATGACCTATTTCTGGCTAAATCCAGAGGTCTCTATTCCATCCTCATTCTTCTTGATCTTTCCGCTGCTTTTGACACTGTCAATCACAGCATACTCCTCGATACCCTGTCCTCACTTGGATTCCAGGGCTCTGTCCTTTCCTGGTTCTCTTCCTACCTCTCCCTCCGCACCTTTAGTGTTCACTCTGGTGGATCCTCTTCTACTTCTATCCCTCTGCCTGTCGGCGTACCTCAGGGTTCTGTTCTTGGTCCCCTCCTCTTTTCTATCTACACTTCTTCCCTTGGTTCATTAATCTCATCCCATGGCTTTTCCTACCATCTCTATGCTGATGACTCCCAAATCTACCTTTCTACCCCTGATATCTTACCTTGCATCCAAACCAAAGTTTCAGCGTGCTTGTCTGACATTGCTGTCTGGATGTCTCAACGCCACCTGAAATTAAACATGACCAAAACTGAGCTTCTCATTTTTCCCCCCAAACCCACCTCCCCACTCCCCCCATTTTCTATTTCTGTTGATGGCTCTCTCATTCTCCCTGTCTCCTCAGCTCGAAACCTTGGGGTCATCTTTGACTCTTCTCTCTCCTTCTCTGCTCATATCCAGCAGATCGCCAAGACCTGTCATTTCTTTCTTTACAACATCCGTAAAATCCGCCCCTTTCTTTCCGAGCACTCTACCAAAACCCTCATCCACACCCTTGTCACCTCTCGTTTAGACTACTGCAATCTGCTTCTTGCTGGCCTCCTACTTAGTCACCTCTCCCCTCTCCAATTGGTTCAAAACTCTGCTGCCCATCTCGTCTTCTGCCAGGGTCGCTTTACTCATACTACCCCTCTCCTCAAGTCGCTTCACTGGCTCGCTATCCGTTTTCGCATTCTGTTCAAACCTCTTCTACTAACCTATAAATGTACTCACTCTGCTGCTCCCCAGTATCTCTCCACACTCGTCCTTCCCTACACCCCTTCCTGTGCACTCCGCTCCATGGATAAATCCTTCTTATCTGTTCCCTTCTCCACTACTGCCAACTCCAGACTTCGCTCCTTCTGTCTTGCTGCACCCTATGCCTGGAATAAACTTCCTGAGCCCCTACGTCTTGCCCCATCCTTGGCCACCTTTAAATCTAGACTGAAAGCCCACCTCTTTAACATTGCTTTTGACTCGTAACCACTTGTAACCACTCGCCTCCACCTACCCTCCTCTCCTCCTTCCTGTACACATTAATTGATTTGATTTGCTTACTTTATTTTTTGTCTATTAGATTGTAAGCTCTTTGAGCAGGGACTGTCTTTCTTCTATGTTTGTGCAGCGCTGCATACGCCTTGTAGCGCTATAGAAATGCTAAATAGTAGTAGTAGTATTAGCCAAATGGGTAAGTCCTAGTTTAGTGGAAAACACATCAACATACTTTTGTAATACTGCTTCTAACTGCTGTCTCTGGGTGGGGGTTAATTGCTGTCCCACTACAATTTGTTGTATAGATCCCTCTGGTAAGGTCTCTGCTAAGAGGTCAGGTATGGGCTCACTATCCTGACACTCTTCTGGTAGCCTGCACACAGCTAGCACCATACCTGTGCAACTGAAGCAACAGCCAGCAACTACTGCTGGGTAATGTTTACAAACTCCAGGCCAATCAGAGCCCAGTCAATAAGATTTGAAAGCATACTGCAGCTTGCTTCCTGCTTGTGTTAAAGGAAAAGAACATTCAGTTCCCTGTAACAGCTTTACAGCAAAGAAACATCACCTGCTGGCTAAATAAGAGAAATACACTTCAGGACATAATTAAAACAGGAATATATCTAATATATTTTACAGGCCTAAAACACACTATTTCTTCACAACTTAGGAGTAACATTAGGAAATACTGGAAAGGGTGGTAGATGCCTGGATTACCCTTTCGGAAAGGTGGTGGGAACCAAAAGCAAAATTGCAAGGAAAAATTATGTTTTTTATGATTTGCTAATTTTCTTTATCTTTTTAAAGAAAATTCTAAAGCTGAGGGGTTTTGCTATGTTAAAGATTTATCTATAGGCCAGCCTGGAAACATGTGGTTATTGTTTTTTCAGATTTTATTTTCCTGTATAACAGCTGTTATGTACTTATAATGCTGAGTCTTTATTAAACCTCTTTGAAATAAAAACATGCAAAGGAAAAACAGAGGATCCCTATATAGAAAGAGGATGTGATCTTGACACTTCAAACAGGGCATAGAGAGGTGTAAGCTGCATAGAGCAGCAGGTAAAACTCTGGCCACCTTCTTGGGCAGATGGGATGGACCATACAGGTCTTTATTTGCCCTCATTTACTATGTTACTATTCAAACTTTTAATTTTGCAGAGGTGTGAGAAGCTGGTTCTATCTTTGTACTGTAACAATCTGAGCCCTCCATTCCAAGAACCTGTGAGTCCACTGGTAAGCTCAATATTTGTATTCAAATTATTGGTTTGAAAGCCTGGAGGGTTTTGGTTTTGTGACAAAGAATAAACAACTAAACCTTTACTTCAAGTCCAACTCCATGATCCAGGTGTCGTGAATGCTGCTATGTATTAACCTTGGGCCCCTAAGGAATTTCCACTGCTAAACATCTAGACATGAAGCCTGATTTTTTTTTGCATATTATCTAGGTAGGAAAAGGGATGTTGAAAATTTGCAGTGTATTTTACAAAAGGTTCACTAAAAGCAGAGCCTTTTGCAAAATACACATTGTTTTACCTGTGGTCTTATAGGTGTTTGGTGGCATGTACAGTGGGAACAGACATTTTACAAAGAAACATTAAAAAAAAGCATGACATCACTCTGGGCTCGGTGGAAGATGAATGACAACCTTTATTGTAAAATGCGAGTAATAGGTGCCCATCAACACGGCTGTGTTTCGCCCAGCAGGGCTGCTTCAGGGGCAATACAATACTAATACAAAGACATAAACAAATAAAATATATATGTGGCAATCCTAATAAATAATTATGTAAATAAATAAATAATTGAATACAATTGCTTAATCAAATCAACAAATACATAGTAACATAAATATATAAACAACTAAATACATAAAAGTGTTTGGAGAGCCAGTCATGGTGTTATTACATATGCTCAAGGAGTAACCCTGTCACTTTCCCCATGGTAGGAAACCTGGGTTAGGAAACTACCAGTACCCAGGGAAAACTGAAACAAGTACATTAATATGGTAAAAATTGAATCCAAAATTTTTTCTGTATATGTGCAAGTCAAAAAGAAAATAAAAGCCTTACCAGAGCATTCAGCACAGAGAGAATCCATGCACATTCACGTTTGTATATTTATGTTACTATATATTTGTTGATTTGATTAAGCAATTATATTCAATTGTTTACTTATTTTTAAGGGTTCCCAAATGTGCATTTTAATTTATGTTGATTTATTAGTATTGTATAACCCCTGAAGCAGCTCTGCTGGGTGAAACACGGCCGTGTCGGACACCCTTTTACCTGCATTTTACAATAAAAGTTGTCATTCATCTTCCACTGTGCCTGCCTCTGCATCTTCCATTGCACTGTTTTCTAGGATCACTCTGGGCTCTGTGCATGTAAATGGCAGATTTTGCAACCTGCATTCGTGAAATTACAAGAAGGTTCATGGCACTGTAGCCATAGTAGAGGCTAGTTCTAACTTGGAAGTTGAACAGTCTAAGGAAACTGTTTCCCTCCCCCCCCCCCCCCCCCAAAAAAAAAGCAAATAAAGTAAATTGAAGGTGAGTCCAGTAGCACAGTACCAACTTATTGTTGTAAAATGCAGAAACTTTAGCTACAGAATTGCCAGTGCAGCTGATTTTCTCTTAGAAGCTATAGAGGGCTTCTGCATTGATGCTACATTTATAGAAATCAGGCCAGATCGTGCTATTACTATTATTTCTCTGCTAATGACAGTCAAGATTTTGACCAGGATATTAGCATAAAGTCTCTAGATTCACCTGTCAACTGGCCATTGTACAGCTGTAGTACTAGTACTAGTATTCTTAGCATGGGCTGCTCTGATTTAAATAAATAAAATGTTAAGTCTAAGAGCTTGCCAGATCTGTCATTTGCTTCTGCATTGATGTGGCATGGCTCTGTTGCTTGATTTATATGTGAGCCAGGAAGCCTGGTGGAATAGCCGCTGTTCCATCCCTGTACTGCAAAGGATATGAAGAGTGCCTACATTTTGGAGACATCTGTGGTGAGCGTCTCAACTTTGCAACCATGCAAGTGAACAGACTGTTTCCTAAAAAGAGGAAGTATAAGGAGGAAAAACAACTCAGTACAACTGATCTGGTAAACAGTGTAGACTGATTGGTATGGATTTTTTTTTGACATGTTGTACATGTAATATGCAGCTACTTTAGCTCTGCCAGCAGTGATGATTAAATAGAGGGCACATACTTAAGCAACATAAAAATGGTAGCATTGCTTCTCAATGACTAATTTCTACTAAATAGTATTTAAAAATCACATTGTAAACATAGATGGCACTTTTAACTATTCCATGTGGCTATCCTATCCCTCCAAGGAATCTTAATTAGTTTCCTATTCTCCTCTTTGGTCATAGGCCCGTCATTATTACCAGATCATCAAAAGGCCCATGGATCTATCCAGTATACGACGAAAACTTCAAAAGAAAAACAGAAAGCATTATTCTTCACCAGAGGAGCTGGTGCTTGACATGCGTCTTATGTTTTGGAACTGTGCAAAATTCAACTATGTAAGTATAGGGGTTTTATTTTCCGTGCAGCTGAAGTTCAAATTTAAGCAGACCCCGTGCAATGTTTGTGCAGTACATAATTTGCCATATGCTGCATATATGAGGGGAAAAAGTATTCCACTGTCTGTGTAAACATTCTGGTGAATGTAAAACTGAACACAAGTTGAGCAACAGAAGAGAGAGAGAAATCACTAATAGCACATTTACCATTTCTGATCTTTTCCTTCATGTCTAGGATTAGGTCCTGCAACTTTACCTGTCACATTATACACCAGTTCTTGTTCAATTGGTCATAATATAATTCCTTTCACATTGTTTTATCCAGGACTGATTTTCTGCCAGATTACTGACCTAGAAACTTTGACCTTGTTGCCTTTTCCCTATTGGGAAAAAGTGGAAGAAGAAACTACCCTACTGATTCTGCCAAAATGTTCACTCTGGGGTGCTTTTACTAAGGTGCACTGAAAAATGGCCTGTGGTAGTGTAGACGTGTGTTTTGGGTGCGCGCAGAATTATTTTTTAGCGCACCTACCAAAAAATGCCTTTTTTTTGTTGCCAAAAATGGATGTGCGGCAAAATGAAAATTGCTGCAAATCCATTTTGGGTCTGAGACCTTACCGCAAGCCATTGACCTAGCAGTAAGGTCTCACACGGTAACTGGGTGGTAATGGTCTATGTGCATCAAATTCCACTTGATGCGCATCAGAAAATAAAAAAATACTTTTCAGATGTGTGTAGTGGACATGCGCCAACATTTAAATTACTGCAAGGGCCACATGGTAACCGGACGGTAACTCCAATTTGGCGCGCGTTGGGCATGTGTAGGTGCCTACGCAGCTTAGTAAGAGGGCCCCTGTATTTGCTCTGATTTTAAAACACTGCAGGCATTTGCAGCTTCTTTCATCTTGTTAACCTCTGTATTTATTTTAAAACACCTTTGAATTCATCACTTTCTCACAAACTACCTTATAGCCCTTATTTTAGAAGCCCAGGTTGTGACTGACACATGTAAATACCAGCATTTACAGAATAAATGATGAAAACCAATTTTACAAAGCTGGGATTTTCACATGTAAATCTGAACTATGTGCAAATAGCAAGGAGGTATGGTTTGGGTGGGAATAGAGAAGAACCAAAAAATAGATGTGTATTCTCCAATTCAGAAGGATAATGCGCATCTATGATCAGGGAAATCAACATCTGGATTTACTGCTGCTCTTGAGTACATATAGGATTTGTAAAAACACTAGTTTTGGGCCGCGCTCTACAGGAGGGATTAGGAGAGGTCACCCCCCTTCTTAATCGTACAGGGTGTATTTTCCTCCCAAAAATCAATAGTGCTGAATGATTGTGGCTTCTGTACTTACTTGGGCGCATTTAGACTTGTTTTCAAAACGGTAGACATACATCTATGTTTCAGTACTTACATGTCTAGGTTCTGAAATACCAACTTATTCATGGAAGTGCTGACGTTTAGATATGTGAGTTGCTGAGTTGTCTCCATTGATGTTTTAGATGTTGACAATTATAAAATGGCTGCTCTCATTGCATGTAACTAGCGCACATACCTGCATTGTTGCATCTATTTTAGAAGAGGCTCAATGTCAGCAGATTTTTGCTAAAAAACCTGTTTTGATTTCTATATTCTATCTAAAATACAGATGCACGTCTCTTAACTTTCACTCCCAGTCACCCATTCTGTCTGCACCTTTATGGAACTGTGTGATATTTGTCTGGCCCCTTTCATTCAAATTTTAAAATAAACAATGAAACAGAGCTAGCTCTAGGGCTAACTGGTGCCTTGTGCAAAATCAGCTCTGTATTGGATTATTTTACATGTACCATCCAAGGAGGTTGGATTAACAAAAGACGGCATGACGTCAAAAAGTTGAAGCCAGTTCCCCCATCAGCAGCCATATTGGTTTATCCAAAACAATAGCAAACTAGATTTTGCTAGGGTTACCATATGGCTCCAGAAAAAGGAGGACGGATTGAGCCAGCCGGGTTTTACTTCCATTGCTTTCCAAGCAATGGAAGTAAAACCCGGCTGGCGCAATTGCTTTCCATTGAAAGCAATGGAAGTAAAACCCGGCTGGCTCAATCCGTCCTCCTTTTTCTGGAGCCATATGGTAACACTAGATTTTGCGTTCTGTCTGTTAGGAGGGGATTGGGGAGGGAGGTATGTAAGGGGAGTTGGGGAGCTTATGAGGGATCTGTGAAGGGAGGAAGCACACAAGCTGCTTCCCATGCTGCTGCTGTCACCGAGCCAGGCCGGGCTGCAGGGGGATGTGGGATCCCTACAGCCCGACCTGGCTCGGTGACAGCAATGGCAGCAATTTGTTTGCTTCCCCCCCCACTTCACAGACCCCTCAAAACCTCCCTAACTTCCCCCAATCCCCTCCTAACAGAGAGAATGCAAAATTTAGTTTGCTATTGTTTTCAATGGCATTTGCTATTGTGTTGGACAAACAAAGATAGCAGCAAGCACTGCCAACTGGCTTCAGCCCATATAATAGGCTAGATAGGCTCATACCGTCTCCTGTTAATCCAACCTCCTTGGTACCATCTATGTACCTTACACTCGTTTTCACACCTCCATCAGCTAGAGGGGTCCTTTTACTAAGCTGCGGTAAGTGATAGTGCACATTTACCACAGCTTAAAAGGGCCTACCACGGGATTTACTGAGGCATCTTGTAGTAAATTCCTAATCTGTGTGCGCTACCCATGTGCTAAAATAAGTAAATAAATAAATAAATATATTTTTTGCGAAGGGGTCATGTCTGGGGGGTGGAGAGTGGGCATTTCTGTGCTAATCAGTTAGTGCATCTACAGTACCATGCACTTACTGGTTAGTGCAGGATTAGCACATGAGCCCTTACTGTCTACAAAATGGGTGGCACAAATTTCTCTTAATGACCTTGTGCTAATGGCAACATTAGCATGTGGATGTAATCACAGAACACCAGTCTTTGCACACTCAAAATCACAAAGAAAACAGCGAAGATGACTTAAGAATGTGGTCTATAGATGATGTAAAAAGTCCCAATTTATTGTGTAGCTCAAAAGACACGGAAAGTCCAAATCAATTATGTAGTTAAAAAAAAACTCGACATGGCTGTGTTTCAGCCAACCGACTTGCCTAAGGAGTCTTCGCAGTCTAAATTAAACAACACATAAAAAAATATCAGCAAGTTTATACATCCAAAATCAAAGAACAGAATCAAATAAATATAATTCACGTTCAACATTAAAATCAGAACAATACACATATTATAAAACCAATGGTCAAACATAACAGTTAAAAAATAAACAAACAAATATTTAACAATATAGAAAACTATAAAAAAAAATATATCTTACTTGCCAACGAAAATGACTCATAAAGATAGGTAATATTTAAAAAAAATGTCACTTGTATAAGTTAAAATAAACGTCACATTAATAAGTTAAACAACTTTGCATAACAAATAACAAATAATAATAAATAGGCACATTCACAAAGGAAGACATTGGTACTCCTGATAAATATAAATAGATATTGAATAAAAACTAATAAAATTAAGGACCAATTATAACAGTTTCATTGTCTTTCTAAGACAAAAGTCTTTTATATTTTAGAACTGTCCAACCAGATATTTACAGCTTAACAATAAAAATGTTTTGATAATGGCAATTGGCACCTAAATGAGAAAGAATGCCAGTAAAATATATCGACACTGCAGGTTGTTTAAGTCTACCATTGTTAATAAAAAACAAAAGTTTTTATACTATTATTAAGGGGACAGAACAGTCAACAATCTATATTTATGCATAGTGCATCACAATGTAAGAGTTCACACTTATGGTTTGTGTCGAATGTGTTGTGACACATAACTAAAAAGGTAAAATTATGTATAATCATACCTGATAATTTTCTTTCCATTAATCATAGCTGATCAATCCATAGACTGGTGGGTTGTGTCCATCTACCAGCAGGTGGAGATAGAGAGCAAACTTTTGCCTCCCTATATGTGGTCATGTGCTGCCGGAAACTCCTCAGTATGTCGATATCAAAGCTCCATCCGCAGGACTCAGCACTTAGAGAATTACACCCACGAAGGGACACTCTGCCCAGCTCACCACCGCCGAAACGGGGGAGGGGAATTAACCCAGCTCATCCCCACACAAGTGGGGGAGGGGAATCCGTCCAGCTCATCCCCGCGGAGCGGGGGAGGGACACCACACCCGCCGATGCGGGGGGATCTGGCTTATCCTGCAACCGCAACCGCGGGAGGAGCTGACTGACCCTAACACCGCCGAAGCGGGAGGGGTACAAAGCTGCCCTACAGCCGCACGAAGCGGGAGGGAGTGCCGGCAGAATTTTAAGTCTCAATCCAGCCCCGTAAAACGGAGGGGAGAGGAATGCAGCAGCTCACTGTAACACAAACTCGTCTTAACTCTTGAAGAATCCAAGTGAAAAAACTTGAACACGAAGTCTTTCTGAAGTAACTGAAGACTAAACTTGAACCTGAAATGCAACCAGAATAAAAACAGTACAGATATCTGGGAGGGGCTATGGATTGATCAGCTATGATTAATGGAAAGAAAATTATCAGGTATGATTATACATAATTTTACCTTCCATATCATCAAGCTGATCAATCCATAGACTGGTGGGATGTACCGAAGAAGTCACCCAGGGCGGGACATTGAAATCCCTGACCTCAACACTGAAGCTCCAAACCGGGCCTCCGCCCGTGCAGCCACAGTCAAACGGTAATGCTTGGAGAATGTATGAGCCGAAGCCCAAGTTGCCGCCTTGCATATCTCTTCCAAGGAGACGGATCCGGCCTCTGCCATCGAGGCCGCCTGAGCTCTCGTGGAGTGAGCCTTCAGCTGGATAGGCGGCACCTTCCCCGCGGCCACATAAGCCGCTGCAATGGCTTCCTTGACCCATCTTGCCACTGTAGGCTTAGCAGCCTGCAGACCCTTACGAGGACCTGCAAACAGGACAAACAGATGATCCGATTTCCGGAAATCATTGGTCACTTCCAAGTATCTGATGATGACTCGTCTCACATCCAGATATTTAAGAGCAGAGTACTCCTCTGGGTAGTCCTCCCTACGAAAGGAAGGGAGACAGAGCTGCTGATTCACATGGAAGCGAGAAACAATCTTGGGCAGGAAGGAAGGCACTGTGCGAATAGTCACTCCTGCCTCAGTGAACTGCAGAA